>NC_135507.1:114284198-114584198 GCF_052857255.1 Amblyomma americanum
TAGGCTACTCAGCAAATGTCTGAAGTACGGTCTACTACCATCTGTTCCGATTCAAGACCTGGCTGCCCTGAATCGTCGCATAGCCAACAAAGAGGCTGTGGAGCAACAGGAGCAGTGCTTAATTGAAGGTGTTGACTGCCTCAAAAAAACTGCTGGTTTGTCTAGGAATAGGAGCCTCACAACGTCTTTGCAGAAGGCGGTGACGTGCTTTGATGAGAATGAATTGTCAGTTTTACAAGCAGACAAAGAAGGAGGCTTTGTGGTGTTACCGAAAGGCATTTTCTATGAAAAAGCCCTTCAAGTGGTAGAAAAGAACTTCTCCCTTATAAAGCGTCCTCCCAAAATGGCAAAACAGAGAATTGCGAACTTGTGCAAAGATGTTGGGAATGAAAGTTTGTTTACACGAATTGCTAAGTCTAAAGGTAATGCTTTGAATGTTTTCTTTAGTGCTGAGACACATAAACCCGGGGTCCCCTTTCAGACTACTGTAAGTGAAAATGGCTCTTGGCAGTTACATGTTAGTCAGTTCCTCCAAAATTCACTGAAATCTGGCTTTTGACGACCCTTTTCTTATTAGAAATTCTAAGGAGGTAATTAATTTTCTCAAGACCAACCACAACATTGGGTTTGCGTTCTCTATTGACATAGACGATCTGTTTTATTCTCTACCTCGTCAGGAATTGTTCACTTCTCTGAGATAATGCATTGACAAGAGTGGTGTTGTCTCATTCCAGAATTGGACAACAGGTTTGGGGCACTGCTCGTTTTTTCGGCTCTGGTGAACCTTTCCAAGCTGTGCCCTCGTGTTTACGGAAAGGAGACAAACAGAAGCGGGTGCAGTGCGCTTCAGGGGTGGTTCACGAGCTGCCTCTTACATGCGGAAAAGTGTACATCATTCAAATGGGGCAATGTGTCAACAACGACCGGGGCGAGCACAAAAGAAATTTAAAGAACAAAGAAAGTGTGCACTTGGCTAAACACTGCAGTCATGCAGGGAATGTGCACCACGTTTCGACAGCGGTAGAATTCTAGGAAGGAGCAAGAATAAAACGGCACGTGAACTCCTCGAGGCCTATCACATAAAAAAAAGAGCTAATTGCTGTATTAGTGATGCTTGGATTTTTATGTACACTTCGGAGTTCGACCTTTTCGCGGCAATAAGATAATATGTGTTTATGATGTTACCGTGGCACGTGGTTGTTTTTATCAGCTGTGTAGTGCGCAGACGCGTAGAGGCTTTATTTACGCAAAACCTATTACCAGTGAAACCAGTTGTGAGTGCAGTGTTCGTCCCTTTGTTTGCATGTTTCTTCTCTTGTGTTCGTACTCTTTCGCTGTAGTTTTGAATAAAAATAAATCTACTATGTTCAAAAACGCCAGATTTAGGACAATACATCTAGCACTTCCCTATGTTATATAACAATGAAAGTCTGTATACCTTTTTAAAACCTCAATGCTTATCTATCGTGAAAATTTGAAGGAGGTGCGCTTTATATTTGCAGAGAAAAAAAAATTCTTGAAAATAGCATAGTTTGAAACTTGTGTCATTTTGAAAATTTTTTCCAGTAACGAAAACTTTCCCAAAATGGCGGAAATAAGCCTGACATATTCCTTCTCACCTGTGCATTTAGCATGAAAAATTTATCGAACATGGCTTTCATAATAGAGTCTTATGTCATTGCAAATTTGCGAAATTGAGCTGTGCTTAAAAACGCTGCCTCTGCCATGACGTCATTTGTAATTTTTTGTCCTCATATATTAGCATTTCCAGAAAACGAATTTCGCTCTTGTACTGTATAATGTGTGCATAATATATAAAATAATCGAGAAAATAAAAAATTTCAAATAGTTAGGCAGTTTGATTTCTCGTGGAATCACTCAGAAGAAACTTGGAGGGCTGATGGGCCGTGTGTTTGAGACCTTTGAGCTAGAGGTACTATCAGCAGCAAAAGTTTGTGGGATCTCCAGCGCGTGGCGGAGCTTCGAAAACCTGCATTGCTGCGCCACCTGCTGTCATAGTGCTGCACCGAGGCTCATGGAAATTGCGTCTGAAACACGCCTTGCACATGCCTGCCCTTTCTTTGCTATGAAGCATGTCTCGTCGCTTGCTTCCCATGACGCGCTTATCAGACTCAGGGAAGCCGCTGATGCTCTGCATGACATTCGCCGCCGGTCTACTGACACTTGTTGCTGCCAGCGGCAACAAGTGTCAAAAGCGGATCCCGAAGAAGAAAGTGATGAGGCATGCCTGATAATGAAGAAAGTACAGGCATGCACAAAGAATGGTTAACGTGGAAGTGCCATGAACCTCGACATCAGGCGCAACTGCGGCAGATGGCGGAGGTATGCAGTTTTGCGTCGCTCCGCCACGCGCTGGAGATCCCGCAAACTTTTGCTGCTGACAGTACATGTTACGCATAATGTGGCCTCATGGTGTGGTAAAGTTCCTCCTACTACGACTTTTCACATTCCAAGAACTCTGTACTCATTTGACTGACAGCTGCTTAACGTTGTTTTCAGCACAGCACAGGCTGCAAAGACAGTATTTTTCCCGCATCCATTCATGCAGTGTGGCAAACGGCAAGGCGCGTCGACTGGGCATCTTGCCACTGTATGAAACCACGCACACGCACATGCACACACTCTCTCTTATCAGTAAAATGAGATGATTTAGTGTGGTTAGGCCAAATATGAATTAGGTGCACTCGCACTTTAGTTTTGGCATTCCAATCTATTGTACACATATGAAAGTTGATAAACATGACGACATCCATAGCGTAGCGCTAGAGACTGGCGGTTAAACACGCGAGATCTGTAGTGGTCTATTGCAGGGGCCAGTGAAAGTGATCTGTCTGCTCTGCTGTGGGTTCGAAACCCACTCACAGCCGCAAACTATTTTACCGTCAAGTGTTTTGTGGAGTTGGCCATAAAGGGCAGCTTGCCCACAACCAGTTGAGCAGGTTGCCACCTTCAGACATAGATCGGCAAAATCAGGGGGGCCTTGGTGGTTGTGCACTCAGTTTGATCCCCAGAAAAACTGTCCATAATTTGAGTTGTTCATATTAATGGGTTTATAATAACGAGGCACAACTGTAGATAGCACAGGTCTCAGTTTCATAACTGGTGCACAAAGCTGCCAGAGCTGGAGTGTGCAGCAGAGAAGTCTAGAATCAGCAGAAACAAATTGCTAGGTGCGCTAAGGTCCTTACCTGCGCTTCTATAAATTAGGTTTTACTAACTAGTAGAGCATTAATTTTCTGTCAGCATTGATTCTTTGTTAATTACCAATAACTATGAATCAGTGTTTACCAAATAGTATTTAGTGTCGACTAATTATCACTTAGGTCTTGTCGACTATCATCTATTGACTGCCTTCAACTATGTGTTGGCTGGCCCTGTGACGCCATCAGGTCTTTTGTCTCCACTTTCTGTGTCCACACCGGTTTTGTGGCTGAATGGGACTTTCATTTCTTCTCACAGTATTAACCAAGTGCCTGGATACCTTTACAGACCAGTTGTGTTCTGTTGTGGCAACGTTCATATACTGGGATTTCGAGGTCACGTTTTAAACAACGCCAAAATGGCATATGGCCAAAAGAAAAAAGGCGCTGGAATGTTAAAACCATTACCTTAAATCTACGTTACCAGCTACCCCAGCAAATAACTCTTCTGAAGGGTTTGCAGGGTGTGCCGTTTCACCTTGTTGTTGACACCACTGTGTCAGTTGGCTGCGTGATGGCCTGATGTGAGCTGCAGCTGTGGCCTTTTCTCTCTCCCAGAGGAGACCAGCCAGGAGTGTGTGCTGCCACCAATTGTGGACTCCGTGTCAGTCTCTGAGCCCAGCTGCTCCTCTGACTCATCTCTCGAGCACCTCCCCTACAGCGAAAGCGCATCATCCTACAGCCAGTTGGAGGTGACTGTGCTGGCTGTGAGTGGCACCTTGGGACCCCAGCTGGGCAGCAGCCACTCTGCTTCCCTGGGCCAGGAAGGGGAAGAGTGAAGCAGGTGAGGGCTGCAGCTTCTTAATGGAGGACAAGTTGTGCTAATCCTGAAAAAGATTGGATTTTAGAAAACGCCAGATTTGGTATCAGTAAGATCTTTTTAATTGTGTCCTTGAAAATTTTCTTAGAAAACAACCCAGAAGGGAACATATTCTTGTGACCGTAGGTAGCAAGAAACCAGCTGCACTCTTCGTGAAGGTGTGTTTTTTCAAGTGTCTTCTGACCTCGTTGCCCTGCTTACAGAAAGTGTAGCATGACACTGGCTTCACAGATTTTGATCCAGCGTGTTGGATTGTGTTCCTTGATGGAATTTTTTATGCACTGTCGTTCCTGTTTTTCTGAATTTCTTTCTCATTTTTTTCACTCTGTTATTAATTTGACGGGACGATAATGATTGCATTATGCAAGTGTGTATATACGTAACATTCTGTGTGGAAAGAAATCAGGCTGCTAAAAATATTTGGAGAATGTTACTGCATCAACGTTTCCTTTGGGTAAAACTTAAGAATTACTGCAGGCTCCTACCATGTTTTCTTATCACGTCAGGCTTTGCGCAGGTTTGGTACAACAACGAAGCATATAAAATTTATAATGTCGATACTACTTAAGATATATAGCCGAAATTTTGTATTTCAGCATTCAGTGGAGTTCCAGAAATTGGGTCAGATTTCACTCATGTGCACCAAAAAATAATTTTGAAAAATCACCTCCGATCCTCAAGTCTTCTCTTACTGTGTCACCGACAGAAAGAGAGCAGAGTGGGTCAGGGGACAAATGCGAGTTGACGATGGTTGCTTGATGTGCTGGGTTTCGTGGTCCACAAGCAGCTGAAGCTAACACGTGCCAAACACAGGGCTCTAAAGATCTCACTGTTGTGCTGGTGGACGGCCAGTTTTTAAAGTGGTACAGTTTGTTGATGAGATTTCCTTACTTTAAAAATCTAACAGTTCATGGTAAACCTACAGTTGCATTTTCTCCCAAGAATACAGTTGGGGTAGAAAGGAATGTGTTTGTCATAAAATGCTGCGAAATGCAGTTTTCCTTAAGTTTTCAAGTTTCCTGCATAAAAATAAAACGCTGCTTACTGTGACCACTTTTTCATGCAATTCACGAAGAGGACTTCCTTGTTTGATGAGTCAGTTATATGCGAGATGGATATGTCCAATGCCCAAAGGCAACATAAGATGACTTCAATGAAGCATTCTTGGTGTTGACACTACTTCTATTCTTCCAGGATTGGCTCTACCAAGTGCAGTTGTTGATTTCATTATCCCAAGTGGATTGCCATTTTCTTAATAGTTTAGTGCCTACCACCTTGAAAAAATCTTTCTGTGGAATATTTGCATTCTCTAGTTTACCTGGTGAATTCGTGCTGCACACACATCGGCTGTTTCTCAGTTGCCAGCTATGTCGACATGGCTCTGGACAGAGCATTTTATTTTTTGTCCGCATATTTTGGCTGTTGCTATGCTATTGATGATATCTCCTATAAACGGTTATACTGCATTTCTGGAGCAGCAATTTAGAAAAATTTGTATGCCTGTGTAGATTATACTGCTTTTAATGTCCTTTTGTAATATTTTTCTGATTACATCATAGACAACGCAGCATTCAGATGTCAAAATTGATCAGGGCTAAGGTAATCATATCGTATAGTCCCAGTTTCCAACTGTTCTTCCAACATCAGGGCAGGATTTGATCAGTCTGTGTAACATTGATTTATTTGTCGCACTTTTCTTCCAGTGCAAGGTACAGTCGAGTCCACCTATAGCAATATTCAAGTGCCACGAAAATTCTATTGTTGTAACCGATAATTGTTATAAACGGGTTGCATGAAAAAAGCATCACAACTGCAAAAAGGGGTCATGGACGGCAAGTGACATGCGCACTCCGCCGAGGCATCGTTTTGGTGGCCCCGACAGGGGCCTTGTAAAAATGCGAGAAGGTTGGTTGCCGCGGCTGCCTCTCAGCTTGAGAAATCCCAAAGAAATGTTGGGGTGAAATTTCCACAAGCATCTCGCAACATACTTCTCACTGGCTTGCATGACAAAACCCCATGTCAGTCAGCCTTGCTTGCCTCACGCGAAGCTTGCAGACATCCTTCTCCATGGCCTCTCTTTGAAGCGCTGTATCCAGCCGCCACCTGGCTGGAAGTCCACGTTGTTAATCAGCAGGGCAAACTGCTTCGCCTTTGTAACCAGAATCAGCCCGATGATAGGCAAGTTCTGGGCACGGGCACCAAGAAACCACTCGTAGAGGGTCTCTTCCACCTCCTTATGGACCTCCTTCACCCCGCGACGTCACGAAGATGCGGTGGCGCTGATGTTAGCAGCGACTTTCGCATGGTAGGCAAAACAGGTTCCGCTTGCCCGTGCCTACCGCAGCTACCGCAGCTACCGGCGGCTGCTTCAAGCCTGTGCACTGCAGAAGCAACATGTATTGACCAGCTGCGTCACTGCTGGATCCGCGTAGTAGCATAAAAAATATTAAATTAGCCTCGATAGGTTTCTCGCGCATAAATGCCGCATTCAGAAACTGGCTAACAGGCACTGGGCCACGGTAGTAAAGCGCGAAGTCTGGGAGTCGATAGGCACTGCCACTCAATGCACTTAATAACTTGCAAGTTACTGCGTTCATTCACCTGAACTTCTGGATAGTAGGCTGATAATTTCTCAAGGAAAAAAAAGACATATGCAGCTGCACACGTACTTATCACCTTGAGCCGGAGTGCACGGGGCGCCGACAGCTTCACTCGCCCCCAAGTAATGCGTTTTTTTGTTAATAACACACCATGTTTTAATGGCGCGTTTTATGACATTCAATATTTACTTGAAACTGTTTTTTGATATGACGACGTAATTATTTCATTCGAGTAGAAAGAAGTCTGGTAAGTTGTGTCAATCTTGCGCGGTCGCGTTGGTGTGCTTAGAATAGCGTACCTTAAGTGTGCTAAACGCCATATGCTTTTACATTGCATCATGCATGTGTCATGTTTCATGAGGTAGTACATGATCGCGAAGCTTGTTTGGAAAGAAGCAGCCGAAGGCGTGCTACTAACAGACACGTGGCGAGATTGAGAGGGGACGCGGCAATGAAAAGTGTTTTCGTTATTCATGCATGCGATATGTAACTAAACTTGGTGCAAATATGAAATTCCTACGCTAGTTTCACTAATTCCCTTTATTTATAGCTATACCTGGTGCAGTTCTGGGTAATTATAATTAACACCGTCGTCAAGTCCCCCCAATGTCTCAAATAATTTAGTAGAGAGTGCGGTTTTTTTATGCCAGCATGTACATAAAGCCCTGTTCATTACGATGACGCGATTAGTTCTTTTTCTATATGATCAGTACTTATGCATGCATAGTTACATGAAAACGCTTCTTACAAGAAATAACTAACACAGTACTGCACGTGTAGGGAAAAAATCGAGAGATTTATTACGCTCCTCAACGTCTCAGGAATAGTTTGCGACAAATGGAATCATTTGATTTTCATGCGAATTACGAAGGTGAGTGATCCAGTCGCAGAAAATGTGAGAAGTCAGAAAACGAACCTTAAAGTTTATTCCCTCGTTTATGGCATCTTCGCTTTCGCTTTGGTCAAAGAAATGCGGCACTGAAATCAAAGAAATTACCTTACAATTTTTGACGACCACACTTCTAAAAAGCCTAATTTATAAATTTGTACTCAATAATTTGCTATAATTTTTCGTCACGGAACTAGACTTCAGGGCTAGGAAAGAAAACAATTCTAGAAATAAAAAATTTTCACCAAATCGACCAGCTTAACAAGAGGACAAGTCGGCCTGGCTGGTGCGTGGTCATGCGGCTAAAAACAGCGCTAAGCGAGACAGGAGATGAGGGACACGACGCTGTCCCCACTTTTCGCACAGCGCGACACGTACGCATGTCAGCAGACGATGAGCGCATGTCTGCTCCGACGAAACAAGGCCAGTACTTCCCCTCACTATTATCCCGAAGTAAAATCATTCCGGCTAGTGCAGAGTGTCAAAACTTGTTTTATTCAATGCCTAGCGCCTAAACGGCAGGAACGCTTTCTACATGTTTACTACTAACCAAATATACAATACAGTGGCAAACTATTTCTCTTTATAGGCCGCACGTGGCCAACGCGAGCTCGTGTACTTCAACAAATTACTAAGTTGGAAGCATCGACCATTGCTATGATTCGCAGAAACTGGAAACGCGCCTACAAGCCTTGAAAACCCGCGCTCAACACCTATCCGCGACGCCACTCCCCGACCTTTTGCCTACCACGAGCTCGCTAGCGACTGCAGCGCCACCTCGTTTGTTTACAAACATGCAGGAGGTCTATAGGCACCTTGTCGAACGCATTTGTGCCCATTGTCATGTGAGCACTTTTCTTTGTCGCACTTCTCAGCGGAGTGGAGGATCGTCGAGACCGTCGGTTGCGATAGTGCGTACTTCTTAACCAAGTCACACATTATCTTACCGTCTTTGTAATCCTACACAATACTACACTTACGTCTCCAAATCGATAGCCGTGCGCTTTCTTTTCACCGGCAGTGTCGTCCGATAATCAGCGGGCTGATCAGCCATCTTCCGTTTCGGCGGCAATTCAAACGAGATGGAAAAACCACGTGGCCAGGAATGACTTCGACGCAATCAACTAACACAACCAAATCCGTTAGCAGAACTGCACAGAATGAGGGGCGAGCGAGCAGATCAGTGCCGTCGGCGCGTTGGCGAGGTCCATTCATGTTTCGGAGGGTGGCGCGGTGTAGAGCTATGGGCGCAGCCAATTTGTGTTTGGAGAGGTGGAAAAGCAGCTGGACTGAGGCGCGCGAGGCTGGCGATGCCGAGAAGGCCGGAGAACAGGTTCTATTGTGTGCAGCAGCTGGAATTTCTTTCCTTTTTTTTCTTTTCAAGGATTTCGCATTCCACTACCTTTTTGCTCGAGCAATCAGGAGCCAGACTTCATTGTTATAAACGATAATGCTGCATGGGGGCATTGTAGTAAGCGGGTTATTTTACCATAGAAAACATACAAAAGTGGACGGTGCAGCCGCTTTTCATTGTTGCAACCGATATATTGTTAAAACCGGTATCGTTATTAGTGGGTTCGACTGTATTCTTGTATATGTTTTTGTAGGACTTATTTCTAATGGAAGTCTGTTAGGAGGGATAGACCACAAATTGCGGAGGGGTTGTAGCACGGGGAGCTGGGATGGGATTGTGCACCACACCTGGTAGTGTTTCCAGTAGCTCCAGTTTATAGCATATTGTTACGGAGAAAATGCACAGGACACACAGCGAAGCCCCCGGTGGGGGTCGGAAAAAAATTCACATCCAAAATTCCGTATCATCCAAACCGAACAAAATCCATATGCAGAAGCATGGGAAGTACATTCACAGAGATCTGTTTATGGCTGATGGGATTTATTTATGGCCACACAGCCACTGCTCACTATTCGCGGTGTGTGCAGCGCAACTGGCTATCACGACCTCGGCAATGTGTAGGCCACACGCCCATGCTTACTCGCGACAGCAGAGGTGTGCGGTCGTGCACCGCCGCTCACTGCTTCCTGTGCATACAGTGCAACTAGTGATTGCGGAGGCGGTGAGCTGTAGGCTGCGCGCCATGACTCACTGCTTGTGGTCTGTACCATACGACTGGCAATCATGGCATCAGCTATGTGCGGGCAGTGCTAAGTGCTCAAGGGTGCGGTCACGGCTCATGCGTTCTTATCACGACCTCGGCAATGTGTAGGCCACACGCCCATGCTTACTCGCGACAGCAGAGGTGTGCGGTCGTGCACCGCCGCTCACTGCTTCCTGTGCATACAGTGCAACTAGTGCATCCACAGTGGCGCGGGAGAGTTCGGAACATCCGAAATTCTGCACATTGTACATGATTCACTCTGGCTGGGGAATTTTACGAATTCGTGTCACCCCAAAATTCATCATCATCATTTATTTACCCTTAAGGGCCCCAGGGGGCATTACATGGGGGGGGGGGGGGGGAACAGTAATCATGTTACAAAGAACAAAATTGGAACATAAACTTAACACATGTAGATACAACTGTGAACACTTCAAAAGAAAAAGAAGCAAGTAAGTGAGTAAACAAAAGAAAAAGAAAGAAAGAAAAAGGGCCTTCAACAGGAATTATTTGGGGAATAAATCAATTAACATCTGTTTAAATTTTAGGGAATTAACTTCATTCACAACACTGTCTGGAAGGACATTCCACTCGGCTATGGCAGCTAGCAAGAACGAGGAATTGAACGCATTGGTTGAACCATGAATGCGTTGAATACTACGGCAATTATACAAACGTCGCGATGATCTTAAAGGGGGCATAATTAGTCTCTCACGCAGTTGGGGAAAATTATAATAAAGTTTATGAAATAGAGTCTTGCTATCTTACGACGGGATGCCAAGGAAGGTAAACCAACAGAGGATTTGATATTAGTAACACTCGACCGAGAATCGTAATTTGATATTATAAACCGAGCGGCTCGATTTTGAATGGCCTCTAACATATGTGTTAAATACTTTTGATGGCGATTCCAAATGCTCGATGCATATTCAAGTTTAGTGCGGATGAAACCGTGTCAACCGTGTTCGTATCAACAAAATTGTTTTTTTATCCGCAGATCGCAATAGCAGCAGCCTGACTGCTCGTGGTTTATTCCAGAATATTGTTCTGAAGGCACAGTGGGTGAGAATTTGGTAGCAAAGGTGCTCTGGAAGAGATTGAATTCTAAGGATGTGCATGCACGTCAGCATAATCCTTATATATTCAAGGTGGGGCTCATTAGTTTCAACATAGAGGCTAGTTATGGGTGACGCCCTGTATGTCCCTGTTCCAAGGCGCAGTCCCAAACTGCGCACCATGTCTTGCTTTTTTACTAGGGGTGTGCGAATATTCGAAATTTCGAATACGAATCGAATATGTTTCTTATTCGGTTCATATTCGTATTCGAGAAATGATATTCGTCAATTTTCGAATATTCTAAGATTCCCGAATACTCGGCAGTGATCGTATACCGCGCCGACTTTTGTAAATTTGATTGTGGCAGAAGCATAATATCTGGGAAAATTATCTGAATATAGAGTTTAAAGTTCCAGGGAAACAATATAAAGGCCCTGTTCTCTTTCTTCTCCATCGTTTATCGCGTGGAGCTATCGCATTCCGATGCCGCTAGGCCTGACCTTGTGCGCAATTCCGCAAGTGGGCTTTCCCACATACCGCACCTGCTGCGAACAAGATGGGGGACGACCCGCTTCTAACAATTGCAACGCGAAAGCGCGTTTATTTTTTAACCTTCCGTTTCACGTTATCTAATTAATGCCCACACCCATGGCATTCGTTCTGTCACCTTAACTCTCTGAGCGTGAACACCACCATCTTGTTTTGGTCGACTACGCTATGCGGGAAAGCCTACTTGCGGAATTTCGCTTGAGGCTCCCGAAGGCGCGAGTCGAGGTGTCACAACAGGGCAAGCGGTCCTGTAAAAATCCCGCCTATTGCATGGTGCACTGTAACCCATGCACCTCTTAAGTGGGCGTAACGGCAGGCGTGACAACGTTCGGAGGGCCCTTGTTACTAGGTCAAAAAAATAACCTGGCCGCATAGTTTTGCCACTCGCCCGTCGCAATGGCAACTGTCGGCCCGCGCATTAGCCAGTAGTCCAATCTCAGTACCGTGCCGCTTTCAGACGCTGATTGACGCGTCACTGGTGAATTTTTTAAATTTTTTTTAGAAGCAGTCTTGCCATCCCGACGTCAGTGTGCGTTCCTATCTCGCCTATGTTCGCGATGTCTTCCAGCACACCGAAACTGTGTGCTCATCACGGGATTACACGTGTTTGCACGATAGAGCCGTCTCATATGACTACCGCATTTTCGGTAGGTTTTCTTTTCATAGCCGCGGGGCATTCTATAAACCAACCTTCGAATAAGCCGGACATTTCTGTCAGTTCTTTGAACTCCGAATTAATGAGGTTTTACTAGCCGTCATGTTATTTTTGTTTCCAGTCTTGTCATGCTATGGATTTCATTTTGCCTGATCACATTACAGGTTGGATACTGTTATGCTGTTCAATTAAGTATTATACATTTCTGCGCACATCATGTTTTTTTTTATACGGTGCTCAGGCAGTCTAATTTTGCTTATTTCACTTAAAGAGGCCATACACAATTTTGAAAAAAAATATGAGCACCAATGTTTGCTTGCTTATCTTTTCTGAATTTATTTTTTGTGCTGACAAGATATTCGATATTCGAAGCGCTTTTTTTCTCCATATTTGTATTCGATTCGTATTCAAAAATTGCAATCTTTGCACACCCCTATTTTTTACCATATATTGTACACCCGTAATCTAACGCAGAATATACTAGGTATAGATATACAGCTGAGGCCACTTATAATGGCTGCAGATATAGCGAATGCTTGCTTATTACGAGCGTGTGCGGTGCTACCATCAAAATATGCACTAGGGCAATGGCAATTTGTCTTGGATACAACAAGCAACTCTGGCTGCACCACTTTATTGTGGCAAATGAAGAGGCGCCACAGATTTGTCCCAAAGTTGAAAACGATTCCAGCAAGCACAAGGCCGAAGAGCGTCTCGTAGCCCCTGTGACATCTCCCCAGAAAGAACATGATGGCAGAAAAAAAAGCAGTGAAAGGTGGCACTGAACTTTTCAATGTGTATATGCTTCAATATTTTTCGTCACACTGACGCTTCGCTAAAAGCAGATTTCACCTAGTGTTGCATTTTCGAGAAAATACTGTTGTTTGTGACACTGTTCTTTTGCAATCGAGTGCGGCAAAGATTGCAATAATTTAGTTAAAGATATTTCACGCGTGAAATTTCAGAAGTGCAATAGTGGCTGCTAAAATTCTGGGACATTTTCTTTAATGCGCTTTATGCATTTTTTAGGAAGTTTAAGACCGAAAAATTTAAGCTTAGCTCCTCGAAGTGATGCATATGCACCGGCTTCATTGCCTGGTCAATACAAATTTCACGGCTGCTTGAAAGAGAACCATTTTATTTTCTAGTTTTTTTAGTTAATTTTATTGACTACCACAAAAGTGAGCCTCGCCAGGGCTTGGCTTAAAATTTCTGGATGATTGCTGGTGCCAACAGATGATTAGATTAAGTGGTGGAAAGATGATGCTCTCTTGATGATTCATCTAAAATAGTTCATCGAAGGCATTTAAGTGCTGAATCAATATTCAGCCCTGTGAAGCACAATCAGAAACCATGTTGTCATTATGTGATAGTCTGATAGAATCAGCTTCAAGGAAACAATTCCTACTATTTTATAAACTACGGGCTTAAAATATCTGATGTTATTTCGAAAACATCATTCAGTGTTGTATATCATAACAATTTCGCCTATGACAAGTCAAATCTTGCCCTAAAAACCACCTTTTCTGTGACTCGCTCCTCACGTGGCATTAGACATCGTAATCACAGTAGAGTTGTGATGGTCGAACGAACGCCTTAATCGCTCTAAAGATTAAAAACCCCTATCATCCTTAGACAGACGATGGTATAACATCATTACAGCTGCTACATTAGAGCTCTGAGGCACACGGGAGAGAGACTGCCGTATACTCTACGAAAATCAACATGTTTTCTTTTCTGCACCACGTCAGATGCATGTGTATTTGTTAGCATAAAAAAAAAAATGTCTACGATGCAAACGTCTTTCGCAGAAACCCACACTGAGATCCAGAGATTAAAGGTGCCATTATAGGCGCTTTTTGTACGCCAACAATCGTGAATTGAACACACAGAATAATGCCATCAAATGGAAAGAACAGCGTGCGAAAAGACACACCATGACTAACAACTTAAGCAACATTATCAGCTTCTTGATGATCGCGAAAGAAGTTTCAAGTACACGCGCTACTTTGTGGCACGGTTCGGAATATTGGGGGGGTTGTTACTTTTGCCACGATGCTACGTGCACTGGCGCAGCAGTGTCTTGGCACGCTGCCAGTTTTGCCAGATGCGCCACTGCCGCCGGCGCTCCCATCAGAACATGAACACGCGGTGCCATTACTAGCGCTCAGCGTCTTGGCATTCTGCCAAGGTCTGTGCTGCGAATAGCACAGATGCTGACGGCATGAGAGTTAGGAAGAATAATAAGGGAGTAATTACTCAATGGCAACCACCCAAGCTCAGCCATATGGCTACACAGGAAAGCTGTAGCCGTATGGCTTAGCTTGGGTGGTTGCCATTGAGTAATTGCTCCCTTATTACAAATCTACTCCACCTTGGGGGATTCCCCTAAGCATTTGACCAACACTGTTCCCACTTCGAGTTATTGATGAATTCACTATCGTCCTACCATAAGCTTGCCGTCCTGGCTAGCTCAGTTGGTAGAGTGACTGCTCCGGTGAAGCGGTGGTCCCAGGTTTGTACCCCAGACCAGGACGAATTTTTTTTTTAACTGCGAGAAAGCTGTATAGCTTTCCTTTGTAGCCGTATGGCTGAGCTCCGGTGGATGTCAATGAGTAATTACTCCCTTATTACAAATCTACTCCACCTTGGGGGATTCCCCTAAACATTTGACCACATGAAGAAGAGCTAACACTGAGAAATGAGTTTTAACAAGCCAGGTACTTTGTCTGCTTCACACACGCCTGCTAGTAGTGTAGCAGAAAGTGGGGATAGGTCAGTGTGGGTGCTCGCAGAACCCACAAAAGCAGCCCGCGGAACCCAACGCAGTTTAAGAACCCCTGATATAAATTGTTGATTAGATGCAGCCCTGGAAAGCATCTTCTTACTTAAACTTACAATATTTTAAGCTGGTCTTCTGCATCTCGACTAGGCTGGTTAACAGGGGTCAAATTTGACTTGACCATTCTTGCATGAGAACAGGGGCGGTTGGTCTTAGGCAAACATTGAGCAGATGACCCCTTGTGTCGCAAATAAGCAGGAACGATGTGGAATGGGGCACATGTGCTTTGTTAGTGTGAAACAATGCAGTATTGCAAAAAATAGAATGCAGTCATTGAATATGTCAAAGATGATTGCAATGATGTTATCTTCTACAATACTATGAGCAAGCACACTTCATTAAACAAAGAAGTATACAAATACAAACAGCAGTCTCAACACATCCATCTGGCATGCACCTTTTTGTATGCTGACACCTTATCGTTCATACTGTGCAGTTTGTTTCAAGATGGAAGCATGCACACATTGATGCAGGAAATGAAATGCCATGCGGTGTTTGTTACCCTGGCCACACACCACAGTGACTGACCTTTTTCATATTTCTGAACGTTACGGCGTCTTTCATTTACAAGATGCGGAAGGTGGCAGCGAGTAAAAAAGGTTTATGTCTGCTGAGAAAACCCTGAGGTTATGAGGTGAACGCTTGAGATAGTTGAAGACAGCATCAGAACACTTAACCAGGAAGGGGTCATCAATGCGTAACAAACAGGCCGAGCAAAAGGGCAATGGATTTTTGCCATGTGTCATTTTCGGAAGGGTCATCAGCCTCATATGTTTTGACGCTAAAAAATTGTCCGACAATTACGCTTCTCAGTTATGCAATTTTCCAACGCATCTGCTATGGTATTTCAACCTTAACACTTTCGTGACCGCGGGAAAATCGGTAGTTTTCGTGTAGTGTGGTAATTATTTTTTTTCCTGCAACAGAAAATAATTCATGTTGAAGTGTATGGTATCAAATTGTAGAAGAAGAAATTATCTTTCCAACGGTATTGATTTCAAATAACATATTTATTAATGATAGTAAAAAAAATTAACAAAGCAAAAAAATTGCAACAGGAACGTGAAAAATCGATAAAAACATCAATGCTGCTTTGCACAAAAAATATATTAAAAAATCGAAATATACATTTTCAACATAAGAGCCATATAAAATCAGCCTGTAAATATTAGCTCTGTATCTATAAAAGCTGTTCAGGTACACAGGGAAACATTAGACCTAGTGTCTATCGTGCCACCATGCGAAGCAGTTTCTAGATGAAGTGAAACAAAGGTTAGCTGCACATGTTTCATAGAAAACGTTTGTTTTCTGCTCAACTTTCCTTTCACCATAGCATAGTTTACAGTTTCTATATCTTTCCATTTTTTGTGGTTGAGGTGCACTTCAAGAGGGAACAACAGGCGCGACTGGGGGGCCCGCAAGATGTGGCTCATATCCCAGCAGTTGGTCGATTAGTTCTAGCCTGAAGGCAAACTGGTCGAAGTGCAAACTTCTCGATAATTCTGGGACTTCTGGATGCTGCCGACGATGCTCGTCAAACATTATAAAGCTATTTACTACAGCTATATCGATACAGTGGAAGAACAGTGTCTTCCACCAACGCACTGACTTCATAAGAACATTGTAGGATCCGATAAGCTGGTTGGATTTGTCCACTCCAAGCATGCCCACAGTGTAGTTCTTGATCAGCACCGGCTTCTTCACGGACACTTCTGTCCACGTATTCCCGACTTTCTTTCTTCGCTTTGCAAGGACGAATTTGTTCGCTGTGTGCGCGGTAGGCATCATATTCACAACTCGCCGGTCTTTCCATTGCAGGTACAAAACATCCTGCTCCCTCAGCCACCGAACGTCCCCTCTTTTCGCCTTCTTTTCCCACTGTGTGTCTTTGAGTTCACTTGGAAAGCCACGCCGATCTTTCCACGTTGTCCCACACGCAAGTGTCTTGCGCTCCAGTAAATGAACAAACAAAGATGTGGAAGTGTAGAAATTGTCCAAAAAAGTTATGTAACACTGATCTAGATAATTTTCGCACAGCTGTGTCACAACATCGAATGCCAAACCTCGCATGCTAGGTTTTTCGCGCTTTCCAGTATAGATGCTGAACTGAACAGTGTACCCCGTTTCCGAATCTGCCAAAACCCATAATTTGTAACCCCATTTGATCACTTTATCCCTCATGTACTGGCGAATTCCGGGCAGACCTTTTGATTTTACCATCCTCTCATCGACGGAGAGGTTCTGACGCGGTTGAAAAAATAGCGCGGAAGGATCGTTGACGTGCTGAAGCAGAGAGGATATGCGGTGAAGCTTGCCATTGGATGCGACGGTCGTCTTATCTGGATCAGACATACTCATGAAGGCAAGCAACGCCTTGAACCGTTTCCTTGACATCACTGTAGGCTGAAGAAGACCTGAGAATAATCTGCATGTGCTCCAATAACAATGCAAACGTGAGACTTGCACAATTCCCATCTATACGAGAAGTCCGATGAACTTTAGCATCTCCTCTTCAGTAACTTTCTTCCACGATGCATCTCTCTCGCTGTACGTGGGCTTGTCGAAAATATGCATCCACGCATACTTATTTGTGTTCTTGCATATCTCCCTGATGATTTCGGCGGTGAAAAACAACAGGAAGAAATCGACGGCTCTTACGAACCGCCGCGCAGCACTCCGGAGCGCGATTCCAAGGTCCACTTCCGGCGGTCTTCGTGGACAAAACTCCATTCTCTGCACGGCCGCCGGCAAATGGTCCCGTCTGAACGACGTTGACACCCTGCAGATAAGAACTGTGACCTTTAGAACATGCCGGAAATCCTTATGACGTGATTACACGGTCCGATAAGAAAGCAAAACTCACCGGCGGATTCCTGTCGATGTTCTGGGTTGGCTTGCTGCACTTTCGTCGTCTGTACTAAAGTTCGACGAATCGAAGTCATCTTTCGAGTCTGTGGTGCTACTATCATCCGCAAATTCCAGCCCAGATGCGTCGGAATCCGTCGAAACTCACCGTTTCCGTGGAGCAGACGCACGCGACGTAGATGCCATCACGGAAACAACGAGCACTCGTCACCCCGACTATGCAGGCGTTTTACAAATCCCCGCGCGGCGGAAAAGACAAACACAACTCCGAAACTGATAAAATAGTCTCTCTTTAACCCGCTCGATGGCACTAGCTGTCCATAACACTCGGAGAGGCGCCAAAATTCAAACTTGTACCATCGACAACATACTGTCGATGGGAATAGGCGCGGTCACGAAAGTGTTAAGTGACCGCCAACAGAACACTCAGTGTTGGATGGAGACGGACATGGGATTAGGCTTTGGCATCCGCCGCTGCTGAGCTTATAGCTGAGCCTCTGCTCGGGCAAATCCTCATTGGAAACATTGACAAAGGACATTACACATTTAGCCACATTACAATGATGCAAGGAAGGTTGTCGGCTCAGGCTAATATCTTTTGTCTCGAATAGCTTGAAATTCACTGCTTTACTCGCTGTCTCCTATCTTCCCCTCCATATTCCTTAAATTTTGAGGGATTTATCATCACTCATGTAACACATCATATTATCAATGCTTAAAGTCTGCCGCCATCGAAGGGGGTTCTCTAGTGATTAGAGCACAGGTGGAGAGGGAAATAAAGAGGGGGAGAGAGAAAGCAACTGGCGGCCTGTTTTACACATCATTTTATACGAAGGTGAGAAATCATTTTTAAAGGTCATTACTCGCTCAGTTTGTCGCAGATCTGAAACAAATAATCTCCACGCTTTGCTAGTGTGCTCGTTCTGTTACCTTGGAGCCGAGCAGCCAAGCTCTGGACTGACTCAAGGTGTGAAGGCACGGGTTTTCCTTTCTCTTCCACCCTTTGTGTAGGCTGCCAACTTTGTATTTTTCTCCATCCCTGGTTTTGGGAAACGTGTATGATTCCTGCTAAAAATCAGAGCGAAATTTTTGAAACCATAGAGAAGAAATGTTTTGGCTACCACTGACAGGAAGAACAAAAGATAGCTGCTTGCTTTGGATTCATGCAGTCCCTACATTCTAGCACAGGGGGGTCTCGGATTCCTTGCCAATATTAATGGGGGGGTCTGAGATCTCGTGTCACCCCTCTGAATTGAAGCACTGGTACTCACTCCTTCTCAGTTGTCGAATAGTTTGCCTCGGCCTTGGAAAGGGAACGGCTAGCGTATGCGATGACTTTCTCCAGCCCGTTGCTTTTTTTGAAGGAGGACGCCGCCTAGGCCCACGCTGCTTGCGTCGGTATGAGCTGCAGTTTCGCCGTTTTCATCAAAATGCGCGAGGATTGGGGGGATTGTAAACGACGCTGAAGTTCCTTGAAGGCTTCTGCTTGCGGCGCTTCTCATTTAAACGGCACGTCTGCCTTCGTCAGTTGGGTCAGGGGCTCGGCGATGCGCGAAAAGTTATTCACAAATCGTCGGTAATATGCGCACAGTCTGAGAAATCTGCGCACTGCTTTCTTATCGGCCGGCGGTGGAAACTGTTCAATTGCAGCCGTTTTCTGCGGGCCTGGGCGTACTCCCTCCTTGCTAACGATGTTGCCTAGAAACAGCAGCTCTTCGTAGGCAAACTGGCTTTTCTCTGTTTTCAAGGTAAGGCCAGACGACTTGATGGCGGCTAGTACTGTTCGAAGTCTTTTGAGGTGACACACGGTAGGGGCTTTGACGGAGAGGTCGGGCGTGTTGGTCCGTTATAATGCGATGCTTGGCAATTGGCGTTTGTCGGACCTTCGGCGATGCCGCAAAACACTCATTGTAGCTTCGAAGCAGATTGCGGATCTGGTCTTGTCTGTCCGGTGCAGGGCTGAGTTGATGTCGAAAGTGGGCGAGTTCTCTTGGTCAGGCAAATCTTCTGCGGAGGGGTCGGAGAGGGCGAAGGAGTCTCGTACGTCGGATATTTCGTCGAAGAAAGCAATCGTCTTTCCTCTGTTAATCTGTCGGTATTCTTCGCTGAAGTTAGTGAGCAGTACTTCGGCCTGGCCATTGTGGAAATGTGCAATGCCTCTTGCAACGCTGATTCCTCAGTCTAGAAGCACTGCATGTCCCCCTCGATGATGGCTTCAGCCTTAATGGCTTTTGTGGCGCCTACGGTCACGATAACATTTGAACGGGGTGGGACGCTCACTTCTTCCTCCAGGACACTCAGGGCAATGTGATTTTCCTGAGTTTTCATCGAAGCAATGGCTTTGTCCGTCGAAAGCGTGATCAGCTTAGATCGCAGGTCGATGATCATCTGATGCTCATTAAGATCACCTCGCGGGAGCATTGCGGTAGCACAACAAAGGTTGCAGGATAGGTATGTCCTTTGACAGTCACTCTCGCTGTGCATCGTCCTGACGGCGTAATGTGGTGGCCCCCTGCGGTGCGAATTTGTGGGCCATCCTAAGCCGTTATGACTTTTCTCAGCTGTGCAGCGAATGTTCCATTCATTGCCAAGTAATCGGCTCCTGTGTCGACTTGATCAGTAACTTTCCGGCCGTCGATAGTCACTTCTAAATCAGAGGTCCTGGCTCCTGCATTGCATGTCGCTCTCGGCGTCTGGTCACAGCTTCGTCGCGTATGCGAGTCGCGGGTGAGGCACGTGGTCGAAGCTTTTCTGGGTGGCGGCGTCGCTTTTGAGGCAGTTTGCATTGTGGTCGGAGTTGTCATTTTGTGCAGCGAGTGTAGGTTCTTCATGCGGCGCCGCGGGTGCAGCGTTTTCATGGGGCGTGGTCGGTGGAGGATCTTCGGCGTTTCGCTCGTGAGCAGCCTAACCTCCAGAGGTTGCTGTCTTTAGTTTCCCCTACAGGGGGCTGGGAGACCTTCCTCGTACCGCGGCTGCGTAGCTTTGGCGTGGCGACGTAAAGCGCGAGGTTGATGGCGATGGTGAGCGCGAAAAGCGGTTCGGCAAGTACTCCTCTCGACACAGGTACTTGTCGATTTCCTGCGGACGTTGTCCGAAGCGTGGTTGTAGGGTGTTAACGGCAAATCCTCGAAGACCATTAAGTCGGTCCGGGCAGTGACGAAAAATATGGCCGGCCTCACCGCAATGGGGGCACAACGGCTGGTTGTCGGAAGTCCTCCAGGCGTCGCATTTCCTGGGGCTTGAGCGTCGATTGTAGGCTGGGCGGGCGGTGGCAGGGAGGTGGCGTTTGGGAACAAGTTCATGTCGGACAGGATGCAGGGGTTGTCATTGGGGCTGAGGAGTCCTTACTGCAGCGGCGTAGGACATGGCCTGGGGTTCTGTGGCCGTCAGGGTGCCAAGTGCCTGTTGCACTTCTTCCCGTACCACATCCATCAGAGTCGCTGCTTGTGGCTGTGGGGAGGATGGCAGTAATCGGCGTAGCTCCTCTCGGATGATTTCGCGGGTAACTTCCCGCAAGCTGTCGCTGGTGGCGGCCGTCGTGTCGGACCGGATTGCACAGGCAGAGGAAGGGCGATTGTACTGCCGAGCTCGGACGTTGAGGGTCTTCTCAATCGTGCAGGCTTCTTGCATGAATTCCTCGACTGTTTTTGGCGGCTGGGAGACGAGGCTGCCAAAGAATAGTTCTTTTACGCCACACAATAAAAACTGAAGTTTCTTTTCCTTGGTCATCTCGGGGTCGGCGCGGCGAAATAGCCGCTTCGTCTCCTCGACGTAACCACGGGCAGGCTCATTCGGAAGCTGGATCCTGGACTTGAGCAGTCGTTCGGCTCTTTCTTTCCTGATGACACTGGTGAATACGTTCAATAGTTCTCTCTTGAATAGCTCCCATGTCATAAGGGACGACTCATGGTTTTCGCACCACGTGCGTGCGGAGCCATCCAATGAGAAAAACACATCCAATTTTTGCCGCATCATCTCACTTGTTGAATGAGGCCAAGCGCTCGAATAGGTCCAACCATTCTTCGGGGTTTTCGCCTAGGGATCCATTGAAAGTTGGCGACAAATGTGGCTGCTGCAGAATGATCGGTGTCGACTTCTTCAACGAGGTTGCGGTATTCGTAGCAGCGTCTTTTCGCTGTCTGGTGCGGTCTGGCATGGTCGAGAACTCAGGCTCCTCTCCCTGGAGACGTCGGCTGGCTCGCTGAGCTACTGGCTCGTCCTCGGGTGCGAAGCGCTGAGGGTTGGCATCACGACTTGAAGGGGTCGTCCGGAACATGGAAGGCTACCCAGCACCTCCACCAGATGTCACGTAGTGGTGACGGCAGTCGAAGGAGCGATGAAGACGGACAAAAGGTCTTCTAAAAGAAAACTGTTTATTGGGCTGACTTGTGCCCACAATGGGCTGAATCACTAGGTGGCGGCTAAGCGACAAGCGTGCTCGGCGGTCGTCGAACAGAATGCCCGCCACTGTCGGCTGTGCTCAATTTAAAGCTGATAGCGAACTTTCGAGATAAAGCGTGCAAAGTTACTAGAACATTCAGGAACAACGTAGAATCACCTCTGCCTGTCTGCGATCAATCGAGATAAATCTAGCAAACAAAGCGATAAAGTGGTGTGGCTGCAGATTTGAAGAAGGAACAAACAATGCAAATATTCGCGGCACTCTTATCCTACACCACTTATCACAAAACATGACAAATCACTTTTTCGGTGTAAACGGTCGCAAAAGGTACAATTCCGCACATGGTAATTAAGACAGCGTGTCAAAATGCCACGAGCAATGGCCAGCACAGCTGCCCTTCAACATAATTTTGATGAGGAGTTCATTTAGACAGACTGGGGGCAAGAGGGGAGAGGTGATCGCAACGCGCCAGAGGCGGTAGCACATTAATCAAGCCATCAACACGTTAGTACGATCCGTACAACGCTGACCAAAAACCGAGCATGAAATTTCTGGAAGCAGATGGCAGCGCCAAGAAAGGAAGTAGGTGCCTCCGCTTGCATCCAGCTGGGTCTTCCTCCTCCTTCTGAAGAGGCTTGAACCATCTCAGATTAAGTTCACGCCCACCACTTTGCCTAGGTCGTGGAGAGAGGAGGATCAAAGCCATGAGTTGAGACGTGCTAGCTGGAGCGCGAGCCACTGAGCATGCTCCAGAAGAATCTTCTTCTTTCTTGCCGTGAGTCGCCACTGCGTGACCTGCCTTCACACTATTCCTTTCTTCCTCGCACACTTCGCTGTTAATCCTCCTCTGCATTCGCTCTCTTTCATCCTCCGATTCACTCATTCTCTCGGTTATGCCGAGACTGATGGCAACACTCAATGCAGGAATGGCCCTCCAAGAGCTGTGCTCTAAAAAGACCTTGAGGGAATCTCGATGACCTGCTTATATACCCTTCATGAAAGTTTCTAGCTGAAGCCTTGTACACACTTATTGGCTTCTGATTTCACTTTCTGTGTTGATAAGCTCTTGCACGAGATAAACGTGCTAGAAATCACATTGAACTGCCCGTGAGACAACACAAAGAAGTTATGTTCCTTATCTGCAGTTAACACACCAAGCGCATGTTGCTGCATAAAAGACACAACACGCTTAACAGGTACCTTCGGCATAGATGGGTGCAACACGTCCATGCCGTCCGACACAGAGTGCAAAGAATCCTCAGCAGAGGCACGCCAAGATACTTGTCAAACCGACGAGGCGAACTCCAGGTCTGCCGTCCTCTCTTCTGCTGCGAACTTTGGTCCTAAAGTGAGCACGCACTGTACGTCCTGAGGCAAGTTTACTTGCTCAAGGATGTGGACAGGACCTTCTGTCACTGGGTGCTTCTCGATTAGGGCCTGGTGAAGCTTCTACAGTTGAGGCTGCTACAAGTACACTGGGGTTTTGCCAGGCAGCACTGAAAACTTTCGAAGCTGCCTTCTGGCCTTTGATGAGCCCCCGGCACTGCTCAGTTGTACAGCAAGAAGTCTTCTGCGAAGACGAGCAAAATGAAGTCATTCAGACCTCTGAATCCTGCATATTGGTTTCCATTTTTGGCAGAAGGCAGGAATATTTCAAACAGTGCGTGACCATCCGGCAGAACCTTGTTGCGATGGCAGAAGAAAAGTGACCAGGCTTTGCAGACTGCCCATTCAATAAAGGCCATAGTTGACGAAAGGTTACGAGGAACACATAAATAAGCAGCCCGATGTATTAAAAACGAAATTGGCTAATTTGGCAGTTTGGGCTTGTTGGTTTGCCATGTGTCTTCCTTTCTTGAGTCCTCGTCCCTTAGTGCACTGTACAGTTCTGTCATGACAGACGAACAAGCCCAGGTTGCCATGTTAGTCACTTTCTTTTGCTTCTATTTCAGCTTAGTTTAATAGGGCTGTGACGCAGTGCAAACCTTGTGACGTCATCGCAACCTGCCCGCATTTCCAAGTGGCAGTTAAATTAATGATTGGTAGCAAGAGGTTGCTCGGGAAGAGCAACCTGGGTCTTGCACAAGCACAATCGGTGGCTGCACCTGTTACTTCGAGCTTCACCAGGACAGATAACATCTTTTTCGCTAGCGAGCTATCTAATGCTAGCGCACATGCTAACAATGTGGGGAAGCACAAACAGCGAACAGCACGCATCGAGTGTACAGCTCCAGTGCACCTGTTACGTACATTTCCGGCAATCGGGGATAGTGGGACAGAGGAAGAACTGGGAATTGTGCAGCACTATAACTGTCTCTTTCCGAGTCACTGCAATGGCACTACGGAGGAGGACTGGAGCTAGGAGAGAGGAGGCGGGTCTGGAACAGCGGAAGAGCCACACAGATGTGAGTGAAGGAAATGCACATCTGAAAAGAAGAATTAATGATCACATGATGTGACACTACAAATCTGTCTTCCAGTTTTCTAAACACAGGTGTAAACACGACAGAGAGCAGCTCATGACGTTGATGCAACCAACCAAACCGGTTTGCTTTCCTCTTTTCCTGGCTAGGAGCGGTTGGTCTACCTCTTGCATTCAAGCCGCAGCCCTTGGTGCAGTGGTTAGAGTGAGTGCAGGCTCAGTCCTATTGTTTTTGGCTACCGAACATGCTTTATTTGACCCTGAATACGGTTGCAGTCAATGACACAGCTTTCAAGTAATGTTTCGGCTGCACCAAGAACACCAGGACCTATCTGAGTTACAATATACTCATCAGGCAGATGGGTGACGCGATTTCTTGTAAAAGCCACAAGTCCCAAGCATTTTTTTTTAGCAATTAGCAAACACTTTTTATATATAAACATCGTTTTTAGTGAACACATGCTCTTGAACAAAATGAAATGCTGCAGATCATGAGAAAATAGGGGTACCAATGGACGGTCAGCAGCAGTCTGTGCTAAAGGATATGGAGGAGTTGGCTTCCCTGCAATCCATGTATGCTTTCAACCATGTGATCAGGTCTGAACAATAGAGGCATGAGTGGCACAGGAAAAACAAACTTGGAACTCTGGGAGCCTATACACTAACTCTAACTTGACTCCACAGCACTGCAACTTGTGCAAAAAGGGCCATAATCATGTTGCATTAAAGGACCAACTACGCGTCACTCAATGTATAAAAGCGGTGCGCAGTCATATTTGGCTAGCTGGTTGACGCATGCCCAATAGCCGCTGTCAAGCTGGTGATGAAGCTCGGAACACAGAACTCTGTGGCCAGGCTATTGTTCGGCCTAGTGATAGGGATTCTCTGATTGTCATCATGTCTGCCAATACGCAAACGTTAGAGGTGCATGGGCACCGTGCAATGGGCGGGATTTTCATGCATTTACTTACTTAGCCGACCTTTGGGAGCCCCCTGCAATGTTCCCGAAGTGGGCTTTTGTATCCAGCTCTTGCTATGGCGAAAAGCTGTGAAGGTGCTACAAGTGTGGTGGGTGTGAACATGAAATATGAAACAGATTATGGAAGGATGAAACAAAAAACCACGTGTTCTCAGTTTGTGGTTGCTCGAAGTGAATTCGATGTTTTTTTGATGAACTGTGGTAGCATCCGATGGCACAAGCTGCGGATTTCAACTTGATGTTTAGATAATTTGCCGTCGTATTATGGTTTCGTCAGCCAGTTTTGTGTAAGTTGGCTTGGTGGCTGTGCCATGGCAAAGACCACTAATCCGCTCTTCCTGACAATGCAGGTGCTTGTCACGATCATCGTCGCATTTCTGCCTGGCCTGACGACTGCGCAGTCGGGTTCGTCATCCCTACTGATTTATCTTGGCTGTGGCGGATTTGGGGCTGGCTGCGTCAACGTCACCGCTGCCGTCGACACGCCGCCACGGATCTGCCCAACCGTCGCTGCCTCCTGGATCGCCCCATCACAGTCGACATCATCATCTTCAACTATAAAACCGCTGCATCCGTCAACGACACTTCGTGGGCTTGGTGGCTGTGCCATGGCAAAGACCACTAATCCGCTCTTCCTGACAATGCAGGTGCTTGTCACGATCATCGTCGCATTTCTGCCTGGCCTGACGACTGCGCAGTCGGGTTCGTCATCCCTACCGATTTATGTTGGCTGCGGCGGATTTGGGGCTGGCTGCGTCAACGTCACCGCTGCCGTCGACACGCCGCCACGGATCTGCCCAACCGTCGCTGCCTCCTGGATCGCCCCATCACAGTCGACATCATCATCTTCAACTATAAAACCGCTGCATCCGTCAACGACACTTCGTGGGCTTGGTGGCTGTGCCATGGCAAAGACCACTAATCCGCTCTTCCTGACAATGCAGGTTGGTGAACAATACAGCCTGTTCGCTAAGAAAACTAGTAACTACTTCTTAGTGCAGCTACCAAGCCCACAGTGTCTGAGTGCTATCGCTGCCGATTTTGCCCGTTCTCTTCTGTTGTTGTTATCCGGTGATATTGAAACTAACCCCGGTCCTGATTCTGTCGCCATTCTTGCCGAGCTGCAAAAAATTTCAGCCAGTCAATCTCAACTCATCGCTGATGTGGGTGAACTAAAAAACCAACTACTAACGACAAACCAAACCATCTCCAATCTGAACGAAAGAATGACTGATCTCGAGAACCACTACCAAACCCTAAAAACCTTACAAACAGACCTTGATACTGTCCGAACTAACGCCGCCCAGACAGCCAGCTTAGTCTCTGCACTAAAAACACGCCTAGACGACGCCGAAAATCGATCACGGCGGAATAATCTAATATTTTATGGCCTTGAAGACACTAATGCGGCCGAAACATATGCTGAGGCTGAAGAAATCATCATTCGTCACTGCCAGGATCGCCTTAACATATCAATCGACCCTAAAGAAATAGAACGCGCACATCGCCTTGGACGCCACTCTGACGACCGCTGCCGCCCAATAATAACCAAATTCACGTCCTACAAAACTAAAGACAATATTCTCTCAAATGCCCGGAAACTAAAGAACACATCCTATAGCATCGGCGAAGACTTCTCTCGTTCCGTCCAAACCGCGCGTAGCCACCTTGTAGCATTTGCCAAAGCCAAAAAAGCTAAGTTTTCACTTCGCTACAAGACATTGCACATTGGTGCTAAGCGTTACATGTACGATATCTCATTGCAGATGGTTAAAGAGATACCATAGCGGTCACCTCCCCCAAATGTAGTCAATACCCGTCCCCGCACTTTACCAAGCAATCATCTTTCGTTCTCTGTAACCTACACTAATATTCGCAGTCTTATGCCGAAACGAGAACGCGTGTCTAGCTTAGTCATATCATCTAACAGCAGTATGCTGTTACTAACTGAAACCTGGCTTACTAATGATATCACTGATGCTGAAGTTATTGCCGATTTGCCGAATTTTTCTGTTTATCGGAAGGACCGCACAGATTCTCGAGGGGGTGGCTGCTGGACCAGAATTATCTTGTTCACCCATCCGTCTCCCATCTATCTTAGAGATACTGTGGCTTTTGTGCCGTACTTCACCGCATTCAGTCATAATCGGCGTGTGTTATAGGCCTCCGCATCCTAGCCCAAACTTTTCTCGTGAACTTAACAATATGCTAAACCAGCTCATGATATCTTATCCGAACGCGCATATTCTTCTGTTTGGTGATTTTAAATATCCAGGAATAAACTGGCTCAACCGTTCTCATTCACAGCCAATCAGTGCAGAATCAAGGGATTTTCTAGATGTTTGTTTGAACTTTAATCTTTACCAACTAGTAACCAGCCCAACACGCACCGCAGGCGATTCGAGCAACATTTTAGACTTAATACTAAGCTCTCATCCTGACAGTTTGTCATCCATTACATACTTAGAGCCCATTAGCGACCATAAAGTCATTCAAGCCGATTTTTCCTTCCGCACCGAGCGCCATGAAACACAAAAGAAAACAATCACCCTGTATGACAAGGGTAACTACAAAGCCATTAATCATGAACTGAGCATTTTTTTCCCACTCTTCGAAGCCGGTTATAACCAGAGATCTGTTAACGAGAATTGGCTAATATTTAAAAATAAACTTCATGAACTAACACAAAAATTTATCCCTAGAATAACTTTTCGTGAAAATCGCTCTAAACCCTGGTTTTCTAAGACACTAAAAAGACTGGAGAATAAAAAGAAGCGGCTTTTTCGCGCTGCCAAATTTAAAAGCAATTCCGAAGCGTGGGAGAAATACTTTTCAGCCGAAAAAGAATACTTGACTTCCGTCACCAACGCTAAACACTCATTTTTTAACAGCGACCTACCGCGCATGCTATGTGATAACCCCAAAAAATTTTGGCGCGTTATCAATCCCGCACCATCACACTCAGTCACTCTCACTCATGCATCCGGTATTCAAGCCTCCGACACAGAATGCGCTAACATCTTCAATACGGCGTTCTCGTCAATTTTCACCCAGGAGCGCAACCCGCTTCCAAGAATACCTCCTACTAATGCCACCTCACCGATGGACGCAATAACTTTTTCTTCAACTGGCATCTCGTCTTTAATCGAGAAAATGAAACTTTCCTCGTCAGCCGGCATTGACGAGATAAACACTAAACTACTAAAAAACACAAAATGTATCAGTGCAGTGTATCTTGAATTATTGTTTTCGCAATCACTCTCTACAGGTCTCATTCCGGAAAACTGGAAAGTTGGGAAGGTCGTTCCACTCTACAAATCATGTGACAAAAATTCCCCTCTGAACTACCATCCTATTTCTTTAACTAGCGTCCCCTGCAAGATCATGGAACATGTCATATACTCTCAGGTAATGGACTTCTTAGACGCTAACAATTTCTTCCATCCATCCTAGCACGGTTTCCGCAAGGGGTATTCATGCGAAACACAACTAGCCATGTTCCTCAACGACTTACATACTAACCTGGACGCTAACCTTCAAGTTGACGCCATCTTTCTGGATTACGCTAAAGCATTTGATAAAGTTCCACATCAACGTTTAATCCAAAAACTTTCTATTCTAAACATTCATCCTAACGTGCTAAACTGGATCAAGGCCTTCTTAAGAAATCGCTTTCAGTCAGTCATTGTAAATAACCAGTCTTCCAACCCTCTCCCTGTAACATCCGGCGTCCCACAAGGCTCTGTTCTTGCACCCCTATTGTTTTTAATATATATTAATGATCTCTCTCAATACGTATCCTGCCAAATTCGAATGTTCGCTGACGACTGCGTAATTTACCGCCAAGTAACAAACATAACTGATCATGAAGCCCTCCAGCAGGACCTTAACCAAATTGAACAGTGGTGCGCAGATTGGCTTATGACCCTCAACCCTAGCAAATGCAAGCTTCTTTCCATCACCCGTCGCAAAAAGACTCATGCCTTCCAATACAAAATCGCTAACGAGTCCGTAGAATCTGTATCATCTTTCAAATACTTAGGCGTCACATTATCTAATGACCTAACATGGAATGCACATGTTACTAACGTGATATCATCAGCTAACAAAACTCTGGGATTTCTTAAACGTCACCTTCGCCTCACCTCACATCACGTGAAATTGCTCGCCTACAAGTCACTCATTAGACCTAAACTTGAATATGCATCCGCCATACGGGACCCGCATCATATTAACCTCGTAAACGATCTAGAAGCCGTTCAAAACCGCGCTACAAGGTTCATTCATTCTTCTTACTCCTATGACGTCAGTGTTTCAGCCTTAAAAACCAAATCAGCACTATCGCCTCTTTCCGTTCGTCGTCGCATAGCCACGCTATCACTGTACCACAAGTTCTTTTACTCATCACTTAACCGTGCCCCTTACATCACGCCAGCATCATACATTTCTCATCGCACTAGCCACACGCTTCAAGTTTTTCGCCCACGTGCCCGAACTGTTACTTTTTCAGCCTCCTTCTTCCCACGTGCAGCTAAAGATTGGAACGGCCTTCCCCAGCATATCGTCGACATCACCTGTCCTTCATCATTTGCAAGCAATCTAAACAACATTTTTTGTTCATGATCACTGGTGGCATTGTTTTGTGCCTTTTCTGCTAATCCCACCCCTTATGTAATACCCCGCGAGGGGTCTTTAAGGTAATAAAATGAAATGAAATGAAATGAAATTCAGTGGCTACGAAATATTCAGCCGGTTTTCAATATTTGTTTCTCCCGTCCAAATGCAAACTGACAACAACATCCAATTCATATTTAAAATTTAGAATGTTTGCACACTCCTAGTTGACTAAACTGGTTTTGTGAAGTGCATCCAAGTACCAAATTGCACACTTTGTTAACCAAGTGTGATTCCGCCATCTAAAGTGGAGTTTTCTTCAGGGCACTTGTTGTGGAGAAGCTCTGCAACTACACATAAGGTCTGGACTGCTCAGTACGGAATATTTATTCACTGCAAATGTGCGTTAGCATTTACAGCTGCTGATGTGATGCTTTTCATCAGTGCCTTTTTTAACATAGGTTGGCAGTTTGTGGCCCCACATGTATTTGGAATCCTTGTGAGACAAGTGAAAGTGGTTGACACATCAAAAGAAATAGATGTAGAGGTACTGCAACAGCAAAGGCTAGGTTGGGCAACCAATTGCGAACGTGGGCTGTGCTTGTTTAATAAATATGCTGTAAAGATCACTCCAAAAGTATGGCAAGTATTGATCTAAAATGGTTGCTCTGGAAACGTACAAGTCTGGAAGTAGACTTGTACCAGTTTGGAGGTTAAGCTTCGAAAAGCTCATGAGATTTTATTGGGTTCTGCCATACAGCTGAGAATAGTATGCAAGCTTTGGTGAAGAGCTGGAGCTTCGAAGTAGGCCGAGCACAGTGCTGAGGTTAATTACACTTATATTCACTAGTGTGTGTGATTGTGACTGTCTCAGTGAAATATTTCAGCAACATACCAGTCATAAGCGTGAACACAGAGGGAGGGGAAGGGTGGAGGGGCAATAGGGGATGGCACTTAATACGTATGGGACGGGGCACACATATTTTGTTCCATATCTGTCTCTCCCCCTCTCCTTATGGAGAGACCCATGCGCCTATGATACCAATGAAAATGAATTGCAGAATAGGTTGGGGACACTTGCTCAAGGGTTGGATAATGGCTGCCAAGCAGCAAGAATGTATTTTGGTTCAGTGTTGGTGCCATGTACAGTCTGCATCACCCTTGTGTGATGTGCTTGACCAGTGCACTTCCCTGCATTAATATATCGACAAATCGTTGTAGCTTCTAGTTTTTAGAGACAGACCTGCAAGAAGGTGGTCTGAGCACTGTGCTCTGAAACCATGGATGGTTTTCAAACTTTATTTTTTATTGTCTGGTGCACACTGCTCAAGGAGATTGAGGCAGACTGTACTTCTTTGAGCAGAGTCCTGAAGCAAGATTTTGGAAACCTTTTTCTGTGTTTGTGTTGCTGTCGCCTCCTTGCTCTTCACACAACTTTGTCACCCTTCTTCCTTTTCGTTGCAGCATTACTCGCAGGTGTTGGCATCTCCCAGGCATTCTATGAACAGAAATCTTTTCGTCATCTGGCGCAAAGCTGCACCAGTCAGTGAAATTGATGTCCCTGAGCAGTGCTCAGTTGTCCCCAGTAAAGGGCAGGAACCGTTTGAACGACTCTCTTTTATGCGGCTGAAGGAAGATTTGGACAGTCAGGATTGCACTGCAGATGGAGACAAACTCAGTGATGATGAGTGCCAGCCTGGCTCTTGTCATAAAGAGAGTAAGAACAGCAGTGCCTGTACCACGGCTTTGGAGCAAGCAGCACAGGTTCCTGATCCAGCCTGTTGTGTAGACCACAAGTTCCCTGTTGCTCACTTTTCTTCGCAGACTGGCAGTAATGACTGTTCTCTGATACTGGGCTTTGCCGCACACGATAGCGGCCGGGAATTTTCAGTGCATCAAGCCTTCCAATATTTGGGTGAGAGGGAGACATCGGACCAGAAGACAGCTGGGACTGAAGCAGGGAAACACTGTGTTGAGGAAGATGGCACTGTTTTATCGAAAGAACAGGAAGATTGAGAGTGCACAGACGTATTCAAGCGGGACAGGTAGATGAGCAAGTACAGATTAAAAACGGCTGTGCATGATTGAAGAAGGAATCCCGTTATGGCGAGCTAGCATCCCTCACACAGTGCATCCTTTGTATCATTTGTTGAACTGGGTAAGCTGTAGTTCTTTGTGGTTCTGTGCAGGCATGGCATTTTTGTTGGAGCAGCTATATTAGTGCATGGACTTAAGACGTGAATTTTCTTTGGGTCTTTCACACTACTGGTATTGTGAATTTTTGCACGGTCTCTTCTGCTACGTGTGTTGAAGAGGATACCCGCGGAGTGCCGACCGCGTGCGGCTGGACGCCATTTGAGGAATGTGTGCTGACGAGAACGCCCTCGAAGTGCCCTCAACGCCAAAGACCAAGCTGAGGCGTTCCTTCTATGGCAAGAGCCACAAACGTAGTCCTCTGATAGAACGTGTCGAGCAGGCAGCGAATGGGCTGTGTAACGAGCCCGTCAAGATCAACTTCCGCAGCAGCCTACTTGGACCAACAGTCGCCTGGAAGGTGTTCCGGGTCCAAGCGGAAGCACTGACCTTCGCTCGCACTTTGGACGATGATGTGCGGGTCTTCTCGTACGAGCTCCCAAAGAGCGACGTCCCCGGGAAGCGCGCGTACTTGGTCACTCACCCTGTCCACCTGTACAAGGTTCTGCAAATGCGGAAGCCTTCAGATCGCTGTATGTATGAGGTGATTGCTGAGGACGCCCCGTGCAAGCTCTACTTCGACCTTGAGTTCGAGAGGAAGCACAACCCGGGCAGAGATGGAGTTGCCATGGTCGAGGAACTGGTAACCGTTGCGTGCCGCGAGTGGGAAGAGATTTTCGGGGATCCCTGCAGTGCGGACGACGTCCTCTGGCTTGACTCGAGCACCGCCAAGAAGTTCAGCTGCCACCTGATTTTCCAGAGGACGCGCATGTTTCGGGACAACCGCGAAGCGGGCGCCTTCGTCCACCTGCTGTGCGAGAAAATGAAAAATTCGGCGTCGCTCAAGAAGTCCTCCGCGTTGGCCGCCTCCCGGGCTGCGCGGACCACCCCGCTAGTGCGAAACAAGAGTAGCAGCGAGGTGCTATTCTGCGACGAGGGTGTCTACACTCGGAACCGGAACTTCCGCTTGTTCCAGTGCACCAAGTTAAACAAGGACACACCCCTCGTACTGTCCGAGAACGATCGCTATGTTCGTTCTCTGGGAAAACCGCGGGATGATAAAGACATCTTCCTGGACAGCCTCATCACGTGGCCTCCAGAGGCCGGCTTTAGACGTGGCCTTCTCCAGCTTTCCAACGGCAACGACTATGCCAAAGTGAAACAGATCGGCGGCGGGAAAACTGTGTTTGCGACATCAACCAAGCAAGACAGTGTCAGGTCGTTGAGCTCGCCGTATCCAGAAATTGACGCGTTCATACGAAGCATCATCGCTCCACGTGGTACCATCCGCCAGGTGTCACACTTTTTCGAATCCGACACTCTGGTGTATGATGTGCTTGGTTACCGCTACTGCGAAAATATCGGCCGCGAGCACCACAGCAACGGCATCATGTACGTGGTTGACGTGAATGTGGGCAGCTTCTACCAAAAATGCTATGACCCTGACTGCCGCGCAGTTTCCTTTCGCTCCACCCCGCGCCCTCTACCGCCCGAATGCCTGCCGTCCTTTTGGCTAGAGCAGATACCGGACGAAATGCTCACTGGTGACGTGAAGTTTTAGGCTTTGCTAGCAGTATTCCTGTACATCTTTGTTGGTATACACCTGCACGTGCATTCTACTAATGATTTGTGTTCTGTAGATTTTGCTGCATCCGCAAGTGCCATACACGAGCATTTGACATTGTGATGCGTTCTTTTGGCTCTTTTGATGCTGGCTATGAAATTAGGCGGCTTTAAAGTGAATGAGTTGTGTACATAGGTAGCTGCTGTTATTATGTACTGGTGTTTCTGTCCCCACCACTGCAAGTGCGAGATGAGAACTGTATTCTTATAGTCGCTATTTAATGTGGGTCTTTGGATGTTGTGCTGCGGCAATAAAACGTGCCTAGGCTTATGATCTGTCCCCTTCCCTGGAGGTCACGCACGGCAGCCAACTCAAGAGCAGCTGCGCTGGTCTCATGCGAAGGCTTCGCACTCATGCCGCGCAGCGTGTGAGTGCAACGGGCACTAAGCCAGACAGCTGTGCCAATATTTGCTGTCTGAAATGTGAGGGCACTGAGTCATCAGGCAGCGTGTTTGTGGGCAGTGTTTGTACCATGGAGCTTTTTTTCTTCCATGGTTTGCATTGTGAACAGAGGGCGCCCGCGGACGCCAGAACTTTGTCTGTGCCGTCTGCTGCCCTGGACGGTACGCTGATGTCGTTTGAGAACTGCCTTCCATGCAGAGATGTTTTAGCTGTCTAGTGAGCGTGTGTACACGTTGCTCGCTGCGTTGCGTGCGCTGTGAACGGTGCAAACGCGACACTTTTTGCATGCCATAGTGTCCCTCAAGAGCACGTTTATGCAGTGGCGCCATCTAATGACAAGTCAGAGCATATCAGCGGTTGGAAAAACTTTTATCTGTAATTATTGATGACAAGGGTGGGTGCACTGTGAGTCTTTTTTTTATGTTTCAACAAGAAAAACTACGCAAATGAAGGTAATGTGGCTGCAGCGAAAGGTGCCTCGATGGCCAGTGCCACTTTCAGGGTGAAAGACAGCTCTCGGCGGCGGCATGCTGGGTCCCACTTTCTCTTTCGGCTGCACTGAGTGCAATGCGGCGGCTGGCCCTTTGGAAGAGAAAACTATCACTACTGCGTGGATCTCTGCAAATTTGCTGTTCTGCCAAAACAAGGTGGTACCAGAGATTGTATAGGGTAGGGCGGGGTAAAATGGGACAAGGGACAAAATGAGATGTCGCGCCTAGCGTCATCTAGCGTAAAATTTTATATAGTATGTAGGTTTGTTAAATGACCAACAGCTGCCACAAAGTACGCACTCAATACGTGTTAAAAACAACTCGGATCTTGTGATGCGTACTTCCATAAAAAATTCAGTGCGTGTTAAAAACGACGGGAATCTTGTTGCACACTTCCATCAAAAATTCTGCATTGACTTTAGTGAAGCGGCTGTCCCTTCAAAAATGCGCCAGATCCTGACGTCCCGTTCTTTTCAAGCCTTGCAGCAACGCAGCTGGGTGACTCCACGAGTGATCAAACTGCCCAAATATTTGAAATTTTAATATTCTTGCTTATTTTATATATTGGGCACAGGTTATCCAGCAGGCCAACAGTGCATTTTGTTTCATGAAAATGCTAATATTTCAGGAGAACAAAATTGTAAAGGACGTTTATGTAGAGACAGCATTTGATTCGATGCCCTTGTGGATAACCTAAATATAGAACAACTATGGAATATTTTAAAACAAAAACTGTTTGATCTACGCGAAGCTTGTGTACCGTCAAGAATTCTAGAAGAGCTCAGGACAAACCATGGTTTAATGCTGAGTTGCGTGCATTAATTCGAAGGCAGCGCCGATTGTATCAGTGGTACAAGGAATCTAAGTCGTCGGAGTGTTTGGCCTTGCTGAAAGGAATAAAAATTGAATTCAGACGAAAATCCTGCATTGCAAAAAGACTTGTATTTTTTGTATCTATGCGAAAGGCTTGTCACGAACACCAAACAATTTTGGAGGTATGTGAAACATAATGGCACATAAAGATACTTTGTACCAGTTTTAAAAAATGGTGTGGAAATCATTTCTCACAACGCGGAGAACGTTAAATGTTTTAGTCGTTATTTTCCATCTGTATTTATGCCGTCTAGTTCACGTGAGGTCTTTCTTTGTCTGCAGAGATTGACCGTATGCAGTAAGTCACTTTTTGTGTTAGTGGAGTCTGTAAATTGTTGAAAGATGTGAACCAGGCCAAGACGTGTGGTCCTGATGACATTCCCGCAGCAATTGCAAGAAATTGCACGGATACGTTATGCTTTTACTTTACGCGGTTGTTCCAAAAGTCCCTCAATGAAATTGTCTTGCCATGTGATTGGAAGTTAGCGCGAGTTGTTCCTATTTATAAGAGTGGTATGAGAAACTCCGTTCAGAACTACAGACCAGTTTGATGTAGTTGCACATAGCCTCCTCACTAAGCTAGAAGCTTATAAGCTTGACTATAATATTAAATGGATTGCCGAATATTTTTCATTACGGAGACAGGCTGTTGTTCTGAACGGTGTTTTTCCCCAATATACACCAGTGACTTCGGGAGTTCCCCAGTGTTCTGTGTTGTGTCCACGGTTGTTTTTGTTATATATTAATATTTCAATTAGTACAAGGTCTTCATATAGAATGTTTGCTGATGATTGTGTTGTTTATAGAGTAATTAGTGGAAATTCTGATTCCCAAGACTTGCAAGATGATTTAGATACCATAGCAGGTTGGTGTGCACGTTGGTATGGTAAATAAAACTGTTCACATCACCTTTACAATAAAACGCACTTGCCATCCGTATAGCCATGGAATTGGTGACATTACCTTGGGCACAAGTAAGGAATTTAAATATCTGGGGGTCTTTTTTTACATCTGATGTACGGTGGAGCAGGCACGTTAACTATATTGGAAATAGGGCGGCATCAGTTTTGGGTTTCTTGAGGAATTGCAGTCATCTTCTAGGTAACTTAAAAGCCCAGCTCTATTTCAGTCATGTTCGACCAATACTTGTGTATGCATGTGTTTGTTGGGATCCACACACAGATGAGCTTATAGACAAATTAGAAAAAATCCAGAACAGGGCAGTCAGTTTTGTTCTTGGAAATTACAGCCTGAAACTTAGCATGACAGAAAACAAATATGAACTTCAATGGCAAGAGCTAAAGGATCGTAAAAGAAATGCTAGATTAAAATTTTTCAATAACATTTATTACTTAAAACAGGAATCAGCACGAAAAATATATCCAGGCACCAAATTATATATCGAAGCGGCTGGACCACAATTTGAAGGTCTGGGAATTTTCTTGTAGGGGTGACGTCTTGCGTTACTCTTTTTTTGTTAGAAATGTGCGAGAATGGAACAGTTTGCCATCAAGCACTGTATATTTCGATGAGCAATTCTTTTTCCATGCATTGAAATAATATGTAAAGTGACAGTTTACTTTTGTAGCCCCCCTGTGTAATGCCCTACGGGCGATGCAGGTATCCAATAAATAAATAAATAAATAACATTTTCAAGCACAGCTCAATTTCGCAAATTTGCAATGACATATGAATCTAGTTATGAAAACCGCGATGAATATGTTTTTGTGCTAAATGTACAGGTGAGAAGGAATATAACAGCTTAATTCCGCCATTTTTAGGAAATTGTCGCTTACTGCAAAAAATTTCGAAAACGACATGTCTAAAATAAGCCTATTTTCATGAATTTTTTTCTTCGTAAATATAAAGCACATTTCCTGCAAATTTTCACAATAGATAAGCATCGAGATGCTAAAAGATTGTAGCGAATTTCGTTGTTATATAATCAAGGGAAGTTCCAGAATTAATGCCATAAATCTGACATTTTGAATATAGTAGTGTTTCAAAAATGAGGAAAAAACCCATCTCCAATTTTTCTGAACACTCCTGAAACAAATCTCTAGAAGGAGGCAAAAAAGAATACGTGAGAACTTGCTGCATTGTTTTGTTTCCAATAATATTATGCAATCTCAAACTTGTAGCTTTTTGAGCATTGGCAGGAGCGCCTAAATGAGGGGGCGGAAGCGGCAAACATGCCCTCCGCTGCTCTAAATTTTACCCAAATCCCGACAGACCATTTCCATCAAGTGAGAGCGTACCTTATTAGCTTTTAGTGGACGAACACCGATCTGTGACATCAGCAGGATTCGATAGCGCCGCTATCCCCATATGCGGGTAAAAACTTAAAAACTTGGAGTGCGGCTCATAGGAATGCATGTAAAGAAATGTTTGTATGTAATTTTCTGACTGCACAGTGCATCTTTGAAGTCGTGTGTGTACCCAGGCTCTTGCTTTGTTGTTACACTCCAGGCATACTGTGGCTAATTTTCTAATTCGCGTTTGATTTAAAAATACATATTGGTTTCATTTTTAGTCACTGTTCATTTCTTTTGATTGGCTATGCTAGTATATGCTGGATTGGTTATAGCTATACTGGAGTAGTCATTTCCTCAATTTATGTACAATCACAGAGCCTTCAGAATGAGTAAATGAGGCCGTCCTTCATTAATAAAAGATGAGAATGTGGATTTGTAAAATGTCTCTGGCAAGCACTTATTGTGATGTTATAAAAAAGAGAACATTGCCGTTCAAATGGCGTCGTATACTTCCACGTTCCGTTCTACTATGTAGTCAGCTTTTTTTAATGAGGCAATCTTACAGGTGCACTGTGCAGTCAGAAAATTACATTGAGCGCTTTTCTTTACATGCATTCCTATGGGCCGCACTCGCATTTTTTACTCGAATGCAGGTATAGCGGCGCTACTGAATCCTGCTTATGTCACAAATCGGTGCTTGTCCACCAAAAAAGTAACCAGGTACGCTCTCACTTGATGGAAAAGGTCTCAGTCTTGGATCTGGGAAAATTTAGAGCAGCGGAGGGCGTGTTTTCCGTTTCCGCCCCCTCGTTTAGGCTCTCCTGCCGATGCTCAAAAAGCTAAAGGTTTGAGCTTGCATAATATTATTGGAAACAAAACAATGCAACATGTTCTCTTGTATTCTTTTTTGCCTCCTTCTATAGATTTGTTTCTGCAGTTTTAAGAAAAATTGGAGATGGGGTTTTTCCTATGATTTTTGAAACACTACTATATTCAAAAATGCCGGATTTAAGGCAGTACCTCTGGAACTTCTCTATTTTATATAACAATGAAAGTCGTTACAATCTTTTAGCACCTCGATGCTTATCTATTGTGCAAGTTTGTAGGAGATGAGCTTTAAATTTACAGAGAAAAAACTTCCTTAAAATAGGCTCGTTTGAGACTTGTGTCGTTTTTGAAATTTTTTTCCATAAGCGACAACTTCCTCGAAATCACGAAAATAAACCTGATATATTCCTTTTTACCTATACATTTAGCACAAAAATATATCTATCGTGGCTTTCATATCTAGATTCTTACGTCATTGCAAATTTGCGAAATTGAGCTGTGCTTGAAGACGCTGTCTCTGGCACGACGTCCTTTGCAATTTTTTACTCCTGAAATATTAGAATTTTCACAAAACAAGATTCATGGTTGGCCTGCCTAATAATGTATCGACAATATATAGAATAATTGAGAAAATTAAAAATTTGAAATATCTAGACAGTTCGATCGCTCGTGGAATCACCCAGATATGAATTACAGTGACAAGGTACATATTTGTTTTGTTAATGTGTCTCCTTGGCTAGCTGTGGCAAAAAATTTACTTAGAGAAACTGTCAGCCCAAAAAGAGCTTGGATAGCAGTGGTTTCTGCAACATAATAGAGGAGTGAAAGGAAAAATAAAAACAAGAGTGCAAACAACACGGTGCAAAAATACAATAATAAGAGCGGTTTTGTACAGCGTGATATGAGCATCCCTTCGAAAACTTTCTTTCTTGGACGGTCCTACAATGCTTATTTAACATTATGTGTGATGGAGTTCCATTGGTGTACATGTGTTTGTCTACTGGTGTTTTGTCATTCTTAATATAAAACAGATTGAACGTTTTTATTTTCGTTTAGAATGGGGAAATTTGCTCCTGCCTCCGATACTTAGAAAAGATGAAACACAGTACTCGTCTTTGCACGTGCTCCGGTTTAGATGCCAGGGACTAAGTGCGGGGTCCCAGTCTTCACAAGTGTGCTTCTTCATTGGATGTACTGTCATTTTGTAAGCTATCAGTTTTTCTTCTGATGTGCCAAGTCTAAGTGTACGTCTTAAGTATTCTATTTGCTTTCCTTAATAAGTTTTCTATATGCGTGGTCCAACTTGTTTCGTATTAATTGTAATACTAAGGAACTGTTATCCGTGACCTTCGATAAAGTGCATTTTTGTAATGCATAGCTATAGTGCAGAGGTTTGTGCTTATGGGAAATTGTCATAAATACCGTTTTCTTCAAGTTCAAAGAAATTTGCTAGTCATTACACCAGTCGTTTATTCTTATTAATTGATCGTTAACTCTAATCTGGTTGGCTACTGCTTTTACTTCAGTATAAATAATGCATTCGTCAGCAAAGAGTTTTGCTTCCACAGATGACAAAAAATCGGGTTGTTCACATAAACCAAGAACCGCACTGCACGCTACATATACCCGAAGTAGAAGCTTCTATCCATCAGACAATTTGTTGTTCTGTAGAAGAGTTCTTAGCTTCAATGCTAGTTTTTGGCAAATGACAGAATCAAAGGCCTTTTTGAATCGAGGATTATTATATCTTTTTGACTGCAGTGATCCAGTTCCTCATTGATATCATGTACTGTTTCCATTACCTATGTGACAGTTGACAATCCTTGGCGGAATCCGTGCTGGCAGTTACTGAAGAATTTGTCTCTAAATGTTTTCAAAACATGTTTGGAAATAATGTGCTCTAAGATTTTTACAAGCACTGGACGTGGGCGCAATTGACCGGTAGGTGGACACGCACTTGCATCACTACTTTTCAATATGGAGATTATGTTACTCATTCTTCTGTCTTTAGGGAGTGTGCCAGAGGTTAGTGACTTATGCAATATCAGCAAGAGGTATTTAGCGGACCAGTCGACCAGAGAAGCATTTGGAATTTCATCAGGGCCTGCCGATATCATTTTCTTGTGGTTGAGGAACTGCATTAAGATTTCTTCAGTGCTCAGTTCAGTCTTGCCAAGTGGAAAGTGTTGACTGGTCAGCTGGTAGTCTAGAACCCGGTTATCTGTGGTAAAAACACTGGAGAAGTATTGTTTGAAACAGTTACCTATTTCTTGTTTGGGAGTGTAGCGGTATCTGTTGTAACCTCCGAAACTAACTTTTTAAAAAGAGCTAGCTGTCTCCAAAATTTGTCTGGTGATTCACATAGCTACTTCTGCAGAGTAACAATATAGTATTTGTGTTTAGAATATTTTATAAGGAGCTTCAGTCGATCGCTCAAAGAGGCAATATCATCCAATAATGCTGAGTTATGCCTGTTGCGTAAAGCTCTCCTGCATCGTCTAAGTTTGTGCTTTACGTTGATAATATTCCTCGTTATCCGAGGGTTGTTCATTCGTCGCTTTTTAGTCTTTAGTGGCACATAATACATTTTACACCGTAGTTTTAATTTAAACAACAGTTCATTAACAGTTACTAACATATTCATACTTAAAGCCATAGAAAGGGATGTTTGAGCTAGGCTTTAAAATGCTTGCGCTATGTAGAGTACCGGCCACCGAGCGTCCACGCCGCATACGAGACCTCAAAATCGAGCGGGAAATTTAAAACACATTTTTAAAAATTCCCCCTTTCGCAGCGACGCGCGGTACCGGGCTTTGGCGCGAAACCTGGCATACGACGTCATTTTTAAAAATTCCCGCTTTCGCACCTCGCAGCGACGCGCGGTGCGCTAGCGGGAATTTTTAAAAATATATTGTAAATTTCTCGCTCGATTTTGCGGTCTCGTATGCGGCATGGACGCTCGGTGGCCTGTACTCTACATAGTGCAAGCATTTTAGCAAGTGACGTCAGCAGCCGGGGGTTATCATTGGTTCACAGCGCCAAATTCTTTCAGACGTCACGCGCTACCGCGGCCACGGATCCACGCACGCCGAAGCCGGCGAGGGTAGGGGAGGGGCCGAGAGGGTGAGGCTAAAGCCCCTAGATCAGCTTTCTTTTTTAGAAAAGCTCGTGAAGGGACTTAAGGTGAGGCCGGCGGACGAGCGCCGCCGTTTTGGTGTGCGAGAGAGGGAAAGACGCGGAAGTTCAAATTTTGTCCGCATATAACTCAGCTTCGACAAAACGCATTGAAATAATTCTTGCTGGAGGATAATCATGAAGCGGCATCTTTTAACATCCCATACATATCGCAACTTTATTCAGAGCCTCTTTCTGGGGCCCTTTAAGGTCACAAAATCCCCGTATTGCAGGCCTAACTCATAAAGAATAGCCGAATCGTCAGCCATATTGAAGCCATGTTGAGACAGTCTCTTCTATTTGAAAGAACAGGCTCACAGTCATACTAACAGTTGAATGATCGGACTGCCTGGCAGTACTTCCACAGTGTTTGGTCGGGATGCAACGTTTTCACTGAAAAAATGTGATTAAGTACTGTTGCCTTGTGTTCTCTTGTAGTTGTAAACTCTGTATGAAACCGTAAGAAAAGCATAGATCGGTAATTGCCAGTGATACTTCATGGTCACGTGCTCCAGGAATAGTTTCCTCCCATTCAACACTGGTGGCTTTATGATCCGCGTCTCATTCGGGAGGTGTTGGGTTCGATCATCGGTGCCAGCGGGGACTCACCGGTTTTCTAAAGGGTACAAGATTTCCGCCGGCCTGGTGCTCGGCTTTTCGGGGTGGAATATGCTCGGCGAATGAGCCATAAGTGGGCTTTTACCGCATGAGGTGGATTTAGGGTTGCATGGCGGCGAAACGAACCGCTGGCCGGTCAACGCAACTGTTTGGTCGAAGACCCTTTCTTCAAGCATTTCACCCCCGAAAAGCCAAGTACGAGACTGGGGATCAAACCTAGCAAAAAGTTGGCTGCTCGTGCCAACAGGGCGATTTCCCAAGCAGAGCTGGGTCCACTTTCAGAGAGTTGAGGTCCTGTGATGGCCGAGCACCGGACTGTAAGCGCCCTAGTACCTACTTCATCGGTAGGCACCCGGCGACACCGAAGTGCCTCCCACGATCTTGGCGGATGCTCAACCACGAGGCCATAATTATATTTTTATTTTCTACGTGCAGGTTATGCAGAAAATCGCCTAAATGCTCGATATAATTTGCCTCAGTTCCTGGAGGCTGATACACTGCTCCTTAATCATTTCATGCACGCCAAGAAAAATCTTGCACCATGCACATTCTGTGCCACCTGCACTTTTTTTTAAAGGTTTGGGTATTTCATTTTATCGAGAAAAGTAGCTACGCCACCACCCCCACAATGTCGATTGTTCCAATCCCATTGTACTCAGGTGGGCTTATGTCGCAATTAAATATGTCGGCACGTAGCCATGTTTCTGTCATAACTACTGCATCTAGCTGCCCATGTGCATCCAAAAAGGATGGAATGTCGCAGTACAACATTTATCAAACATTTCCAGACCGTAAAGGCTGGACACAGAAACACAAGCAAAAGGGCAGTGCTCTCAATAAGGGTCCAGGAACGTTTTTTTCGACAGTGTTAGGCAGAAACAAAAAACAATCATAGCACTTTGTTCCCAGAAAGGTAACTGGGGAGAACGTTTTGGGACCAACGCTTTTCAGCAAGAATAAAAATCGACTCCCCGCTTTCTCCCTCGCGACACAAGCTGCGGTGAGAGAAGGTTCTGCTCTTGCACTCGCCGTTTCGAGAGATCAAACAGTTTCGCTCGAACAGCCGAAGGAAGCATGCAGTTAACCCCGCATCTCTATCGGCGCATGCGTTTCTCGAGTACGTGGCCGTCGGCTCCATGCTGCAGGCAGACGACGGCGGTCTGCCTTTCCGTCGCGCCGCCGGAAGCGGCGGTCACCAACATGCCCGTTTTCTATAGTGTTTCCCGCTTCAACACGGTGCGGTGGTCCCTGCAGGCACTTCCAACTACCAACAGTCCTCGTTGCGCCGCTGTCCAGCAGAGGTGCAGTAATGGCCTCTCGTCGCTCGACCGCCTTCCTCGCTGGACGGAAGCCATCTTGCGCACACTTATTCGCGCAGCCCCTAGCCGTTCCCGCGCAAGCCCCAGCGTGCGGCAGCTCTTGCACTCATCACTAGGCTGTCATGGACTTCGTTCCCGCGCACCTCGGCGTGCTCACATAATTCCTTTGGGACTGACGCAGCGGCGGCGCATCGGAAGTCCTTTGCGCAGCTTCACGGCCCTACTCCACGATGCTGCTGTTCCAGGCGGCGTTCGCGGCCGCGGATTTCAAGGCAATGGGCGACTCCTAGCATGCACACTGCATTCCTTAGCGCCTCCGACGACTGTGGCGTGTTGTTGATGGCAGCGTGGCCGTCCACTGCGGTCATAGGCGGGAGAGATCTTCGGAGGCCCACCACTCTTGCTGCGAGTGCCCATGGATTAACCTGCTCTACCTACATTGCCGTCCTGTCGCAACGGTATGGTTTGTGTTGTGTTCGCGTCGTATTGCGGTCTGCTGTACCATGGGTGCGGCGCGCCAGGGCTCCTACCCCAAGACGTTTTGGCTCCAAGCATTATTACCTCCACACTTAGTCACAGGAAAATAAAAATTTGGAGGACGCTTAAGCTTCGTCTTTAAGAGTGAGACGCGACAGCGTCTTGCAGCGTTGCCAAGGGGTCCACGGAACGCCATCACCCGTTCCGCTCGACGCGTGGCCCGTTGGAGAATTTAAGGAAAGGACGCCTTTCTCACGTATCTCGTTGGACACCCGAACCGGGCCGTAAGGGAAGCAAAATTAAATGAAAATTGTTTTTAAGGAAAGGAAATGACGCCTGTTACAATTCTCGCTGGACACCCTACCGCGCTGTAATAATAATTGGTTTTGGGGGAAAGGAAATGGCGCAGTATCTGTCTCATATCGCTGGACACCTGAACCGCGCTGCAAGGGAAGAGGTAGAGTGAAAGAAGAAAGGAAGTGAGAGGTGCCGTACTGGATGGCTCCGGAATAATTTCGTCCACCTGGGGATCTTCAACGTGCACTGACATCGCACAGCACACGGGCGCCTTAACGTTTTTCCTCCAAGGGAAGGAAAATCTCTCCATTACGGCGCGGTTCAGGTGTCCACTGAGATGTGACATATACTTAGGGTTGTTCGTTTTCGGGTAAAGCCCGAATTTACCCGATTTTTGCACCCCGAACGTGTTCCTAAAATATCGGGTAAAACCTGATTTTTCCCGATTTCTGAAACAACTGTGCCCACGGAATTGCTGTGCCTCCAGTTGGCGCGCAGGCGAGAGGCGGCCAAAGCGGCCGACAGACAGACAATCGTTGATTGCAGGGCCCGTGGCGCCATCTAACGTCGGAGTCCCGAACACAGCGCCTGCAGCTTGGGCACGCGCAGCGGCGATATTTACACGTCGTGCATTCGCAGCACTGCTGACTAGCGTTCACGATGGGAAGAAAACGAAAGACATTGGATGATTGGTGCAAAGAACACGAGGATTTACAGACTACAACAAAAGACTGAAGGCAGCCGCGCGCTGGTGTGCAAGTACTGCAACACCGAGATGGTCACCGATCCAGCGAAGAAGCCCTACGACCGAATTCGCGAGCATCTCGCGTCATCGCGTCATAAGAAGTTGAAGATGGCGGTCCAAGAAGCTGAAAAGGCGGGAACATCTCAGCCAACCCTCTTCGATGTTTCCTGTAGGCAGCGTGCGAAGGAAAATGAAGCGAATGGCGTGATTCACGACTTCGTTCGTGCCCTGGCGTACAGTGGAATCAGCATGCATCAGGTGGACGGACCTCTGGGGGATTTCGTACGCAAATACTGCAAGGCCGCTAAAACTATGCCGACTGGACAGCGACTTCGGATTAAATACCTGAAAGAAGCTTTTGACAAGGACATGGCGAAAATCCGTGATGATATGCAAGCCGTTAAAGTGAGTGTTATCGTCGACGAATCCCCTGACATAACCGGAGTGCCTGCCATTAACACTCTGCTGTGCTATTATAGTCAAAAAGCAAAAAAGAAGCAGGTTTGTTTAGTCGACGCCGACATAGTTAATGCTTCGAACAGCTAAGTCGGCAAGGCTCTCTTTACTGTCAGCAAGACGTGGAAGGATGTAGCCGTAGCCACAGATTCCGCGGAGTACATGCGAAAAATGGTACGTGAGATCTGCGAAGCTGAAGCGATCCACATCTTGCATGTAAATGACTTAGCTCATTTGATCCATGTGAGCGTTGACCATGCGATTTCGTCACCTTGCGTGCCTGATGTTCGATCCACAGTGATCAAGTTTGGAGCATTATTTAAGCACGCTAACAAGCTGCACCAAAAGTACATCGAAATATGTGCCTCTAATAGCCTGTTTGGCGCTGATGCAAAGAAGCCTCCTTCTGTAGTTCCGAACAGATGGCAAAGCTTCTACAACGCGCTTGTTGTCGTCATAGAAATGTGGAGCTCATTAATAGAACTTGTTGAATGCTCGCATGATAGCACCAAAGCGGAAGCTATTCGAGCGATACTTTCTGAAAAAGAGGTTCTTTATGCAAAGGCAGTCTTAATGAGAGATGCACTCGAGCCTCTTTTAGATGTCCAGAAAACGCTTGAAAGTGGAGAACTCCTCATGCCAAGCTTCGATCACCTCGTAAACGTCAAGCTACAGCAGACTGTCAACGAGCTTTCCACGATGATCGGTAAAAGTGATCGGGCGAAAGGTGTTTTGTCTATGTTGCCTAAGAGCAGTGCCACATTAGTAAAAACTTGTTGTGAAGAGTTTTGCGCCAAAATCTCCGCAAAATGGGACTGCACTTTGAAACGGAACATCTCAGACAAAGAAGAAAACCAGTTGACATTGTGGAAACTGGGAGCCGTACTCGATCCATTCCAGAAGCGGCTGCTGAGTCAGTCGTTTGATGACTGCCGACCTCTCTTTAATTCCGTGATGGACGATGTAGGCTCGCTTCGCGAGGAGTTCAACCAGTACTTGCTGGAAGCAAGCCCCACAAATGAAGGTGTTGAAGTGATGGACTTTTGGAACGACGCAACTGTGCGTTACCCAAGGCTAGCAAATGCAGCGTTATCATTGTTGTGCCCAGCTAATGGCAGCTGGGACGTTGAGCGAACGTTCTCTCAGCTAAGGTACCTGCAGAGACCAGACAGGTCTCGTATGGAAACCGAGATGTTGCGCATGCAGATGATTATGCATGTTAATAAGGACGTGCAGAACGTCGAATGACCAGCCCTCGTGAATAAGATGTTTCTTTTTTCAAAACTGACCGTTGCCTCTCACTGCGAGTAATAATTAATTACCAAAGAAACGCCAAATTTTGCAATATTTTCTTGAAAGCAGCCCAAAATCTAGCCCTAATTGTCACCCACCGGTTAGAGCAAATCGAATAAATTATTAGTTTGCAAATTTAACCCGATAAAACCCGGATTGCGGAATTTTTCCACGAAAAACCCATTTCTCCCCTATTATCAAGCCGAAAAATAACGCCCGATTTTTACCCCCCGAATTTGAAAAAATATAAAACCCGAAAACGAATAACCCTACATATACTGCACCATTTTTCGCTCACGGCCAACGCCGCCGACGACACCAGCTTTTCTGCGACGCGGGGCCCTTAACGCTATCGCTTTAAAATGGGGTGCAACGGTGACGTAACGCATATGTTTGAGTGTTTGCTGTGCTGTGAGAAGGCGCAGAACAGAAGGCTACGTTGAATTATTTTGCAGCTGTTTTTTCAGCCTTTTATTTCATCCCTGGGTTTCCGTTGGCAACGTCGTCAAGATATGTTGGTTTATGCATCTCTAGTTGCGCCGGAACGCTACGATAATGTTAGATTTTTGTTATGGTCAACTGTTATTTAAATATGCTTATGTCCTTTTTTCTAATGTTATTGCAATGTTACATGTAAACGTTAGAATAACATATCTCGTACATTAATAAAACGTACATAACATAAACAAATGTAACATTCAAAAATGGTGAAGCAGCCCTGCACAAGTATGCAGGCCCGGCGGTTGTGCTGGCACGCAAATTACAGTGCTTTGAAAGAATCAGCAATGAGAGCGACACTTCTGTTCCACTATACAGCACAACATACAATTCGTATTCACTGACCTCCGAACGGATATCATAGAGTCAAGCTCATATACCCATTACTAAGGGATGTCCCATGAGTGATAGTGGCGAATGGGTAATAACCAAAGTTTTGTGACGAAATATTGGGGCTGTGCACGCAATCTATGGTGACTACTATCTACGAGGTGCGGTTAATTGCAAAATACTGCTAGTTGAGAAATATCTTTCTGTAAAAACAATGGGAAAGGTTCGGGAAATCAGTGCTCGAAATATATTTGTAATTCAGTAAAACAACTTTTTGGGCTAGTTGGTTCATTTTGGACCAAGGAAAAGGAGCAGCGCAAAAGCATGCATCCACGCAAAAAGAAAGGACAAGACACAGGCGCTGACTAACAACTGAATTTTATTGAAGGAAGGAAGGCCCGCCTTAAATAAAGCGAGCAACAGAGGTGAAAAGGAGCAGAGCGAACAATCGAGAAAGATAACAGCAAGCCCAAACAAGCATCAAGACATGAAAAACTCAAACGTTGGCTTCTTCTAAAAAGTCTACCTCTGCTGCAAAAAGTGGTAATGAGGGAGTGCTTATGCAAGTGTCGCCATATCTCTTAATATTGTTACGAGCAATTCGAAGGAGAACCTCCACAGATTGATAGATAAAGAGGAGAAGGGAAAGGCAGGGATGTTAACCAGAAAGGGGTTCCGGTTGGCTACCCTGCACTGGGGAAGAGGAATTAGGAGACTAAAAGGAGGAAGAGAGAAGGGGAAAAAGGCATAACACACGCACAACGCTGTCACAATTTGTCACTCAATCCAGTCGCTCTCAGTCCCCGCAGGGGGGCGCCTGCAGCTTGCAGGCGTCGCGACGGCGAGTGGCGACACCGCGGGTTCCCGAGCATCCGCAGGGACATCCCCGCAAGGGGATGATGGTGAACTGTGCATCACCACGGACCCGAGCACCCGCGCCTCGCCGTGCGTGGCATCGCCGTGTCCGGGGAAAAGGGGATCCTGGTGGTTGAGCCGATGCCGAGCGTTTGGACCCTTTAGGCCCCTTGGCGGAGGCAACACACCACTTTGGCCCCAGCTTCCTGCAGACGGCACCTCCGGCCTGACCCGACCGGGGGGAATCGGCAGTTGCCTTTTCCTATCCTCCTCTCCATCTTTCACTTTCCTATCTCTGTCTCAGAACTCTCCTATATCCTACTCACTTCTTGGTTTTTCCTGTTTTCCTGGCGGCGAGGGTTAACCTTGTGTGACCAACTACCCTGAGTTGAGTCATATTTGGTTATAGTTGAGGTGTAGAGCTGGCGTGGGCAGGACTTGCTTTCAAGTTCCTGTCCCGTCCCCTTGTTGGACTCCGTGGTGGGTGGCTGGCACCATGACCGAAAAACTAAATATTTTCATGGCTCCACCCTTATCCAAACCTGATCGCTCTCTAAAAAGAGGGCGGAACGAAGCAGCTGATTTTTTCTCAAAAACGATACAAACATTTTCAAAGTTCTACGTAATCCACAGTGAAAGTGACGGAATACAGGCAAGAATAATATCCCCATTCCTTGTGTCAAAATGCTTAACCGATACCTTAGGCCCTGGCTACAAGGTCTCAAAAATGTCCAGCGGTGACTTACTTCTTGAGCTGCGCGACAGCATCCAGTGTTCCAAACTCTCCAACATTGCGTCTATAGGGGACATCTCTGTATCTGTAACCCCCCACCGATCTCTAAACACAGTCCGAGGTGTAAGCTCTGAATCAGACTTTATCCATATCACAGAAGCTGAAATGCTTGAAGGGCTTACCGACCAGGATGTAATCGACGTTCACCGTATCAAGATCCGCAGGCATAACAATGAAATAGATACCAAACACATGGTCCTCACATTTAAGACCAGTACCTTGCCCGAAACGATCGAAGTTGGATACTTGAAAGTCAACGTCAGACATTATATACCCAATCACCGCCGATGTTTCAACTGTCAAAAGTTTGGCCACGGCTCACAAAGTTGCCGCGGCCGCAAAACCTGCGCGAAATGCGCTTCGAAAGACCAGCATTCTGAAGAATTGGACGCAGCACTGCGCTGCGCAAACTGCGAAGGAGACCATGCAGCGTACTCCAGGGCATGTCCGTCCTGGAAAAAAGAAAAGGAAATAATTACCATAAAAGACAAAAGAAAACATTTCATTCAAAGAAGCAAGGAGGCGTTTTGCGCTTACGAACACATTCTCTTTCACAGCAAAACCTAACTTCGCTGATGTGGTGCGCGGGGGCGTAGCACCACACAGCACTACGGCACCTGCCGAGGCTGCTTTCACAGAGCCAGTGGCAGGGCCATCCACGCCCCAGGCAGGGACAGCGAAGGCTGCTCTGCCACCCTCAAAGCAGGGAGCGCCGGTCCATGGGTCGGCATCCCGCAGGACCTCCCCCCGTCGGGAGAGGCCTGAAACTAACACAACCGCGGCCCCTCCGCGGTCCTCCGGCACCTCGGTTGAGGTGATGGATACAGCACCCACTCCGCCTCCACTACGGAGGCGAAACAGCTCTCTTGAGCGGAAAAAAGACAGGCCCCTCATAACGGGCCCACCACATAAGTGAACCCCGCTTCATTTCTTCTCAAACACATAAACATGGCTTTTTTAATTCAGTGGAATTGCAGAGGACTTATGCGGAATTACAGCGACATAACACATATTTTAGGGTCAATGTTACCCACAGCTTTATGTCTTCAGGAGACCAATCTTGGTCCACAACATGTACATATCCTGAAACATTATAAAACTTTTAGACGCGATCGAGAGCAGGCAAATCGGCTATCGGGAGGCGTCGCGATAGTCGTTCAAAGCGGCGTCCCTGCTCAAGAAATTAAACTCAAAACAAAACGAGGCGGTTGCAGTCAGTATCGTAAGCTACAAAACACTAACAATCTGTTCCGTATACATTCCTCCACATTTTACGTTAACACTCCATGATCTACAGCAACTGATCAGAGAACTTCCGGAGCCATATCTGTTACTTGGGGATTTTAAGGCTCACTCCTCCCTGTGGCGAAGCGAACGCTGTGACGCTAGAGGTCAAATAATCGAAGATTTTATCCTGACGAATAATGTATGTCTTTTAAATACGAAAAAGGCCACATACTGTTCCCCAACGTCTGGGAAAATGAGCAGTTTAGACCTGTCTTTTTGTTCACCTTCTGTTTTTAGCGAATTTAAGTGGGACGTTTTAGACAACCCGTTTGGGAGTGATCACCTACCAGTTTGTATAAGCCTATCATCCTCACCTGCAGTCATCCCAACCAAACCACGGCGATGGAAGCTACATTTAGCTGATTGGGCGTTGTTTAGAAAAAAGGCCAGATTAGAAGACATTTACTCAGAAACACTTAGCATAGATGAACTCAATGAAATTCTCACAAAGTGTATCATCGATGCTGCACGGCTAGCTATTCCCCTGTCCACAGGCGTGGTGCGCCAGAACCACAAGGTATGGTGGACGCGAGAACGTTGGGAAGCCAAAAAACAACAAAATAAGGCCTGGGGTGTATTCCGTAGGTATCCTACTCACGAAAATCTAATAGTTTTCAAAAAGGCAAAAGCTAAAGCCCGATATATATGGCGGAACGCGGAAAAAATGTCTTGGCAAAATTATATGTCTTCAATAAACAGCTCGGTAACATCAAAAAAACTGTGGGAGCAGGTCAGAAAAGTAAATGGCAGCTATTCCCCATTCACCCTTCCTCTGCTGACGGATCCTGGTATTCAGGCAAGTATTAAACAAGCAGACATTTTGGGGCAACATTTTTTTATAGTTTCTAGTACTTCCCACTATACACAGTAATTCTTAAAATACAAAAACACAACCGAAAAACAAAGGCTCCCTACGGCAGGCAGCACAAACGAGCCTTACAATAATTTGATTACAATTCAAGAAATACAGAGAGTGCTGTCTATAGGTAAACAAACTGCACCAGGCCCCGACGAAATTCATTATGAAATGCTGTCCCATATATCTGAGCAATCTGTAGAAGTTCTGTTAAAATTTTTTAACAAAATATGGGTAGTAGGAAAAATACCAGCTGCTTGGAAAAAAGCCGTTATTGTTCCATTTCTAAAACCAGGAAAGCCACCAACCTCCCCTAACAGTTACAGGCCTATAACCCTTACAAGCTGTCTTGCCAAATCTTTTGTGAGTGTTATAAATATTAGATTAATGTTTATTCTAGAATCCCGAGAGCTTCTTGATGTTTTTTAATGTGGTTTTAAAAAAACATGTTCCACAGTCGACCATTTAGTTCGCCTGGAAAACACAATCCGAGAGGCCTTTATACACAGGCAACACTGCCTTTCAGTTTTTTTCGATATGGAGAAGGCATATGATACGACCTGGAGGTTCGGGATTCTTCGCGACCTGGCAGAGCTTGGTATCCGCGGGAGGATGCTGAAATATTTGAGCGACTTTTTATCCAACCGTTCTTTCCAAGTTCGTCTCGGCGCAACCCTCTCAAATAATTTTACTCAGGAAAACGGCGTTCCTCAGGGATGCATTTTAAGTACTACATTGTTCATAGTAAAAATGAATTCTTTAACCAGTATCATTCCACAGTCCATTATGCACTCGGTCTAGGTTGATGACCTTCAAATTGCATGCACATCTTCTAGCCTGGCAACTTGTGAGAGACAACTACAACTCACAAAAAACATATTAGCACTTTGGGTAGACAGAAATGGATTTAGGTTTTCTCCACAGAAAACTGTTGCGGTTCTTTTCTCGCTGCAGAGAGGCCTGCAGATTGATCCCACCCTCCACTTGAACAACACCACACTTCCAGTAAAACAAGAACACAAATTTTTAGGCTTAACTTTTGACAAAAAGCTAACGTTTCTACCACATATAAACACCCTAAAAAAAGAAAGCCACCCAATCCCTGAATATACTCAAAGTACTCTCACGGAAGCGTTGGGGATCCGATAGGAGGTGCCTATTGCATATCTATCGCTCTCTAGTACGCTCTTCGTTAGACTATGGATCCATAGTGTATGGGTCTGCGAGACCATCATACCTTAAAAAGCTAGATCCAGTACAAAACCTCGGGTTGCGCCTTTCAACTGGTGCTTAAGAACATCACCCATAAATAGCCTTCACGTAGAAGCAAATGAACCGACCCTCACCAACAGGAGAACAATGCTTACTTGTGAATACGTACTGAAAATAAGGTCGCTACCGAAAGGTCGCTACCGAAAACACCATAGTTACAAAATGCCCATCCAGAACACTGTTCACCAACAAACCTCAAGCTGTAAAACCATTGCTCCTCCGCTTTGAAGAAATATGCCAAGAAATAAACATACTAGATGCACTTCCTGATGTTGCCCAGAGACCCGATAGGTTGCCACCTTGGTACTTGTTTCCTGGTGTATGCGATTTCGCACTGACACACATTCAAAAAAGACATACCCCACTGGAATATATACAGCAAGAGTTTCTTGGAGTAAGTGAAAAATACAAGAATTGCACATATTTCTACACAGATGGATCTAAGACAACACTCTATGTAGGGAGCGCGATAGTGCAAGGGAAATGGGAAAAAGTAGTCAGGCTGCCTCAGTGCGCTTCAATCTTTACAGCAGAATGCTACGCCATTGCTCTAGCTGTAGAACAAATATTGAAGAAAAACATACAGAACAGTGTTATCTACAGTGACTCCCTCAGCGTAATTACAGCAATAAACCCCAGAAATGCAACCGAACCCTTAACAGGAAACATAATACATAATGTAATACGAGCTGATTCACAAGGACATGGACTGGGTTCCCAGTCACGTGGGCATCAGCGGAAATGAGAGGGCTGATGCAAGCGCCGCACTTGCCTTTAACGTAGAAATAAAACCAGTAAACATACCGCATAAGGACTGCATCAAGTTAGTCCAGAATAAATTGAGAGAAAAATGGCAGGCTTCTTGGGACAACGAGGTTAACAACAAGCTGCACTTTGGAAAACCTGTCCTGGGTGAATGGAAGACCTCTAGGCACCAGGAACGATTTATTGAAGTAATTTTATGTCGTCTCCGCATTGGACATACACACATTACACATAATTTCTTACTAACGAAACAAGACAAACCTCGTTGTGAAAGATGTGGAGACGAACTAACAATAAACCATATTTTATTCTCTTGTGCAAAACTCTAAAAACTAAGAAATAAGCACTTTACGAAGTTTTATAATGAATACATTCCTTTACACCCAGCGCTGCTTTTAGGCGAAAATGCCATTGTTAACATATCTTCCGTTTTTAGCTTTTTAAAAGAAGCAGGTGTTCTTCAGAAACTGTAAATTTTGATCCACAGCTTTGCTTTATAATATGATGCATTTCAGCCATTTTCTCATTCCATGAGAAGAGGGCTGAGGTGGTTATTTGAATGGTTGGGAGCCTCAGGATCCTTGCCCAGCCAAGGATGGCTACTGAGGTTATCTGACCTTTTTGAAAGCGTTTATTTTTAGCCATTTATAAAATTTCTTCTTTCTCTTATTACTACCAGAACGAAATAGCAATTTCATCCTCTACACAACCATGTTTCCTCCCACCTACAGAAAAGTTCATATACCTTGAGCCTGGCGCATGATAGCCTTAGCTGCTTATGTGCCATTAAACCCAACACAACACAACACAACCAGCCGCTCTCAAGTAGGCAAAGAGTGCCTTGTATGCCTTGGGGGCAGTCGAGTGCCGCAGAAGACACGTAAAACTGCGGCGGTTCCTAAAGGGCGGTTCACATGCAAGCGAATTGGCGAACAGAGCGAACAGCGGCGCGGCGCTGCGAAGCGGTTCGCGAGCTTTCGTTTCACATGCATCGCCGCTCCGCGTTTCCCACCGCTATAGAGTATTCTAGTACACTATACCCACCGCTATGGTGGCTGAAAGGGGGCAGTGTGACGGGCGCCCTATGCGCGCCATGGGAGAGAGAGGCGCGATGTGCGATGAAAGTTCCCCGCGCCGCTAGGGGCGCTGAAGCGCGCTGGTGTGCAAGCCGTTGCCGCCGCTCCATACCAGAGGCCGCAGGTGCGTGTTTACCGATTGGTCGCGTTCACTTTAGAGCTGGAAAGCTCTGCATATGTGCCACTGTGATTATTTGAAGATGTGTAGTGCGTGATATAGTGCTATTCCTGCGCTATGTGATAGATAACGCTGCGTGCACTCATGGCGTCAAAAGCGCGAACATGTTTTGTGCCTGGCTGCAGAAGCGGATACAGAACGTGCAAAGACAAGGCCTCCCTCTTCAGACCGCCTAAAGATGCAGCTCGACGCGAACTGTGGTCGCGAAATATCAAACGTGCTGACAAGGAGCTAACAGCAGAGTGTGTCGTTTGTGAACGCCACTTCGAAGTGAAGTACATCGAAAGGGCCTTTCGGCATGTGATAGATGGGGACGTAGTCGATATTCCACGTGATCGGCCACAGCTGACTGACGACGCTATCCCTACTGTCTTTCCGGATGCCCCCAAATACTTCACCAAGAAAGCACCCGTCAAATGGAAGGAGAGGAATTTGTGCAACCAAGACATAAAATGTTCAAAACGCAAAAGGGTAGGCACGGCCAACGACGCGCAGTTGGCGCAGTCATCGGATCCGCTCGACATAGCCGTCTTGTCACCGGGCCAGTCACCAGCACGGGACAAGAACGAGGCAACTGTAGAGAGCATTTTCCAAAACCTTCAGCTGCCAGATAGCTCCTGGAGCAAACTGAGATTTGCAGCCGAACCGCACGTTGCGTCGGCGTTTGCGAGCGAGACGGAGATGAGATATGTCGCATGCGGCTGCCAAAAGCGATCAAGTTTCAAGAAGACAACAACCAGCTGGGATCAATTCTGTGCTATGTCTATGTGCGAGGTGTAAAGCACTCGGAGCGCATTGTTAAAACCTCTGTTGAAGCTCAAGCAGTCCTCGACGCTACTCACTTGCTTGTGATGTGCACAGGTTGCGGACTTACCCCCTAAAAATCAAGCAAGTATGTATCGTTTGCTGGCGCCCACTTTTCCTCCAAATGCTTTCTCACATGCGAAGTGCCGAGACCCTGTATCCACTGTAAATATTTAAGGAAGCTGATTCAAAACCAGCAGTCACGGAGAAAACGGCCGCGTGCGGCAATAAGTCGGCTGCTTGTCACCGTGTTCCTACCAAGAATACTACAATCCCGAACATCATTGTGCAGTTTCGCAACCGCTTGAAGCGGGACACCGTTCTAACAAAGGCGAAAAAACCAATATGACTACAAGCGACCTTGGCCACCCCGGACAAACTTCCATTTACATAAATGAGCACTTGTGTCCTGCCCTGAAAAAGCTGCTAGGAATGGCAATTTCGCGTAAAAAGGAGAAAAGCTGAAAATTCGTCTGGACACGTCATGGCCACATTCTAGCTAGAAGGAACGAAAGTTCGGGTGCGGTCAGGATCGCTTGCCTAAAAGACTTAGACAAGATAAACTAGGCGTCCCCTCCCATGCATTCTTTTTGTTACTAATGTGGTATCCGGCTTCTTTACACATGATGATGCTTCATCTTTGTACGCAAAAAACAAAAAAGCCTCAACTTTTTTTCATCTGAACGCACAGTCACTCTGTAACAAAGAAGATGAAGTTGTTGCCCTTTTGGATGCTTTTACCTTTGATTTTGATGTCATTATGATAACCGAAACGTGGTATAAAAAAGATACGGTGCCACTGAAACTACCGCAGTACGATATTTATCTCCAATCTCGCCTTAATAAAAAGGGCGGAGGTGTGTTGATAGCTGCTAAGAAATGTTTCCAATGCTGCTTTATTCCAGAATTCTCAAAAACGAACGAAAATTATGAGATACTTTCTTTGAAATCTGGCAGTAATGTATTTTCTGCTGTATACCGTCCCCCAGCTGGGAACATCTCAGTCCTTTTTTCCTTTTTAGATCTAATGTTATCTTGGGTAACCGAAAATGACTTAAAGCTAATACTAAGTGGTGACCTTAATATTGACTTTTCGTCCTCATCTCCTGAGTCACAAGAAGTGAACAGGTTGTTCAGATGTTACGCCCTTACCAACTTCATAAATGAAGAAACGCGACCGTTAACACAGACATCCATTGATGTTTTCTGTAGCAATGTGTCAAAGGAATTTATCAAGTCTGGAGTGGTACTAGCGCAAGTTAGTGATCACCTACCAATTTTTCTTTTTGTCGAGTTGCTAACGGCATTTCGAAAGAGTAAGCCTTCCTATATGACATACCAGTGCATAACAAAACAAACTATCGAAAATTTCAGTAATGAAATACAAAAAGTTGACTGGAATCACGTCTACAAAATAACTGACCCTAGCAAAGCATATGACGCATTTATAAACACACTAAAATTTTTGTACAATAAATGTTTCCCTTATAAAACAACTAAGAGGCCTAGTAAAGCGCGCAAGCCCTGGATAAATCGTCGTTGCTTAAATATGATTCAAAAGAAAAATAATCTTTTTAAACGGTTTCTTCGAACTAGGTCTTCCGACGACTTAGCCAGATTTAAATCATATCGCAACAATGTAACTTCATTTCTTCGAGAAACCAAGAAGGAATACATGGAAAAATTATTTTCTGGTAATGTACAAAATCGAAGCGACCTCATGTGGAAAGAAATAAATAAAGTTCTAAACCGTACAGAACAGGAACCCGTGGAGCTAGAAATCTTAGTCCGAAATCAAAAACTTTCGGGAAAAGAACTAGCAGATACTTTTAATAATTACTTCGTGTCTTTAGTTAACAGTGTACATAATCCTGATTCCCTGAGCTATCTGAAATCTAGAAATCACAGTAGTGCATTTTTATCACCAACGGATCGCAGTGAAATTGAAAGCTGTTTTCTTGCTCTCCGAACGAGTAGTACAAGGGACGTAAATGATCTAAAAATTCAACCTATTAAACATACCATTTATCTAATTAGTCCTGTTTTAGAGCATATATTTAATCTATGCTTTCTGCAGGGAGTTTTCCCACAAGCCATGCAAGTTGCTAGGGTGACAGTAGTTTTTAAAGGTGGCGAGAAAAATAACTTGTCGAACTATCGTCCCATAACAATCCTCTCCATTTTTTCAAAATGCTTAGAGAAACTGCTGTACAAATGGATCATTAGCTTTTGTATCAAACATAACTTATTGACATCTCATCAACATGGGTTTAGAATTGGCCACTCCACAGATACAGCGCTTTTAACTCAAAAGGAAATAATCCTGCAATCTTTCGAACAGCACCAATTAACTCTCGGTGTATTTGTAGATTACTCAAAGGCATTTGATTCTATCAATCATCAGACAATGCTTGCTAAACTTGAGTTCTATGGCTTCCGTGGCGTTTTTCATAACATATTGAACTCTTATTTATCTGCGCGAGTACAACAAGTAGTAATTAACAATAAATTATCCGACCCGAAATCAGTTTTAGCAGGTGTCCCGCAAGGAAGCATATTGGGGCCTCTACTTTTATCATCTACATTAATGACATCGTTCTCATTGACCCACGCCCAACATTTATAATATATGCTGATGATACCAGTTTATTTTTCAACTCTAGCAATATACAAAATCTGACTGAACAAGCAAACACGTGTTTACATCTTTTAAATCATTGGCGCACGTCAACTCACTATCTATAAACATAAATAAAACAAAAGTCGTGCTTTTTAGGCTAAGAAATAAAATAGTGTGTGATAGCGACATTTCACTTCGGATTGGGTCTGTGCCTTTAGAAGTTGTCTCCGTCGTAAAAAGCCTTGGAGTATATTTTAAGAAGCATTTATCGTGGTCAACACATGTCGATAAAACAGCGGACAAGGTGTCAAAAATAACTGGTGTGTTAAGTAAACTACGCTATTTTTGCCACAAAAAGTGAAACTAATTCTTTATAATTCCATGTTTGCTTTCGTTTTAAACTACGGTTTCACGGTATGGGGAACTACTACACTCTCAAACTTAAACAGGTTACATGTAATCCAAAAACGAGCCATAAGAAGCATTGCAAGCATCCCCCGCGACGTTACGACAAAACCCCTTTTTAATGCCTTCCACATAACTCCAATACATGAGCTATATAATGTCAACTTAATAAAACGATATAGGAGAAGTAATACCTATCGTAATTTTCTTGAAACTTTGTCTCAACTAACACCTAGAGAACACACTTATGCCATAAGAAACCGCGATAAATGGTTCATTCCCCAAATACGAACTAACTATGGACGTCAAATGCTCAGCTATCTCTTACCATTATTGCTAAATGCTTTGTGTTAGTCTTACAAACCAGTATTTTTGCATCTTATTTCTTTTCCTGTTTTTGTCTGTTTTTATCTCCTTTTTTATTTGTTCCGAGTCAGTTGTGTCTCGCTTATTTTTCCTCAAACGCAATTGTTATGTTAGTTGCTGCCAATATATGTAATCAAACAAACCTTGTGACCTTGTACGGGGGCGCAGGCACGCAATCAAGCTCCAGTGAGAGCTTTTTGTCTGCGCCCCTAACATCTGGATGATGTAAATAAAGATTTGATTGATTGATTGATTGATAAAAAAGCACGCAAATACACGCCGTCGCTTGCAAGCCGCGCAAAAAAAAACTGCGCAACACAGCGAGGTTGCTAGAGGCTATGAGGCGGGCATATGAGCAAATGGGGGATGAAGTGCTCAGTGACCGCATCAAAGCATTGCCTCTTAAACAACAATTGGCCATTAGGACCTGCTTCAAAGCAGCAACAAGAAAGTCGACGTCTGGCATGTATTATGAGAAAGAATGGATTCTTCAATGCGTACTCTTACGTATGAGAAGCCCTAAACTCTATGAATACCTTCGAAAACAGAAGATCCTGATCCTACCCAGCCGGACCTGCCTACAGCGCTATGTTCAAAACTTTAAAAGTGGCTTTAGCTTCAGTGAAAATGTATTTGAGGCCATCGCTCTGAAAACTGAGCATATGGACACGAATGCACGACATGGTGGCATAGTGTTCGACGAAATGAAGTTGTGCGAGCACTTCAGTGTCAACACTGCAGGTAAGCACAGCCACTGCAACTACCTCTCCCATGACAGTTGGTATCTCTAGCATGGTAGCATTGTAATTAAATATGACATGCAGCACTGTGTAGTCATGGAATTTTATAATTTCAGGTGCAGTACAATATTTCGTAGACCTCGGAAGACATACACCCGAAGAAGAAAGAACTGTTCCAGCAGATCACGGAATGGTGATGCTCTTCCAACCATTTCAAGGTTTGTAATGCTGCTTATTTTGACTTGTATGTGCTTATAGGCCTTGTGTGCCACTCCGATTTGTTGCGCACAAAGAGAAGTGGTTTCCCAGTCTTCACTTACGGCAGCCTTGTTGTAGTAAGGAGTGTTAGCCCCAGCTACACACACAAAATAAGCACTAAGCAGAGACAAGGTTTCCATTATGGTTGATTCAATAAACATTCTGTGCCGCTGACTGAATATACAAGCAGTGTTCCTAGAATAAGTTATGCATGCTGCCTATGTGGTTTTTTTATTTTTGTGCAGGTGACTGGACCCAAATACTTGGTGTCTTTGCGTCAAGAGGCAACATCAAGGGCGAAATGCTTGCAAAGCTTTTGCTGGAAGCAATAGTGCTGGCTGAACGGGCTGGACTGTTTGTTGACTTTTTGACTTGTGACGGAGCATCATGGAACCGCAGCATGTGGAGGTCATTTGGAATTGGTGGTAAGAAACCACTTGGTGTTCGATTTATTTGGCATGGCACTCCAAGGCTGGAGTGCAGTAATCTGGAGAACACATCTTGATCTAAACATCTAGAGGACGTACGACAAGAGTTGGCTCTAAATATCTCCATTTCTCTTGCAGCATCCTCAAGCCATGTCACATTCAAGAAACGACATCCTGTAGACTCTACAAGAGAGCTTCATTTCTACACAGATTTTCCGCATTTAGTGAAATGTGTTAGAAACGCATTTGTAACCACTGGTTTCTTAACTCCAGATGGCCGAGCATGTGTAGAGCATATAGAACTAGCATGGGAAAAGGACAAAAGCCCTTTAACGCTGAAGGCAATGCCACATATAACCAGTGCACACATCAGACCCAACTCGTTCGAAAAAATGAAAGTAAATTTAGCCTTCACACTCTTTAGCGAAAAAGTGATAAAAGGCCTCTTTATACTTAAAGCACACCTAAAGCACTCTTATGATTCAATTACGCTGACAGAAAGGCTTGTGAAGTGCATGAGTGGCCTCATATCCCTTCTCAGGTCAAGGTTTCCACGCAGTGGACTAAGACCATCCTCTCAGGGTGTTGCCGACCTGGCGGCTTTTCTGGACTATTTAGATAAATGGGAAGATGTGGCAAAGAGGGTTGGAGGTGGCTTTCTTAGCAAGAGCACTGCTGAAGAACTGCGCGTTACAATTCGAAGCACACTGTCACTTTTGAACTTGTTCGGTATTATCAGGCAGTCCTCGGTGACAAATGATCATCCAAGCCCTGCACAGTTTCTCGTAACTGTGAATTGCCTCAGTTTCTATAACCTTGCTCGTCCGCCCAAGTCAGGAAACAGTCCAGCCCAGCTTGTTAATGCCCTCCTTAGTTCACCAAGTGGTGAAAATAAGTATACATTTAGCATGCAGGACATAATTGAGGACATGCTGGAGGTTGGCAACATTTATGATGCTGGCTCTGTGATTCAGCAGTGCCTCAGTTCGGACCACAACAGCTATGTGGTTGAGACAAGTGATAGCCGGCTTGTCTTTTACATGGCGGGATATGTGGCCAGGAAGTTTAGTGGCAAAATTTCTTGCCAACGTTGTGCTTCTGGCCTCACGGTCACCAGAGAAGGAGCTGAATGTAATGCAGACAACAGTGTGTTCACTCAACAATTTGATAGGGGAGGCCTGTTGTACCCTGGCGATGAGTTGGCCACGCTCAATAAAGTGCTAGAGGGTGCATTCACATTGTTTTTCTCCACAGAGAAGCTTTATGCTTTCAGTGTGCATGATTTTATGCAATTTCTGAGCAGTCTGATGCTCCACCAAGTAGGATTAGAGCTTCATCGCAGAGAAATTACTGCCAGAATTATTCAGTTTGTGGTGCTAACTAAGCTGCATTTTTTTACAAAATCCTTAAATAAGGACAAGGCTGTTCAGAGGGAGCGCCAGAAACATTTGAAGTTAAGAAGAGTGAAGTAGAGCACACTGCTCCACTCGGTCTGATGTGTGCATATGGTTATATGGTTTGCTGCACTGTTAAATAAAAATTATTTATTCTCTTGTGGACATTGAAGTGTTTCCTCTGGCCTTGTGGACCTGTACAACAAAAGCAGTGACGGAAAATATTTACTGCATATTGAAGTTTGCCTCTGCATCCACATAAGCACCTAATTTTTTTTTGTTTTCACAAAGCTAAAGCTTCTGGTGCTGGCGAATGCTGACGCGGACAGAACAGAACGAAGATTTGGTGATGTCGCCGAGTTTTATTGCGCGCGGCCACAACGTAGTATTTGCTTGTTTCCTTGTGCGTATTTTTTTTCTGTGGCCACTGACTATATTACGGCGGATGTGTGAATGACAAAGTTGAAAAGCGTTCCGAGTCGTTCGTGTTTGCTGTCCGTGTTCGCTTGGGTTAACATCATGTCTTTTCTTGGAAACCAAGGCGTCCAGCAAGTCAAGGTTCTACTTTGCGTTCAAGTGCAAAATATAATCCTTTTTTTTTAAGTCGCCCATCTAAGCTCCTGCTGCGCGTTACGATGAAGCAAATTACGCCTCGTTTTATTCTTTGCTCTCCAAAGAAGCTTCACTCTTCTTATTAATGAATCTGAGCAGAAAACAGCTTGTAGTACTTGCGCCGCGCATAATTTGTTCTTAAGCGACTATTAAAAAAAACGCGACGCTAGCTAGGCGGGCGTCCTAGCTGCCCAGCGCCGCCCCCTGAAACAGGCGCGATGGCTGCACACCAGCTGCAGGTAGCGCCATCTACAGCTTTCAGCGCTCCTCTGGGCGCCCCGCCGGCTCCTGCCCGTCACACTGCCCCCTTCCAGCCACCATACCACCGCTAGGGTGGCTAGAATGGGAAGGCGTGAAGACCGGCTTCCGGATGCTGGCCCCAAAACCAGTTCCTGCCGCGCGGCGGCGCTGCCGGTGGGGGCGCCGTCGTTTCTCGCGGCGTCTGCATTGCTGCGGCCCGGCGAAATGATTTGGTCGCGCGTGTTTATATCCGCCTGAATGCTTTACATGCTGACAAGTATCTTTTTTCAGCAATGCAGGTGCTAAGATAATTTAATTTATTGCTTCACTACTCTAATTCTACGTGAGAAACTGCCAGCACCAAAGCTGATACAGCGAGGGGCTTGATCTTCAACGCTTATCTCCTGTGCTCTAACGCGGTCACCTATTGCCGAGGTTGGCGCACTCATGCGTTGCCGAAAGTAAAGTTCGCCATAGGAATTACTGTGGAAAGGTCAGCACACTGGCAGTACCTTGAACATGTTGCCCGCTCATTTTTGACGTGTTTGCGATTGTGATAGTACTTTAATGGGAGGAAGAGATTGGTGCAATATGTACAGTCGTTAAATATATTATAAAGTACAAAACATGGTGGCTGAACACAAGTTTATTACACATAGTTCAGTTATGGCTGAACACATTTTTACAGAACACAGGGCTTAACCCTCATGGCTTTTTTGTGAGTATCAGGCTGGTTTTTAAACCTTTGAGCCCCTACTCGCCGCGGTAGGGAGTGCCTGGGTTCCATTCCGGCCACATTTCGATGGTGGTGAAACGCAAAGTGCACCCGTGTGCTGTGCGATGTAAGTGCACGTTAAAACAACCTCAGACTGTCCGAAGTAATCCGAAACTCTCCACTACAGCTACCCTCATGGCCCGTTCGTCGCATCGGGTTATTAAAACCTCAACTTTTGAGAGAAGCTTAAACCCGTACCTTGCGTCGAAGAGCCTTTCGCAAACCGCAGGATTCTCTTGCAGCGGCTTGTCGGCCCTTGGAATATCACGTGCCCACTTTTCAAATTCATCTTTGCAGGCAGGCGCGCGGAAGATGTAGACGACATCATCGCCACCTAGCACAAAACCTGGGACTCCAGAACAAAGGGGGGATCGCCCCCCCCCCCCCCACATTTTTCCAGAGCGGGCAGCCCCCCCCCCCCCCCCCCCACCCCAAAGTCACCGACTGCTTGCACTTGAATCGGAGTTCTGACAAGTGAAACATTTCAGTTCTAGGACTCTTTTAATGCAAATCACAGTGGCGCTGAGCTACTTTGCTTCGTAGCCAGATGTAAAGCATTTCGTATAGCCAGTCATGTCCCAACAGAATTAAGTCGACTGTCTGACCCGTGTACATAATCATGATTAGCGGAATTAATAAAAAAAAAACTATGCACAAACTTTTTCATGCAATTGATCACTCCTCTTGCGTACAGGTTCCCATTTCAGTTCGTTTTATATGGCCGCGAATCTTTTGCACGCACCGTTTGTTCGTTCGCAGTCAAAACCGCCGGCCCGCGGCTTTATCCTTTTGTTTTGTAATGCGAGATGCGACCAGACTTAGCTCTATTGATCGTGGCCACGTGCATATGCTTCAACATTTTTCCAGATTGTTGTATTTGCTTTTGGTTCTTTATCCAGCGGTTTCCTTGCCAGCTTTAAATTGAGATCTGGAAAAAAAAAAACAGCGCACCGTAAAACAAGGGCAGAGGAAGGTATAACGACACAGCTCTGACTTCAACTAGTTGAAGTTGGCGCTGTGTCGTTATATCTTCCTCTGTCCGTGTCTTAAGGTGCGCTGTCATTTTTTTTTCAACAATGAACTACCAACTAGCCCTTTTAACCACACTTGCATTCAAATTGAGCGCGGCCAAGAACTGCAAGCATTCATTTCGATGACCGCCGAGCACGTTTGTGGCTGCCGTCGCCGCCGAGTCATTTAGTTATTAGTAGGCGCGAGTCAGCCCCATAAACAACTTCTTTTGGAAGCCTTTTCGTTTTCTTCTCGACTTCTGGAGTGTCGTCACCACATCGTGACAGTTTGCATCAACCTTTGAACATTGAAGAAAAAATAATAAAAATATAAAATTTATTACGTAAATGAGCAGTAAATAAATAAATAACAAAATAAGCTCGAAATCCTTCCCCCTCCACTCAAAAAAAAGTTCCGGAGTCCCTGCACAAAACACCACCATTGCGTTTTTTCTTCGGTGTTGACATGATCTTTCAGAGCGTGTCAAGGGGTAGCGACAGCTGCTCAAACCACCAAAGTTGAAGAATTACTAAAGAAACGCAAAGGAAACAAAACAGCACTATGTAGGTAGGTAGGAAAAACTTTATTGAAAATGCCGGCAACCGACGGTTTGACGCGTCGTGACGTTGGCCAAGCGTCGACCCGGGGTTATGCCCTCCTCTGCACTACCCCCGTTCGGCCCGTTTGTGGTGGGTCGTGAGGCTTGTGCTTTTCGAGCGCACCCCGGGCTTGCTGGACGGCCCATAGTTGAATGTCCTTGTCTGCAGACTGCACTGCACTTTGAAGTTCGGGCGGGTATATCCTGGAGGTAGCCTCGGTCGGGAACCTGGCGCAGTCCCACATGATGTGCCATTGGTCCGCCGGACCAGCTGCACAAACATTGCACACATCGCTCGGATAGAGTTCTGGGTGAAGTACGTGTAGCACTGCCGGGGCGAGGAGTGACCCGGTCTGTATCTGTCTTAGGATGACGGCCTCCTCCCGACTGAGTGCCGGGTGGGGAGGCGGCATTGTCCGTCGAGCTAGGCGGTAACACATGGTAACTTCGCCATAACTGGTTACGCGGTCCTTGGTTTCGAACCACCACACGGAACGGTCACTCTCTGGGGCGCGGAGGGTAAGCGCTCGCGCCGCCGAATGGGCCGTCTCGTTGTGGTTCGGCGAGGATGCACACTCGCCCGCGTGCGCCGGGAACCACTTGATACGGATGGTGCTGCGGCGGTCTTGGGGCTGGAGCTTGCCGATGATGGCGGCCGCCGGCGCGCTCACTCGCCCCTTGGCAAAGTTGCGCACGGCGTCCCTCGAGTCACTGAGCACGGTGTGACACTCGGCCTCGGAGATCGCCAGAGCGATGGCAACCTCCTCGGCGTCTGTGGCGTCCGTGCACCGCACGCTCGCTGCCGTTGTCGTGGTGCGCGCCTAGGCCGTGTGCGCGTGTAAATGCATAAGCCATGTACTACAACTTTGCAAAGACCGTTCATTTTCACGAAAGGAAAGGCGCACAACCGGCTCCGTGGGCAAGTGGAGACCTCAATCTAGATTTCACTTTGTATATCCTGGATTAGCTGGGCTAATCCACATTAATGTTTCTTTCTACCAGACCCCCTTCTAAAACTTACGTCCGCCCTCTCCTACTCGAGCGAACCGCCCGTCTGCTCGTATTGTGGGTTTTCTCGTGGTGGCGTGGGCTCCCCGGGGTTGGCCGCACTTGTCGGCACACACGGGGAAGTGGGTGACTGCAACGCCCGTAGTTACAGCGGGGAGTACACTAAAGAAAAGAAAGAGGTGTGCACGTATGTACCGGCACTATACACACGTACGAGAGCGCGGCACACAGAGAGGAGTTTCAAAATTTTTAACCAGAATCCCCCGCGCGACGCGCACCATGGGCGCTACAAACGCTCGTTTAAATGTTTGTCTCCTTAGACGCTTCCTTAGAGGCTTGGCTCGTCTTCACGTGACTCTACAGCTGACAACAAGCGCATGCGGTCTTAGCCGCATCGAGCAGTCGTGGCCGAGTGGTTAAGGCGATGGACTAGAAATCCATTGGGGTCTCCCCGCACAGGTACGCCCGTTACGTGGACGCAGCGGAATACAAACGAGAAGGCTTCGCTGCCGTTGTCGTGGTGCCGGTAGCCGCCGCAACGACCACTGCCGCGAAGCCTTCTCGTTTGTATTCCGCTGCGTCCACGTACCGGGCGTGCGGGTCTTGGGCGTGTTTCTCGATGAGGGCCTGGGCCCGTGCCTGCCGCCGTTCTTGGTTGTATTCGGGGTGCACGTTCTTCGGGATGGGGTCCACATGGATGTGAGCCCGCGCCTCCTCGCTGATCTCGCATGGTTGCCGGCTGGGGGTTCGGGGGTTGTAACCCAGGGATGTCAGTATACTGCGCCCCGTCTTGGTGGTAGAGAGGCGCTCCATTTGCGCGGTGAGCTGCGCCTCGGCTATTTCTTCTAGGGTGTTATGGACGCCGAGCTGCAGGAGCCGAGCCGTACTCGTGGTCTCCGTTAAGCCCAGCGCCGTCTTGTAAGCCCGTCTGATCAGCGTGTTGATCTTGTTCCTGTCAGTGACCTGCCAGTTGAGGTAGGCCGCAACGTAGGCGATGTGACTGATCACGAACGACTGGACGAGGCGCACGAGACTGTCTTCACGCATGCCCGCCCGTCGTGTCGAGACTCGGTGTATGAGCCGGATGGCGTCCATTGCCTTGGTGGTAAGTTTGTTGATGGTCTCGTCGTTGCGGCCGCTCTTGTTTAGCAGCAGGCCCAGGACTCTGATCTTGGGAACTTCGGGGATGCGTTGCCCCGATGCGGTCATGATCTTATGTGATCGCACTCCCGAGGGGGAGCGCGTTTCCGTCCCGGTCGTAATGGTGTGAGGACGAACAGCTCGGATTTGGCGGGCGAGCACACTAGGCCGGTGCCGTCAAGGTGCTGCTCGATGGTGGTAACCGCGGCTTGTAGCTGTTGCTCGATGCTGGCGTCGGTGCCGCCGGCCGCCCACAGGGTAATGTCGTCGGCGTAGATCGTATGCCGGACGCCGGTCCCCGCTACTGCCCTCGCTACCCCGATCATAACGAGGTTGAAGAGCAACGGCGAGATGACCGAACCCTGCGGGGTACCCGTGCTACCGAGCTTGCGTTCGGGGAGTCTGAGGTCTCCGGCGTGCAGTTCCACCGTGCGGTTGGTCAAGAAGTCTTGGATGTAATTGTAGCTCGTTACCCCCTTGTTGAGTCGTGATACTTGTGCTAATATGGCTGAGTGTTTGACTTTGTCGAATGCGCTTTGTAGATCGAGCCCCAGAATTACTTTGCTGTCTTGTGTCTTGTTGTCGATGATTTCTTGTTTTAGTTGTAGCATGGCGTCTTGTGTGCTGAGTCTGTGTCGGAAGCCGATCATCGTGTCCGGATAGAGGCCTTCCTTCTCCAGGTATTCCTGCCACCGGTTGGCCACCACGTGCTCCAGCACCTTGCCCACGCAGGATGTAAGCGAGATGGGACGCAGGTTGCCGATGTCCGGTGGTTTGCCCGGTTTCGGGATCAGGATTGTTCTTGCCGTTTTCCACTGTCCAGGGAGCTTGCCCGAACGCCAGCATTCGTTGAAGTAACGGGTTAGTGCCTCGATCGATGCATTGTCGAGGTTTCGTAGCATCTTGTTGGTAACGAGATCGGGGCCGGCTGCTGAGCGGGTGTTGAGCTCGTGCAGCGCTACTCGTACCTCTGACACGGTAATGTCTCGGTCGAGCCACGCGTTGGGCAGCCCCCCGTACGGCGGGTGGATTTCCGTTGGCGTGTCCGGCAGATACTTGGCTTCCAGGCTCTTGATAACGGCGTCTTTTCCTTGTTGTGTGGTGGTGTGCAGGAGGCGGGCGAGGCGGTCGCGCTGGTGTGACTTGGTCTTGGTTTCGTTTAGGAGGTGCCGAAATAGATTCCAGGTGCAACCGCGATGCAGTTGCCTGTCAGCTCGGTTGCAGATTTCGTTCCATTGCTGACGGCACAGGACCTAGCAGTGGTGTTCAATGGCCCTGTTTAAGTCGGCTACCTTCTTTCTCAATTTGCGATTCCACCGTTGCCGCTTCCAGCGCGCCTGTATCGAACGTTTGGCCTCGAACAGATGGGCCAGGCGGCTATCCATGGCGATGACGTCCTCGTCCGTTTCGATGGTTTTGGTGGCCGAGTGCACAGCATCGCAAAGCTCTTCCGTCCAGGTTTCGATGTCTGTGATGTCTTGTGCTGTGGTGGGACGTCCCTTACGGAAGCCGTCCCAGTCCGTCCACTTGTGCATAATGGTGTTGCCCCGGAATTGGTTCGGTATCGTAATTTCGAAGATGTAGTGGTCGCTGCCCAGGTCGACGCCGGTGTTGTGCCACGTTACTTTGCCCGTGTGGTCGTTCTTGATGAACGTAAGGTCTGGTGTGGTGTCTCGTGCTACGGAGTTGCCGATGCGGGTGGGATGAGCGGGGTCCGTGATCAGGGCACAGTTGTGGTCCAGGATATCTTGTAATAGGTCCCGTCCCTTGGCCGTATCCTTCACGTAACCCCACGCTCGATGGGCGGCGTTGAAGTCCCCTCCGATCAGCAACGTGTTGTCTTTGGCTTGGATGCTGGCTGTGTGTAGTAGGGTCTTGAATTTCTGTGTTTGGTGCTTGGGGTTACTGTAGATGTTGGCGATGAACAGGCTGCCTTTCCGTTGTTTGTTTGGGATGATTTCGGTGAAGGTATATTCCACCTTGCTGCGGCCGTGTTTGAGTTGGTGCTCGATGAACGTGAGCCCTTTGCGGACGAACGTGCAGACGCCCCGTCCCTCCGCCGGGCTAACATGAGCGCGATACCCAGGGAGGGTGGGGGTCACCGTCGCCGTTTCTTGCAGCAGGATGATGTCGGGTTTCTTGGTTACTGTGGTGATGTGTTGTTGCAGCACTGCTCTCTTGCTGTTGTAACTGTTGCAGTTCCACTGCCAGACCGTATGGCCCGGTAGCGATCCTATTGTGGCTTGGGGCTGGGACATGATTGTGTCGGAGTTGGGGCTTGCGTCTCTTCTTGAAGGTATGGGTGGTTGGAGAATTGCGCCACAAAGGTGGGGCTGCGTACTATGGGCTTAAGGGTCTGTTCAATGAAGGCGAAACGCTCTTGTATGGTGCAGAAGGACGTGGTGATCAGCTCCTCCAGCCGCGCCAGGCGATGGTCGGTGACGGCAGCCGTGCTGGCGTAGGTGTTGGCGAACGCTTCGATTTTTGCTTCGAGCTGAGTTTCCAATTGGGTCAGGTCCTTGTACTGTCGTGATGAGGTGCGTGCTCGTTTCTTGGGGGTTGGGTCAGTGGTCTGCTCCGGCTGGGGCTCGTCTTGGGTTGTATCCATTGATTGTGTGCCTTGGTGTGATGGCGTGTCGGTTTTCTGCTCGGTGATAACGGCGGGTGTACGTGTCTCGGATGACTGAGCTGGGACAGTGGCTGGCTGGGCTCGCTGTGCTTGGAGTTCTTTCTTGGCCTCGGCTAGTTCTTGGGCGAGCCGGCGCGTGGTTTCTACCAGCGTCGCGTTGGTTGCGCGGAGTTGTTCGAGTTCCTTGTAGTAGGGGCTGGTAATCCACGCCTGCCAGCTGCTCGGCGTGGTTCGGCCACTAGTGGCGCTGCTGGAGCTAGCGCTGCTGCTTTTAACTCCGCCCTTGGCGGCGTCGGCCCAGCTGACTCTGTCACGGGAGCGCGATCGCTGAACGCCGAAGCTGTTCCCGTCAGATGAGTCACGGCCGCGGGATGCGCTGCGCGAAGCATGACGGGAAGCGTGGCGTGAGGCATGGCGCGACGCGCTGCGGGATCCACTACGGGACGCACTGCGCGAGCGGGAGCGTCCAAGGCGTGGAAACGAGCTTGATTCGAGTGCTTGCTTTTGCTCTTCTTCGGCGTTACGGCGTTCCCATCGCCGTCGCCGTACGACGTATGGAACCTTGTATTTGGCTCTGCAGAGGCGGTCCCCGGTGGGGTGTTCTTCGCCGCAGAGCTTGCACTTGGGGACACACTTGTGGCCCTCTCTTGGATTAGAAACACCGCAGGCAAGGCAAACGCGAACGTCCGGTGTGGGGCACACGTCGCGCCTGTGGCCGACCTTGCCGCATACCTTGCAAACTTCTATTTGCTTCCTGTAGAGACTGCACGGGTAGAGCGTGGATCCGTAACGCACATACTTGGGAACCTTGATACCGTTGAACACTACGATTACTGTCGTCGTGTTTCCGATACGCTTCGCCCCCGCGGCGAGGGGGTTGTACTTGGTAACAATCTGCTGCATTATTTCGGCTTCGCTGTCCTCGAGTGCTATGCCCCTGATCACGCCCTTGACTGTGTCGTGGGCGGTCGTTCCGTACGCGCGCACCTCGTATATTTTGCCTCGGACGTTGATAGCTTGAATTCGAGCATACTTCTCCGCTCGTTCCTCGCTCGGAAAGCTGAGCACCATAATGTTCTGCTGGGTATTGGGACACGCCATATCCTCAGCTCGGTCTGCCGTCTCAATTCCCGCTGCCGCCATGATGGCATTAGCCACGCATGCAGCTCCTGCCTTGAAAATATCGAGCCCATCGCGGGGCCGCACGACGATCTTAATTTCTTCTACAGGCATGGCGGGCATGCGAGCCGCCCGAATAACTGCGCTCCTAACGCTCTTGTTGAATTTAGGCTTCTGTCGAGAGCTCGGAGTATCGGCACGAGAAGTCGACTCACCCTGCGTTCCTTGCAGGCGTGTTCGGCTCGTGTGCCCGCCGATGTGCAGCCATCCGGGCGAGCGTCGGAATTCCTCGGGCGTAATTTCTTCTCCTTCTACTTGCACGCACATTTGGGAAACCTGGGAACCGTGCGTCAAAGCGGCGGCGGAACCCTCCATGTTGTGGCAGAAGAACAGCTGGCTAGGCCTAGCGAGCCCTGGGTTCGCTTCGGCCTAGCGTCTCCTCTTGGCGGTGAACCAGGAAAAGTCCGATGAATCGATGAAAAACGCACCTTGGATGGAAAGTCGGGTATCGGATGATAGCGGATACCTTCACGAACACAGTGGTAATAAAATCTTCGTAATCCAAACTAATCAGCACTGCCAAAGCGGGCATTAACGACGGAGCCGATATGAGCACGTCTGCTCACCACGGCGAACGCAGCGCCCCCCCCCCCCCCCCCCACAAAACAGCACTAAACAGCTAGCGAACGCGGTACCTTGAGCGGCGCCGTGGCCTACGAGACTGGACTGGCCAGGCTGACGGCGCCCCCGACGGAAGCGCCATATTTCCCCCCGTGGCAGGAACGCGCAGCGGAGCCTCGCTAGTCAATGGTGGCGGCGCCGCGGTCTTCACACCTCCCCATTCTAGCCACCCTACCTACAGTGCACTCAACGTTTTTAGATCTTGAGTGCACTAGAATATTGGGTAGTGTGCTCACTGCGCCGCGTCTCCATAGGCCGGAGTGAAGCCGCCGATGTCGACAATTTTTAGTTTCCCGCTTGTCCGCTAGGTTCCGCTACCGTTCCAAACACTGTAGCCACCGCCGCACGGTGACACGCTTGGGAGTTGTTTTTTTGGTCGTCGTGGCGTTGTGTATGTATTGTGCTTGCTGTGGAGGATTCTGTGGCGTGCTTAGGGCATTATTTCTTGTCCCACGAACCTTCAAGGCGAGGCTGTACCATCCTGGATAGACTGCAAGATTTCCGTAAGGGAAAAGAAATGCCGGGTCGCCGGCAGAACCATTGCTTCGTGCCGGGTTGCAATACCTGCTATGCTTACAAGAAAGATGGCCCAAATGTAGCCCTCTTCAGCGTGCCGAAGGAGGCTGCTTTGAGGGAGCAGTAGGAAAGAAACCTGCGTCGCTCGGACAAAAAGCTTGACGACAGTTGTGCTGTGTGTGAGCTACATTTCGAGACGCGCTTCGTCATCCGCGATTACGTCCACGTCGTGCAAGGGGAAGAGGTTCGTATTTCTGGTGGCAAGCCAGCTTTAACACCTGATGCCATTCCGACCCTCTTGCCCAACTTGCCGAAATACCTGTCAAAGAAAATGCCGCAGCCGAGACAGTCCAGCAAGAGAAAACGGTCAGGTGGAGACGAAGAAAGGCCCACATCCAAAGCAGCTTGTGAAAGCTCTCGTCAAGATACCGGTGGCGCGGACGGTGCGAGCGTTGCTACCACTGACGGTACTTCGGTGACGGAACTGGCAGAACAGAGTCTCTCTGACGCTGTGCCATCCGACGCCTTTGCTTGTTCTTCCGTGTCACTGCAGCGAGAAGACATAGAAAGCTTGAGTGTGCCTTCAGCGTTCTGGACGATGAATGCGCTTCCTGGCCAAAACGACGCAACGTTTTACTGCACGTCAGTCCTAAACGCAAGGAATGAAGTGGTGTCGGAAAAAGTTGTCATTTTTCGTCCCGTATCCTTTGAGAACAGTGGGCTGTTTGTCGATTTTATAACTTCTGACGGGCAAGTTGGAATAGGACGATGTGGAGCATAATGGGAATACGGGGAAGTGCATCCTCCGTGAAATGCAAAGTGAGGCATCCTGTGGACCATTCAAGAAGCCTATTCTTTGTGTCAGATTTCCCCCATTTAGTCAAGTGTCTGCGGAACTCTCTTCTGAAGGGTCCATTCAACACCCCAGATGGTCACGTAAGTTAAATTTCACTATATATTCTCTCTTTGCACTGGCGTTTTAGCAACACATGAGACCTTGAAGGGGTACTCGTGATTGACGCACTTGTGTATTTTCATTAATCTTGGTTTGTACGTCTCCATGGATCACGTGAAGCAAGCCTTCAAAATCGATTCTAATAATGTGACATTGAAGGCGATGCCAGGAATTACAACACGCCATCTGCAGCCAAACAACTTTGAGAAAATGAGGGTCACGTACGCCTTCCAGCTGTTCGGTGCAAAGGTGCTTCAAGGACTCATCTTTATAAGACAGATTTGGAGGATATATGTGGTAGCACATCTGCTACTCAAGTTTTTTCAAGTAAGTATGACTGCGTTTTCTGATTACATGTGCATTCAGCTGTTTAAGTTCCTATTTGGCTAGAAGAAAATTTAGCATTTTTGTTGAGAATAGGTGCAAGGCGTACATGGTAGTGCCCCCTCAAGTTGAAACAGTGCTCTTCAGAGGCCCCAGTTGCACTACTCTAGTAACTCTTATTTTTGCATCTGATGTAATATTTGTTTTCTATTGCAGGAAAATCTACCAGCTGATCCAAGTGATGACCTCGCGCTTTCCAGCAGAAGCCCTGCGGCCAAGCTCGTCTCAAGTTGCTGTGCTGAAAACATTTTTGATATTCATTGATAAGTGGGAAGATCGTACTAAGGGCAACGGTGGGTTCATGAGCAACTCTACCGCTACTGGTCTTCGTGTAACGATTTCAAGCACTCTAGAATTGCTGACTTACCTCACAGAAAAGCTGAAATATAAGTACTTGATGACATCTAAGCTATGCCAAGACCCATTAGAGAACCTTTTCGGTATCATAAGACAGTCATCTGGCAGCAATGAGCACCCGACGCCTACACAGTTTTTAATCATAGTAAACTGCCTTTCATTTTATGGCTTGGTGAAATGTGTATCGCAGGGAAACTGTGAAGATTCCATATTGGCCTCCTTGTTTGATGTAAACGATAAAGATGCCGCTGAGATACCTCAACGTCGTATGCCAGCAGGAACTACAGTGAAATTGCCGGTTGGTCAGGCTGGAACTAGTCATGATCATAGTCAACATGTAGTCAACAGTGACTCACGACTAGTTTTTCACATTGCAGGCTATGTAGCGCGAAAATGTGTCTTAAAGGCAAAATGTGAAAGCTGCATTGGCCTTCTAACTATGCCATCCACTGATGACAGCTTTCAGCTCGCAATATACACCAAATACTGTGAAAAGGGAGGACTCATCTACCCTTCTGCTCAGCTCTACGATTTTGTGCTGAAGCTCGAGAACCTTTTCACAGAATGCTATAGCCAAAGTCAGCTCCATTCAGAGAGCATTTTTGATGTCCTGGATGTGGTCAGAGCGAAGTTGTGCAAATAGGTTGGTTGCCATCTTCACGCAGAAGATCTTTCCAAGGAAATTGTAAAGTTTTACATTGTAGTCAGGCTTCACTTCTTTGTGAAAGGAGTCAGCACTGAGAGGCCTAGCAGACGTGAACAGGTCAAGCACTTGAAGTTGAGCCGTAGCTGAACCACTGCCACTGTTGCTTGCCCTGGGAGGTTATCTCCTTATCTCAAACGATGTAAATAAATTTCTTTTCCCGCTTAAAGACGAATGGCTTCGTGTGTTGTTTCACTTCAAATATGCTGAAAACCTTTGGGCTGATGCTATGGCAGAGGAGTTACTGCATGCAAGTTCAAAGCGATGGGTAGGTAGGTACATGCAATTCAAAAAGAGTGAGCTAGTCGCGAAATGAACTGCAAGGATGTGGGAAGTTTCACAGCCACCATTAGCACTGATCCCAAGCGATATTTGTCTACCTTAAAATTGGGAATAAAGCGACACGCCGTAGCTGAATTGGTGGCTCAAACCATTTGCTTTACGTCGCGCTGGTAGGACGACGCTTAGTGTCGAGTCCGCAATCTGAGCTGATGAGTTCTTAGGATCGCAAAGTGGCGGCCGGTGTGCGCCTGCGCTACACGCGCTTGACTCTTCCTGTGTTCGCGCGGATGAAGGTTTTATTAAACCTTCATCCGCTAATGTTGAACAACGCACATGATGCAAGCTAGTTTACTCCGCGCAGGCACGATCTTTTGGCAATAACACTGTATTTTACCCCCGCATATGCTTGGGCCACTTTCCCGGCCTTTCTACAGTGAACACGACAGCAGCGCCGCCACCGCGCCGCCGCCATTTTTCAACATCGGCGGCTTCACTCCAGCCCGGCCAGTGAGCACACTACCCGTATTCTAGTTCACTGTACCCTACCACCGCTGCGAAAACCAATGTTGCTGGCAAAAGATATGCGCCTTCATCCGGTTTTGGTGGCCTGCAAACACAATAAAAGCGTGCTATATAAGCATTATTTTGTCATTTCTTTCTTTTCACAGTTTATTTAAATCAATATAACTATTGCATATTAAGCATTAAACAGCACTTTCTACAATTTCTTTCCTAAAGAAAAGTTCCTATGTGCGGCGTACAAACTCGCGTGGCAACGCCGGGCTGTCATTGGTTGAGATGCGGTGCTGCCGCGTCGCCGCTGCGAAAATTTCCAACTTGCCCGAACTATACCCGAACCTCGCCGCTCCAGCCGCTGGGGCTTCCTCCGCCGCTTGAGAGAGGGTGTATGCGCCGCGGCGGCGGAGTTCGCGAGCGGTTCGCTTGCATGTGAAACAGGCTTAAGAGTTCCGAGCGCGCGAGCGAGAGAGAACCATCTTCTTTCTCTACAAATGCAGGCGCTTCTACTTCTTCTACAGTGGCACGTATCACTGCCCACTCTTCTGCAGCATCGCCACGATGCGGCTAGGAGGGAAATGTCATCGAAAACACGGCTGCAGTGAACAGCTGTTCAGTAGGGTAGTCTGTCGTGGTAAGGCTTCATGCGAACAACGTGCACGACTTCAGTACGGTGTGACCGGCGCGATGAGCAAGCGGTTTGGGCGGGAGCAATTGCATAAGTCACATCACTGATGCGGTGCACTACTTCGTAAGGGCCGAAGTATCTGCGCAGCAACTTTTCAGGAAGACCGTGGCGACGAACAGGTGTGCAAACCCACACCAAGTCGCCAGGCGCGTAACTGACGAAGCGGCATCCGAGGTTGTATATACCTAGCGGCGTCAGCCTCTAGTTGATGGCTAATTCGCAGGCGTGCCAATTTCCGCGCTTCCTCAGCACGCTGGACGAAGGTGTCGGCATCGAGGTCAGCGTCAGAGTCGTAGTAGGGGTCAACGGGTAACACAGCATCCAACAGAGTGGTCACTTGCCGACCGATGACAAGCTGAAAGGGGTCAGTCGGGTTGTCTCCTGCAGGGCGGTGTTGTACGCAAACGTTACGTACGGCAGAATGGTGTCCCAAGTTCGATGCTCGACGTCAACATACATAGAAAGCATGTCGGCTAGTGTGCGGTTGAGTCGCTCTACCAACCCGTTTGTCTGTGGGTGATAGGCCGTAGCAGGTCGATGGCTGGTGTGCGTCAGAGTCATCACGGGCTGGGTAAAGCGGGCAGTGAAAGCAGTTCGCCAGTCAGTAATAACAACGGCGGGGGCTCCATGACGCAGGACAATGTTGTGGACGAAGAACTGCGCCCCTTCAGCAGCAGCGCCTTTGAGGAGGGACGTGGTCTCAGCGTACCGTGTCAGGTAGTCGGTGGAAACGACGATCCAACGCTTTCCAGATGAAGACTTCGGAAAAGGGCCAAGGAGGTCCGTGCCCCCCTGGTGAAAAGGGGTCTTCGGTGGATCGATGGGGTGAAGAAATCCAGCTGGTTTCAACGAAGAAGACTTCCGACGTTGGCAGTCACTGCATGTTTTTACGTAGGCCCGCACCGATGGCAGTAGCCGGGGCCAATAATACTTTAGTTTAATCCGCGTAAGTGCACCACTTACTCCGAGATGGCCAGCGGAGGGTGCATCATGCCAGCCACTCAAAATCTCTGGCCGCAACTGCGATGGTACGACAAGCAGGAACACTTCTTTGTTGCTGGAAAAGTTGTGCTTGTACAGAACACCAGATTGTAAAGTGAAGGTGTGGAGCCCACGACGAAAAACACGCGGGATGCGAGCTTCGACGCCTTCGAGGTAATCGATGAGCGGCGCGAACTCAGAGTCCGCCCGCTGAAGCTGCGCCATTTGGGTGGTACTAACAGCGCCCAGGAAAGGCAAATCATCGGCGGGTTCTTCGGGACCGATTGTGATAGGCGCACGCGACCAACAGTCCGCATCCTGATGCTTACGGCCCGACTTGTAGACGACTTTTAAGTCTTATTCTTGCAAGCGTAAGATCAATCTAGCCAAGCGTCCCGAGTGGTCTTTGAGGCTGTCAAAGGTGGGGATCGGGGTCGCTTTTGGACACAACCTCGGTCAAGATGACGCCCGCTCCGACCCGGACAGGAAGGCCGCTGAATGAAGAGTTCGTTAGTGGAGAAAGAAGACGGTTTATTTTACATATTTACAACCTTTTGATTTCAGAAGGGAGCTGCTTCAACTGCATCTGCTGTCCAGTTTTATACACTGCGTCTTCCCTAAATTCCCCAGGTAGTGAACGCCCTCGCCGTGGTGGGTGTGGCCAAAAATTCCACTCTCATGCACAAACAGACACCTCCCGACACATGGACACGCCCCTGGAATAAGCTGAGCCCGAGGGAGATGGATATGCTGCCAGGACCCCGCCGGGCTAGCAGGAGACATCAGGTGGTCGGCCCGCTCTCCGCCGGTCGGTGAACTTCGAAGAAGCCGAGGCGCAAAGCCGGAGCGCCCCGTCGGGAGATAATCCCCAGTGGTTCTGTCATAAGCGATGGCCGGCGAAGCCTGTGGCGATCCGTTCCCACGCTGGTGCTGTGCACGTGAAGCCAGAAGTCGGGTCGGTAGAGACTCCGGGGAAAATCACAAGACAGCCGGAACCACTTCGCTGGCGGCGACAGCTACTCCTTAAAGGGATTTTCGCAGAACCCTGCTCCCCGCTTGTCCCACGCAGCAACGACCGGGCGAGCCAACAAAAACCTGCCCAGGCGGTGTTGAGCGAGCGCAGTAAATGCACCCCGCAGACACCTGGCGAGAGATGCTGTCTTGGTGGCAATCCTCGAGACCTGCTGGCGCAAATCCGAATACCAGCTGGCGTCAACTCCTAATAAGGCTCGCCAGTCAGCATAAGAAGTGGTGGTCGCTTACAACACGGAAGGGTCGCCCGTAGAGGTATACGGTCGGAACTTTCTGATGGCCAATGTCACTGCGAGGCACTCTTTCTCTGTCGTAGAATAATTGGCCTCGGAGCACGTAAGTGTTCGGCTGGCACAATTGATGACCCGTTCGGCACCGTCTTGCCACTGGATCAGTACCGCACCAAGGCCAACATTGCTGGCATCAGTGTGGATGTCCGTGGCAGCGTGTTTATCGAAATGGGCGAGTATCGGAGTACGTTGTAGTCGGCTGCGAAGCTTGACAAATGCAGCCTCTTGGTCGCTTCCCCACACGAAGGGCGTGTCGTCGAGAGCCAGTGAGCTCAACGGTTCGGCGATTCGCGAGAAATTTTGAACAAAGCGCCGATAATACGAGCACAGACCCAGAAACCGGCTAATAGCCTTCTTGTCAGTTGGGCGTGGAAAGCCTGAGACGGCAGCGGTTGTCAGGGTCCGGGCGAACACCTTATGCGCTGACAACGTGACCAAGAAAGCGAAGTTCCTCAACGTTTATAGATATCTATAAACGTTATAGATATCTATAAACGTTGGGCAGGACTGCCACTTCAAGCCGGAGAGAACGGTGTCCATCATGCGTGGGAACGTGGCCGGTGCGGAGCACACACCAAACGGAAGCACCTTAAACTCATAGAGGCCGTTTGGCGTCGCGAAAGCCGTCTTCTCCCGGTCTCTCTCCTCCGCTTCGATTTGCCAGTACCCGCTTTTAGGATCTAATGACGAGAAGTATCGGGCGTCCCGCAGTCGGTCGAGCGCGTCCTCTATCCTGGGCAGTGGGTAAGCGTCCTTTTTGGTAACGTTATTATGTTTTCTATAGTCAACACATAAACGCAGAGTGTTGTCTTTTTTTTACAAGAACCACGGGCGATGCCCATGGGCTGGTGGACGGCTGAATGATATCGTCAGCAAGTATTTTGGCAGCCTGATTCTGAATGGCTTCTCCCTCCATCGGGGAAACACGGTAGGGGCGCTGGCAGACGGGTCGCGTAGTCTCATTAGTAATGATACGGTGCTTGGCGAGTGGAGTGCGGCCGACCTTCGAGCACGTAGCGAAACAGCCCGCAAAGTCTGCCGAGGTCCGACAGAAGATCATTCTGAACCGATGGCATGGCCGGATTTATTTTGACTGACTAAAGAACGTGATGTGGGCCAGCATTGTCTGGAGTGGGTCCTCCCACGGTGCACAAACCTGGGACCTCAGCAACGTCGTGGAGGAAGGCAATAGCCGTGCCTTTGACGAGGCTAGGGTTAGAATTCGTGGTTTCACGTACGTTGATGAACTTGTCGTGCTCTCCTAGTGTTCCAGAGACTTGATTCTGGGGATCGACTTCCTGCAGGCGAACGGCGCTGTGATTGACTTTAAGGACGCACATGTCACGTTCTCGACCAAACAGGCCGTGGCCTGCTCTGGCTCCCGAGATCCTTGCAGCAACGCTCTGTGCATTGTCCAGAATGACGTCACGGTGCCACCGCGGTGCAGTGCCCTGGTTCTCGTGCGATACTACCTATTTCACGACTACGAGGGCCTGGCGGACGGCCGTACTCTACTGGTGTTTGTGCGGGGCCTTGTCGTTGCCCGAGGCCTCGTCCGACTACGTGACAGCCGTACCCACGTCCTCCTGACCAACTTTGCCAACGAATATCAGCACCGGTGCTGATATTCGTTGGCAAAGATGGTCAGGAGGACGTGGGTGGTGATATTCGTTGGCAAAGTTGGTCAGGAGGACGTGGTTACGGCTGTCACGTAGTCGGACGAGGCCTCGGGCAACGACAAGGCCCCGCACAAACAGCAGTGGAGTATGGCCGTCCGCCAGGCCTTCGTAGTCGTGAAATAGGTAGTTTCGCACGAGAACCAGGGCACCGCACCGCGGTGGCACCGTGACGTCATTCTGGACAATGCGCAGAGCGTTGCTGCAAGGATCTCGGGAGCCAGAGCGGGCCGCGGCCTGTTTGGTCGAGAACGTGACATGTGCGTCCTTAAAGTCAATCACAGCACCGTTCGCCTGCAGGAAGTCGATCCCCAGAATCAAGTCTCTGGAACACTCGGAGAGCACGACAAGTTCATCAACGTACGTGAAACCACGAATTCAAACCCTAGCCGTGTACTTTCCAACAGGGGAAATTAGATGGCCACCAGCGGTGTGCATGTGGGTCCCCGTCCACGGTGTCAGAGCCTTTTTAAGGTCTCCAGCAAAGGCACGGCTCAGAACAGAATAATCAGCACCGGTATCGACTAGCGCGGTAATCTCAGTGCCATCAATTGTCACCAGCAAATCGGATGCAGCGTATCGGGTACTGCCGCTGCCGCTCTCTGTCCAAGTATCGTCGGCTCGATGGTTTCGCGATGCAGGATCTTGACACGTCCCGACGTCAGCGGCCTTGCCTGCAGAGGTCGCTGGTGTTAGTTTTCCCGACGCGGACTGGGCGAGCGACGGCCAGCAGAGCTACTCTGGCGGCCGGCGCTGGAAGCACGATAGCGGAGAGGCGAAGGCGAACGGGACTCGCGCCTTCCAGAGTAAACACGGTTCTGGCGCGCCCAGAGATGCTCCGCAATCTCTTGCGGTCGTTCACTATTCTGAAGACAAGGTGCGTCGGGACGGAAACAGCGAAGACCCACTTGGTAGTATGAACAGGCTCGGTAGAGACGACCGGGCTCCCCACAGTGGTAGCACAGAGGCCTACGGCCCGGTGTACGCCAGAAATCCGACTTTCGAGGACGTGGCTCAGCTGTAGCAGGTGCAGTTGCATAATATGGGGTGTTGCTATTGACGGGAGACGTCGAGGTGATACTGTAGCCAAGTGCGATTGCCTGACATGCGCCGATGCTGCTCATGACAAGCGTCGGAGTAGCTGGACCGTAGCCAGCCGTGCGACGTACAATGGATGTGTATGTGGGTCTGAGATCGAACTGGGGCGGTGCTTCGGGAACAGGAGGCGCCTGCGCAACCTGCCGCACTTCGTCCCTGACGACTTCTGTCAGCGCTGCCATGGGCCCAGGCGCAACCTGGGGCAGACGGTATCGTTGGAGTTCCTCCCGGACAACTGACCGAATCAGTTCGCGCAAGGTGTCTGCACTGCCGCCGAGGCACGACGAAAAGGTTTCGGGCACAATGCTGTTGATGACCCGATTGTACTGGCGGGCCCGTTGTTTGGAGCATCGTCTCCATGGTAGTCGCCTCGGTTGGAAATTCCGCTACAGTGCGGAGTGGGCTGCGTACGAGGCCTGCGAAGAGCTCCTGCTTAACCCCTCGCATCAGATGGCGAAGCTTCTTCTCCTTAGTCATGTTGGGATCGGCACGCTTGAATAGACGGGCCATGTCCTCGATGTACATGCGCACACTTTCATTCGTGCGCTGGTTTCGGAAGTGCAGCGCAGCTTCAGCCTTCTCCCGGCGGTCAAAGTTGGGGAATGTAGCCAGGAGATTCCGGCAAAACGTCTCCCAGGTGGGAATTCTCGTGGTTTTCAAACCGCGTCCGGGCAGACTCCTCCAGAGCAAAATATACATTGTGGAGCTTGTGCTCGTCGCTCCAGCCGCTGTAGCGGGCGACCCGCTCGAAGGTCTCCAGCCAATCCTCAGCGTCTTCGTAACAATATCATACTGCAAAGATCATGCAACGACACATGCTTTTGACTCTCTAGATGATGGCGATGATGATTATGCTAACAGTGTATCCTTGTATGAGCCCAGGGAAGTCTAATATACCGCTACCAAATTAAAAGTTGCCAGACTGTTGATTAAGTATTTTACATTACCCAGCACCTCCACCAAATGTTACGAGCAGTTCGAACTAGAACCTCCGGAGAAGACGCATAAAATTGCGGCGGTTCCTAAGAGGTCCGAGCAGAGCGAACTATCTTCTTTCTCTACAAATGCAGGCGCTTCTACTTCTTCTACAGTGGCACGTATATATATATATATATATATATATATATATATATATATATATATATATATATATATATATATATATATATATATTATATATATATATATATATATAGTAAGCTTCCAGGCTAACGCGCAGTCTTGTCCGCACTCTTACCTATAATCCTGGGCTCAATCGTTCGTTGATGCAACGGCTGGTTTCGCCTACATAAACCTTTCCACACGTCATGGGAATGGCATAAATCACGCCTGTTGAGCACTTGACAGACAGAGTGTCATTTCGTACTTGGCATCCTCTTTTTTGGAGCCGCAAACGCGTGGGCATAACTTTCCCAGCTTGTTGTGTGCCGAAAATACAACGGACACACCATGCCTCTTGGCCACTTTCTTGATGTTGTGCGAAATCTTATGCAGGTATGGCACAGCCACAGGCTTATCGGCTTTCCGACGGTCATAATCCATTCTTTTTGTTCCAGTCTTCAGTTTCTGAAGCAGGGTTTCAGCAACAGTAATCAAGACCGAAAGGGACAAACCCGCCGCCAAAGTCGGAAAATCTGATTCTGAAAACTCATTTGCATCTGATGACGGGACAATTTTTTGAGACAGGATTCCATACAGTGCGACGCAATGGCTCTTTTTACAGTCTTCGAGTGTGCCGAATCATAAGGCAGCAAATCCTTTTTGCACGAGGGTAATAGCCCCAGCAGACGTGTCTTTCAGAGAACGTTAGTTTCAAATCTAAAAACTGTAAAACAGCTGCGTCAGGTAGTTCATGGGTAAATTTCAGTTTGAGTCCATGTTTGTTAAAAGTGTCTAAAACTTCGCCGACCATAAGGGGTAGGCGAAGGTCGTCTGCCTTTCTAAAAGCACTAAAAATAGTCAACATATCTAAAAACCTTTAAACCACCCCACTCCCATTCAGATACCTAACTGCTGATCTACTTTTGCTAAATAAATATCGCACAAAATTGGAGCCACGCATGACGCAATACAAATTCCATTGCGCTGCAAAAAAGGCCGGTTGTCAAAGACGATAAAAGTAGATCTCAAGTAAAACTGCAATAAAGAGACGAAACTATGTACAGACACGCCTGATGAGTTCTGGAAAGACAAGTGGCCGTTTGCTTCAATTCATTCTTTCACAGCCAACACAAACTGATCATGAGGGACCGAATATGTCTTCCTTGAATCCGCGTCATTATTTGCGCTGTACCTTTCCATCATGAATCACCAACATGCCCAGACTGCCACATTAGTGAACTATATTTCTTGTAAACTGGGCTCCTTTCTATGTGTTCCTCGTGCGCCTTCATAAACTGTGGCCTTCATCGCAAGCAGTCTGCAAAGCCCGGTCAGACGTTCGCGCCTTGTTTGGAGGATTCCTGCCTTCCGTCAACCACGGAAATCGGATCTACAGAATTCAGAGTCTGAATGGATTCGCCTTGGTCGTCTCCACCGAAGGCTTCTTGCCACGCAGCTCTGCGCCGCTGGGGACCCGTCCACAACTGCGAGGCGGCTCCGAGGGTTCACCGTCTTTGTCGACCAAACCACCGAGCGCATCTAGCAACTTCAACTTCGGCAGCTCCGGCGAGCCCTCCCTGAGAAGCGCTCAGTGTCACTTGGTATTGTCCATGACCTTAAACAAATCAGCTTGCCTCAGGATGCACAGAAGGTGCTCGTACTGGCACCACAGTTCGCAGTCCAAGAGAAGAGGTCAGCCCCGGAGCTTGTGCCCTTGGTCAGACGGGTGGCCCGGTGTGCTTCCGTTGAGGAGAGTCCCTGCGCTGTGTGTCGGACGGCATGGACGCGTTGCATCACTGCAAACAGCCTGCCCCGAAGGTACCTGTCATGCGCTTTTTGTCCTTTTTAAAGAACGCGCCCTTTGTGTTCTATCCGCTGACAAGGAGGGGGGCTTTGCTGTGCTGTTTCACATGTTTTTTAAGGTCAAAGCCTTAACTTCGAATGCCTTTAATCTCTGCAAGAACTTAGCTATGCTAAAGGTTAAAACTCAAGAAAAGCAGCTCTGTACTAAGCTGAAGTTAGAAAAAGAGTATAGAAGCAAGTCGCCGTGATTTTCTTGAGGTCATTTTTAACGTTAAAAAAATAAGGTTGACACCCCTTTCAGGACAACTGTCACAGAATATGGGACTTGGCAAAAGTTCATTGTTATATTTCTTCAGAAAAAGCTCCATGTCAAGAACTCTGAGGCCGTCTTGAATTACCTCGAGTGTTCACAGCATAGGAACCTCACGGCGTTCTCAGTAGACATAAAGGATCTTTGCTATTCGTTGCCACAGTCAGGCTTGCTCTGTTGTGTCCAGGACTGTATTGATATTTTCAGAAGCGTAGCTTTTATGAATGAAACTGGAGTGCCAAGCAGTGGCTTCTTTGAACTTAGGTTTTATCTTCGGTCAACTTTTATCCAATGGGATGGCCACCCATATCTGCAGAAGGAGAGAATTTGTATTGGCTCCTTTATTGCCCCGGTTCTTAGTGATTTATTTTTAGCTCATCTTGACAGAACCCTTTGCAGCTGCCTACCAAATTTTAAAGTAACTAAGATTTTTAGGTACGTTGAGGATTGACTGCAGTTCGGAGTCTTTTGAAGTACTAGCTACAAATGCACTGAGCTTCTTACGCGCAGGCTTGTCGCTTCTAGATTTAACGCATGAGATGTCTTCTGACGACAGTATTCGATTTCTGGATATCAGGCTTTTATTTTGTAAAACACAGATCTACCGGAAGTACGAGCCACGCGCTAATAAGCCACTGCTTACATTCGGCTCCGCGCATTCCAAACTGGTAAAGAGGGGAATTGTAGGGTTATGCTTTAAAAATGCGCTTTGTAAATCTACTCCTGAGCCAATGGCTGCTAGCTTCAGTGAACAGATTCTTCGTCTCAGATCCGCGGGCTATCCTACTTATGTTTTGATCAGTGTCGCGGAAATCCTTAAGCGCCTGCGCTCAAAAGAGACTCGTACGTCACTATCGCCTTCAACGAAACGGACTGCTGGGATCCCGTACATCCATGGCCTGTCTCATCTCCTAAAAAAGATCGGCGAACCGGGGAATGTAAAAGTTCTTTTCTCTGCGCATGTGTGATAATTGATTGGTTTTTCAGCTATAAATGGGGGCGCTGCGAGCAGCCGAGGCGAGCGGACGTGCGTTGCCCGGAGTACGTAGCCCGGAACGATGTCCCGCCCCACCAACAATATCGCAGACCAACCGTTAGCTAGAGGACCAGCCAGGAATTCAGCAGAAATCCAAGAAACAATGGAAGAAGACCTTATTGACGCCGCCGAGCCCGACCACGTGCAAGACCGAGGCAGGTTCGAGGCAGGCAACCAAGACCCTAGAGGCAGCACCCCGCATACAAGATAACAGACCGAAATAGAAAGCCAGGATTGGGAAATCGCCATGTATAGAAGGAAAAAAAGGCGACAACGAGGCCTAACTGAGAAGAGGAGCGCAGCTGGCGCGCCAGCTGCGTCGAGGCAGCAGCAGCTGCGAGGAGAAGCGATGCGGAGAAGACTACCTCCGCTCCCAAAGGACGACCTGAAAATCGTGCTCCGGCCGAAGGGGCTCATAGTTAAAAATCTACAGACGCACCAAGTCACTCGGGCGGTCGTCGCGGCCACAAGCTCGAGATGCAAGGCAGAAGACTTGATTATAAGACTGCGTAACGGATCCAACATTACAATCATGAGCACAGACAGCGAGGAAGCGGCCCAGGTCCTACGAAAGATCACCCGGCTCACGTTCGGGGACCGCACTTACGCAGTCAACGCTCACGTTGCGGCGCCGGAAGGCACGCAGCGGGGAGTTATCCACGGGGTGGACCCAGGGACCACGCCGGAGGAACTCAAAGCAAATCTATGCGTCAGGACGCAAGGCGTCAAGATCCTTGCAGCCCGCATGCTGGGAAAAAAATCAAGCACCGCGGTCGTAACCTTCTACGGCCCCATCACTCACAGACAAGTCCTTTATTATTGTGGCGAAATGTGGTGCTACCCGTACCGACCGACAAGACAGGTATGCTATATCTGCTGTCAGCAAGGCCATCGGTCAGATGTCTGCCCGACTCCCGAGGCCAAAGCTTGCAAGCAGTGCGGCGAACAAAATCCGACGGAGCAGCACCAGTGCAGCCCCAGGTGCCTGATCTGCGGGTGCGACCACGTGACAGGCACCCGGGACTGTAAGCAGCGCCTCAAAACGGCAGAGGAGCTGCGAGGAAGACCAACCCAGAAAGGCCAGCGACGCAGTCGGAGCCGGAGTTGAGCACGGAGGCCACGTTGGTTCGGGGAGGAAGACTCGGACCAGGGCCAGGGCGGAAACGGCAGCGGACACAAATCACGGAGCCGGAGCTGTAACCGGGGCAGCAGCCAGAGTAGAGGCGCCATCAGGGGCGAATCCTACCCTCCCTTGGCGAAGCAGACCGGCGGCCCGGGCCAGCGGCAGGGGCAGCAGCAACAACCGCAGAAGAAGAGCAGCGGAGACAAGGTGAGCTGGGGAGCGGGCCCTCCCAAATCGCTAGTTCCGCACTCGGGGCAAAACAACAAAATCACAACAACATGCAGGAAAACTATGATAGAATCATAGAAGAAAACAAAGTGTTAAAACGAGAGTTAGAACTAAGCCGTGATTAGACGCGCCAGCTTAGCAAAAGAATTGACGACCTAATCAGGGAGCTGCAATGGCAAAGGCAGGCAGGGTGTTCGCCCGTCAGGTCGCCGCCGCCGCCGGCCGAGTAGCTCGCACAACAGCAACATTCAGAAGAGCAGAGCTTTAAAGATGAAGTACGCAACTTCATGGCAGCCATACAAACTCAAATGCAGCAGATGCAGCAGAAGGCAGCACTGCAAGATCAGAGCTTCAGAAATTACGTAAAGAGCCAAAACACCAAGAAAACCATTAATGATGCCAGAGATAGGCAATATAACGAAAGAAGATTTGGACAAGAAACCTAAGGGACAAACGCTAGTAACTCAGCTACATAGCAGGACAAAACCAATTAGAGATTTGGCAATGGAACTGCATGGGCTTCAGGCGCAAGCAAGGACTCCTGTAGCAGTTCATTTACACCAAAAACATACCACCAGATATAATCATGCTTCAAGAAACTAATTGCACACCCACGATGGGGGGGGGGGTATAAGTGCCAGGAGAGTGGACGAGCCGCAACCCTCGTAAGCAACAAAATTGTAGCCATAGCCCATGATGTAATCGAGGATACACAGATTGAACACGTAATAACGGAAGTTATACCTAAAAAGAAAAGAAAAGCTAGGAGTACCTTCATAGTAAACTTATATGGTCCCCCAAGGCAGAAGAAAGCGGACTTTATAAAGCTCTTCGCCGGGGCGAGCAGGCTTGCCGGGCAGAACACCCTAATTATAGCGGGAGACTTTAACGCTAAGAGCTCGAGCTGGGGCTACCACAAAGAAGAAAAGAAGGGTCGTAATATCAGCGTAGCTGCAGAAAGCATCAGATGCGAGCTCCTCACAGACGAAATTCAACCAACTAGGCAGGGTAACAGCGTCAGCCCAGACACGTGTCCCGACCTAACCTTTGTCAAAGGAGCAAAACAAGCGGAGTGGGAGAATCTGCTAGAAAACCTTGGGAGCTACCATCACATCATAAGAATAAGCACCGCAGCAGATAACGTCAAGAGAAAAATTGGCACGGCCCGCCTCACGGACTGGGACGCCTTTAGGCACCACTGCCGGCAACTAGAGGGCAACATCACCTCGATAGGAGAGTGGTGCCAACGACTTAAAAAATACAGGAAATGTATACCAAGGAGGGAGATCGTACAGAAGAAGCACCAGAGGTGGACAAGCGGCTACTCAGGCTACGGGAGGCAAGACGCGGTCTTATTAGGAGGTGGAAGAAACAGAAATTTTATATGAAGCTAAAGAAGATAGCCGAGGTAACATCCCAAGCAGAAGAGTACGCAACACACTTAGCCAGGCAAGGGCGGCAACAGTTCAGCACTTCGCTGAATGGAACACTCAGAACGGCTAAAACGTGGCGGATTCTAAAGGCTCTAATGGATCCTACCAAGACTAAAGCAGAGAGCGGAAAAGCCATACAGAGACTAGTGCACCAATATCAAGGAACAGACGAGCAGCTCCTCGATGAAGTCAGAACCAAATGCTGTGGCACAGATGAGCCCAAGGGCTACGAAGGAAACTACCTTGGAGAAGAAAATCCAGATATGGACAAGCCCATCACCAGAGAGGAAGTCACCGCGGCAATGAGAGCCATTACGAAAAACACAGCGGCAGGAGCAGATAGATTTAGAAACTCTCTCATAAGAAATTTAAGCGACGAAGCGCTGGACCAGTTGACGGCCTACCGAAACAGACTATGGGAAGAAGGAAAGATACCAGCCGAGTGGAAGCATGCCGTAGTAGTCATGATCCCCAAGCCAGGCAAGAAGCTGCAGATCGAGAACCTCAGACCAATCTCCCTCACTTCTTGCCTGAGAAAACTGTACGAGAGGATCGTCACGAAACGCATGCAGCAACACCTAGAAAACAAGAGGCTCTACCCGGACACCATGTTCGGCTTCAAGGCGAACCTCTCGACGCAGGACGTACTTCTGCAGCTTAAAGAAGAAGTCCTGGAGACAATGCCCAAACAAGGAAGAACGTAGTCATGGCACTCGACATAAAAGGTGCCTTTGGCAACGTCGGCCATGCCGCTATAATGGAGGGGCTAAACAACACCAACTGCGGGAGAAGAATCCATGACTATGTGAAAGACTTCTTGACCAACAGAACGGCCACGGAGGGAGTAGGGGAGCTGAGGAGTGACGTCTTCCCCACCCCAAGCAAAGGAACACCCCAAGGCTCGGTCATCTCGCCCATACTCTTTAATGTGGCGATGATCAGCCTAGCGAGAAGACTCAGCAGAATCCAGGGCATCCAGCACTCGATGTACGCAGACATCACGGTCTGGGTGAACCATGGATACCTGGGGGAAAAGCAAGATCTGCTATAACGAGCAGCAACATGCGTTGAAAGATACGTGAAGAAAAGAGGACTAGCTTGCTGTACAGACAAATCCGAACTGAAGTCTGAAGGAAGAAGTGTGTCCCTGCTAAAGTGGCTGCACAGCGCTCTTCAGAAAAACCTCGCTATCGACGCAAATACGCGCCCTATTTGAAGAGAACTGCATTCTCGTCTTCTGAAGAAGCTCCGGACGTCCTCCCACCGTCTGAGGCCTCCTGGAAACCATGCATGAGTGCAGCTGAGCTGGGCACTGACGCTAGGCTTAGTGCCTCCGCTGCCACGCTGGCGGAGGTAGCTATGCCGGTGTCTCTCGTGGCATCACCTGCCACGCAGCTGACACCTGATCCGTCCGCGCCGCCAGGTCCAGCTTTGTGCTCCCGGTTCATCGGCAGATGCACCCCTCCTGCCTTCCCGAAATGCCGGACTGCTCGTGAGTGATCTGCCGCCAGGGCACATGGCCATCAACTGTTCACCACCGGATGGGCCTCAAACCGCACGGCATGATGAACAGGGCATTCCAATGGACTTATCGGCACCTGTACCCGCGCAAAAGTGCCCTCGTGCAACTCACAAGCGTCCCTAAAACGACAGCCAACCGATTCCACCTTCGGCAAGTGATGGCTCCCAAGGTAAGTGCACTTGTCGTACGATCGAGAACTCGGTAGAGCCTTTACCCGGATCGTCTTCTTACAAAGTGACCATTAAATCACTGGCCAACAATAGCCTCACGGATATACCCAACAAGATTTTACAAGCTAATTTGTACGCGTGCCTCGGAACCAAAGGTTTTCGGGGCTTCACAGCGAGGACAAAGTCCAACGCCATTGCAGTGTGGCTTCCGACTCTGACTGCCGTAGAACGGCTGCAAACGCTCACCATTATTTCACTGACAAGCGAAATCTCAGTGCCAGTACATGTGTATTTAGTTGAAGGCTCCGACTGGCAGCGCTGCGTCGTCTACAACGTCGATATCACTGAGGATCAAACTGCCCTCCAGCGTGAGCTGTACTGTCCCACGCACCGTGCCATCTAGGCCCGACGCATGTGGAAAGGGGCGCTCTTGCATAGTCACCTTGCAAGGCCCTCTGACACTACCAGCCCGTCTGTACTATTATGGCTGTATTTTACGGCCTCGGCCATATAAACCGAGTGCGGTATATTGCTATAACTGCTTCCGTGCTGGACATATGCGCGAATCCTGCCCCTTCACTGCTGCCGTTGAAAGTACATCGGAAGGGAAAGTGGCTTATCGATGCGGCCTTTGTAAATCCGACGACCATGAGATAACATCTCCAAGCTGTCCGACAAAACAAAAGACAACACAACAGGCTCGTCGCCGAATGACTAAGCACTGGCCAATACAAGACAGTATAACTTCATTGCAGACATCCAATCGGTTCGCAGCTCTCCAGTGGGATGACGACGAGTGGCCGGAGCTTCCTGAGCACACCTCGCATGATCCTTCAGCTCAGCAGTCTTCTAACGGTGCTGTGCGAAAAGAACGCATCCAAAAACAGCCAGCAAAGCAGCGCAGTGTGCCTGAACTCCCGCAGGACGATATGGCCGCAGTCGACGAACAAATCGCACGTCTTTTAGCGGAGGTCACCAAGCTCCGGCAACACCGTGAACTGCTCGCTCGACGTAGACGGGCAGCGGAATCATCCGCCGCATCTATCAATGGCGCAGCAACATCGCCTTCCTGCCGCCCACCAGTGTCATTTCCTGCCGCCTCTTCCCAGATTACCGCAATGCCACTGGACAACTATGCGACTTCTTTGCTCCGGTTTATGGTCAACCAGTTGTCCAACCTGACGTCCGCGATTCTACAGCGCTTGGGCTAGTAACTAGATATGGCAAGTTCCAGTCGTGCTGGTGTGCTGCAGTGGAACTGCAAATGCATTTCCACGAAGGTGGGAGAGCTCAAGACCGGACTACAAATTCGCAAGCTCCAGGTATGGGCTATGCTGCTACAGGAAACAAACGCCTTGCCATCGATTCCAGGCTTCAGTGCCTACATGTCTCCTTCAATGATAGATCGTCGTGTACAAACTGCTGCTTCCCCGGGAAAGGCGGTGGTGTATGTGGACTCACGTTTTCTGCATGCATGTCTTGCTCTACAAAACTGGTACACGTGGTATCAAGAAATAGTGGCAGTGGCTGCGAAACTTAAGAAGGGAACCGTTGTGGTCGTTTCATTTTACGTTAGACCAGCCGGTGGTGCTTCCTTCCGTATTAATCTTGGCTGGTTAACAAGTGTCCGTCGGCAGTATCCCGGGTGTCCGATTTTAGTCGGAGGCGACTAACGTCCTTCATCAGGATTGAGGGTACCCCACTTCAAGCCCTCGTGGCAGGCGTGTGTGGGACGCCTTCACGGATGCCCAATTTGTGCTTCTCAACCATCCTGGGACAGCAACACGGCCAGTGGGTCAAACTCACAGTGCTTCCTATGCTCCAGACTTGACGTGGTGGTCGGGACCGGGTACTCCCTCCTGGCACATGGAACCAGACTGCTGGAGAAGTGATCATCACCCTATCATCCTCGGTCTTCACACCTCACATTTCCGACCTTTACGCTACAAATGTTCTGTGATCAACTGGGACAGTTTCCGCTCCTGTATGGACAATCTCTCCTCAGATTCTTCGCCAATCCTTGTTGAGCGCATAAAAACAGCGCTCAACAGTGCTACAACTACCACATGGACTGATGTTGGTCGACCGGCACCAGACCTCGGCCTTCTTAACTTGTGGGCGGCACGCCGTCAAGCCGAGCTGGCTGCTACGAGAGACCTTACTTTGTCGCAGGCACGTATGCGATTGCACTATCTTACAGTTAAGGCACGCAAATATGAACGCGACGTCTCTCGGCGGCTGCGGCTTGCGTGGTGCGAACAATTTTCTGCAAAATCCTAGAATGCCTCTCTCTGGCGAACATTCTGTACAATGGAACGCGGTAACCGTACGACTGACGCAGCGGCAACCACATGCTTCGCGGCTAACTTGTCGCCAGATGAGTTCGCCGAAGAAGCAGCGCGAAAGGTTTTCCCGAAATAAGATGCTGTGCCTTCTTAATCCACTAGTTTAAATATGGCAGGCATCCTAGCGCATGTATATCAAATGCCGTCTGATGTCGACGTAGATGGAATTGCGTGTCCATTCTTTATGCCTGAGTTGCTGGCTGCGATAGATGCTGCGAAACGGAAAACAGCGCCCGGCCCGGACAATATTCAGTACGAGGTGTACCAGAACCTGAGTAGCGCTGCACTCTCTCAACTACTTGACACCATAAACAAAGTATGGTTGGATGGCGTAGGGCCCGAGAGCGGGAAATCAGCTGTCGTGATTCCTATCCCGAAACCAGGAAAGCCTCCGATGGACCTCGCCAACTTGCGACCTATCTCCTTAACTCCTACGCTGTGCAAGCTGACGGAGAAAATGCTAGCCACACGACTGTCATGGTGGCTAGAGCAGCACAATTTTTATCACCCAGCACAAATCGGCTTTCATCCATATATTGGTACAGAGGACGGGTTGGGTGTCTTAGCATATGCAGTTTTGTCATCTAACCGCAGCCGCAATGTGCGCACTGTTTTAGCAATGGACGTTGAAAAGGCATATGATAACATCAGTCATGCAGCCATTCTGAACTCCATTGACATGCTTCATCTCCCTCTGAGAGTGCGTAGTTTTGTCCAATCATTTTTGGAAGGCAGAAAATTTGCAATACGCCTCAGCGGCGAAGCGGTCGGATCATTTGTTCCTCTCTGCGGCGTGCCCCAGGGATCAGTATTGTCGCCGACGTTATTTAATATTGCTTTCATCCCGCTGGCTTGGCGCTTACATGACATCCGTGACATAAGATTTCTTCAGTACGCTGACGACATCACAGTGTGGAGTACTCGCCAAGATCTCCGTACTCAGGAGGCTGCCCTTCAATCTGCCTTGGATGTTACCTGTAATTACGCATCATCCATCGGACTTCAGCTATCCGTGCATAAAACAACATACACGTCAGTCGCCAACCGCTGGGGACGCCGTAGACTTGCTGCAAGTCCAACCCGTCTTTTTCTATCAGGAACCCCACTACAGGAAAGTCCGAGTGTAAAAATCCTTGGCTTAATGATTCACCAATCAGGATCAGCGACTGCATGGCTTTCTCAGGCAAAAAGGCAAGCTATTCAGACTTTGGGTTTGATTAGAAGGATTGCCCCTAAAACTGGTGGCGCAGGCTCGTTCGTTGCATGGCAATTGGTGAGGGCAGTTCTGCAGCCACGTATTGTTTATCAAGCCCAGTTTCAAGATCTTACAAGAGCCCAATGGGATCGCCTTGAAGCCGTGAACCGAGAGGCTATGAGGACCATTACGTGCCTTCCACGCATAACAGCCGTGAACCGAGAGGCTATGAGGACCATTACGTGCCTTCCACGCATAACACCGGTCATAGCTTTACAAGAGAATGCGCAGCTGAATACCATTGATGAGCTGGTGCAGCAGCGCCGTGAAGCGCGCAGCCTTAAGGCCAGTCTATCGCACTCCACGCATGCACTGAGGACTTATGCAACGTCACACTCCATTCTTCAGCCGCCAACGCCAGTTATTCCCCCATGGAAGTTTGTACAGCTCAGCGACAACAAGCCAACAGATAATCGCCGGCCAACATCTGCTTATTCGGCATCATTGCTTCGGCAGAAATTTGAGGAACAAGATGCTTGCCTGCCTGAAGGATCCATTGTTGTCTACGCAGACGCAAGCATACAAGACTGCAAAGCAACAACAGCTATCTACTGCCCGTGCTCCTGCCCTGAATCAAACCTCTTGGTTTCAGCTTACGGAGCCCCCTTCGTCCTTTTGTGCTGAGCTCGTTGCAATTCTAGAAGCACTATGCTCTGTGGCCGACTTAACTATGCTCCCTGCGGCCCGCGTTGTCATCCGCACTGACGCCCTTCAAGTTGTCCGGTTGCTACGACGTGTTAGCCGCTGTCCCACGATGTGTCAGGGTGGTGCCCTGAGAGGTCGTTTTCCATGTTTTCTGTCTCCTGTCCGTGTTTTTATGCGCCGTCAACAACAACGGATCAGCACCAACCAGCCCGACAACTTGCCATACCAGCTGTGCATGGTTACGAGTTCTGAACCATGCTTAACAGCGTAGCGCTGTTCATGCGAAAAAGAAAACCGGATCAGTGATAAACTCATATTCATCACATCTCCAGAACAGTCTCTTTTTTTTGCAATCTTTAGCCAAGAGTTGTTTGCTAGTCACGTCATAAACAATACAGCGCTCCCGAATTACGCCGGAGGGAAAATCGTTATTTCCAAAGCTAAACCTGCCTCTGCATTTAACATCATGCTTGTCTGATTATCACTTGAGTTCGTAAAGCTTCCGTATGGCGGCACATGCATGTATATAGATGAAACATTAGAGAGCAGCGCAAAAGAACGGCACAGAAAAGCAGTAAAAAAGAATGAAGCAAAAAGCCGTCTCACATATTAAAAACAAGACAGAAGCTTAATCTTTGTTATCAACATATAACGCGGCTAAAAACTAAAAAGCGTAATAAAACAGCAGAAACATAGAAACACAGGACGGGCGCTGACTACGAACTTTTTGTTGTGAAGCCACCACGCGCATTATAAAGCCATAAAAATCACGCGACAGTCAGGAAGCCAATGAGGCACGAAGCAAAAATTCATCCACACGGCCGAAGGTATGTCCAAAGCAAAAGTCACAGCAGGTGATCAGGCAAGACGCACTAAACACATCAGAGCAAAAGTTGAGTCACAAGATAAAACCAGATAAAACTTATACAATACTAGGGAGGCCAACAAGAAACGCGGCTTAAGAGTAAAAAAAAAAACAACAAAAACCTTCATTAGGAGGCAGGCGAGCATGCACCGAGCAGTGAAAGAGAACGAAGCAAAAAGCCGTGTAACATACTAAAAACAATTACCTTATACACGTTATACTTTTTTGTGCTCAACACATAACGCGGCTAAAAACTAAAAAGCGTTATCAGGAGGCGTACCAAAACAACTAAGGATAAAATTCGCTAAACGCGTCACAGCTGAGGCGTGCTTAAATGCATTGACTTAACCGTGTGCAACAGAGAAAATAGAAGATTTTAGGCACGATCAAGGAAACACATTTCCTTTTCGCGCAATGAAACTGACGGAGTGTCGACACACGAGTATTCTGCCTTCGCAATGTGATATACCGCAATCACTTCGCTTTCAATCTTCTTCTTCGCCGTCGCCAGGAACCTCGTACTCACTAAAAAGTCTGACAGGTGTGGTTAGGCTCGACGCAGTGGTCTGAACGATGTCCTCCGGATCAGTGTGTTTTTTTTTACTTCGAGGAAATGCTCCTGAACCCTCACATAGGCCAGACGGGAGGTTGCTTTAATGTGAGGGCTCAGGAGCATTTCCTCAATGTAAAAAATTGGCAGTGGCTTAACCTGCCTAACCCTGGAATTCAGCGAAAGCAAGGACTCTTGCTAAGCGTCGTTGGCAGCTCCGCTAAGTGCTCGCGACAGTTGTTCTGTATATACTTACAAGACAACGTGGTTATTACGTGGTTTCACATGGTCTTGCGAAAACCCCATCGGATGTCATCGCGTGGCTTCACATCACCACATCTAATGTTCTTAAGGTGAAAGGTCACCCAATGTCAAAGGTCAACTATAGGTCATAGGTTAAGCTCAGGGGTCAAGGGTTCGACACCATAACTGTACCACATATGGTCATACAGGGCTAATGTGGTTCGCCCGAAGGTAGTTCAAGGTAACTCTCCAGCCTACACAGCGACTGCTTTACCCAGCGTAGTGAAGCTTTTAGCTTCAAAAGCAGATCCGGGGGACATCTTTCAGACCACTGCAACCAGCCTAACCACACCTGTCCGCCTTTATTAGTGAGTACGAGGTTCCTGGCGACTGCGAAGAACGAAATTGAAAGGGAAGTGATTGAGGCATTTCACATTGCGAAGGCAGTGGCACTCGTGTGTCAGCACACCGTCAGTTTCATTGCACGAAAAAGACACGTGTTTCCTTAGTCGTGTCTAAAACCTTCTCTTTTCTCTGTTGCACATGATTAAGTCAATGCACTTACATTCCTTCTTAAGTTTCATCTTCACGGCCACTCTAAAGCTTTTCCCTTTTTGTCTCTGCCTTAGCTATGATGCGTTTAGCGAATTTTAGCCCTGTTTCGGCTTGCCTCCTATTTACACTTTTCAGTTTTTAGCCGCGTTATGTGTTGGCTAGGAAAATGTGTAAGCTTTAATTTTTTTCCTTTAATACGTGGCACGGCTTTTTGCTTCGTCCTTTTTTACTGCTCGGTGCATGCTCGCCTGCCTCCTAATCAAGGTTTTTGTTGTTGTGTTTTACTGTTTAGCCTCGTTTTTTTTTTTGGCCTGCCTAGTATTGTATAGGTTTTATCTGTTTTTATCTTGTGACTCAGATTTTCCTTCCATGTGTTTTGTGCTTCTTGCGTGATCAGCTACTCTGACTTTTGTTTTGGACACCCCTTTGGCCGTGTGGATTAAAGAACCGTACTTCTCCACTTTTCCCGCCTTTTTTTTTGCTTTGTGCCTCATTGGCTTCCTGACCATAACGTGGTTTATTATGGCTTTATAATGCGCGGGGTGGCTTCACAATAAACAGGTGGTAGTCAGCGCCCCTCCTGTGTTTCTATAGGTTTCTGCTTTTTTCTGTGCCGATATTTTGCACTGCTCTCTGTTTCAGGTATGAACCAACTAGCCCAAACTCAAATTTTTGTCGAATGTATGTAGGGTTTCTAAGAGAGACGCGTGAGTAAATGATCAGCGAACAGCCGCAACAAGCTAGCAGCAAGCCGCAAGCCAGCGGGAGGAGCCCCGTCGCTGCTTCACAAGAGCGACGACAGGCGGCGCAGCCAGTGTTGGGCTGATTACAAGGCTTGAAATACCCGCAGTGCCGTACAGATATCTCGGGGTATGGGTAAACGAAGGGCAGATCATATGCAGGGATAATGAAACATAAGGCATTGGGGGGGGGGGGGGGGGGTTCAATAGGTATGAATGAAATACCCGCAGTGCCGTACAGATATCTCGGGGTATTAGTAAACGAAGGGCAGATCATATGCAGGGATAATGAAACATAAGGCATTGGAGGGGGGGGGGGGTGTTCAATAGGTATGATTTCTCAGAGTTATTTGGAAAGGAATAATGGTGCCGCGGCTTACTTTCGGGAATGCGGTTCTGTGCTTAATGGCAGAAGTTCAGTCGAGGTTAGAAGTAAATCAGAGAACTGTTGGAAGATTAGCACTAGGTGCCCACGCGAAAACCACAAACGAGGAAGTACAGGGTGATATGGGCTGGGCATAGTTCGAAGCATGGGAAGCTCAGAGTGAAATACTATACGAAGAACGCGTGAGGAAATTGGTGGGAAGATAAGGTATTTCAATACCTATACAGAAATAGTGTTGACTCACACTGGCGAAAAGAACTAGACAGCTAACCAGTAAGCATGCCAGACACGAGGACAGAGAAAGAAAGAGTATTAAACGACAGGTTAAAAACGCGGAAAGTAAACATTGGGTAGATTCAATGGAAAAGAAGCATAGTGTAGAACTATATCGATACTGTAAAAGGCAGATCAGGAAGGAAGCGTTTTATGATAACACAAGAGGCAGTGCCCTACTCTTTGAAGCTAGGTCAGGATTTCTTAGAACGCGCAGCTACAAAAAGAGATTTAACGAAGATGACATAATGGCTGTGTGTGGTAAATGAGTAGAAACAGTTGAACACCTCATACAAAAATGTGGTGGTATCCAACCCAATGTCGATGCAGGCGCAGCCACTCTTCCTGAGGCCCTTGGGTTTATAAATGACAATAGTCATGTAAATAAATCAGTGGTGGAAATTAGCAAAAAGTGATTGGAAAATTTGTGGCTCAAAAGCAGAGAGGTGACAGAAGGTTAAAACGTAGGCAACGTATTTAAAGTAGGGGTGTGCGAATATCGAAATTTTCGAATACGGAGAAAATTGGCTTCGAATATCGAATCGAATATCGAATATCTGGTCAGCACAAAAAATAAATTCAGAAAAGATAAACAACCAAAAATTGTTGCACATATTTTTTCCAAAATAGAGTATGGCCTTTGCAACTGAAATACACAAAACTAGACTACCTGATCAACGTATAAAAAACATGATGTGCGCAGAAATGTATACTACTTAATTGAACAGCATAACAGTATCCAACCTGTAATGTGGTCAGGCAAAATGCAATCCATAACATGACACGACTGGAAACAAAAGTAACATGATGGCTAGTAAAACCTCATTAATTCAAAGAACCGACAGAAATGCCCATGTTATTTGAAGGTCGACTTATAAAATGCTCCGCAGCCAAGAAAAAAAAAATACCGAAAATGCGGTAGTCATATGAGGCGGCTCTGTCGTGCAAACACCTGCAATCCCGTTACGAGCACAGAGTTTCGGCGTGCTGAAAGACATCGCGAGATAAGCGAGATGGGAACGCGCATTGACGTCGTAATGGCGAGACTGTTTCTAAAAAAAGAAAAGAAATGACGAGCGACGTGTCAGTCAGCGTCTGAAAGCGGCGCGATGCTGAGATTGGACTACTGGCGAATGCGCGGACCGACAGTTGCCATTGCAACGGGCGACTGGCCAAGCTCAGAAACCAAAACTACGCGGCCAGGTTATTTTTTTTTTTGACCTAGTGACAGGGGCCCTCCGAACATTGTCACGCCTGCCATTACGCCCACTTAAGAGGTGCATGGGTTACAGTGCAGCATGCAATAGGCGCGATTTTTACAGGATCGCTTGCCCTGTTGTGACACATCGACTCACCCCGTCGGGAGCCTCACGCGAAATTCCGCAAATAGGCTTTCCCGCATAGCGTAGTTGACCAAAACAAGATGGCGGTGGTCACGCTCAGAGAGTTAAGGTGACAGAACGAATGCCATGGGTGTGGGCAATAATTAGATTACATATTACGGAAAGATAAAAAATAAATGCGCTTTCGCGTTCCAATTTTTAGAAGCGGGTCGTCCCCCATGTTGTTCGCAGCATGCGTGGTATGTGGAAAAGCCCACTTGCGGAATTGCGCACAAGGTCAAGCCTAGCGGCATCGGAATGCGTACGCTCCACGCGATAAACGATGGAGAAGAAAGAGAACAGGGCCTTTATATTGATTTCCTGTAACTTTAAACTCTATATGCAGATAATTTGCCCAGATATTGCGCTTTTGCAACAATCAGATTTACGAAAGTCGGCGAGTATTATCGAGCGAGTATTGTCGGCGAGTACGATCGCTGCCGAGTATTCGGGAATTTTCGAATATTCGGAAATTCACAAATATCATTTTTCGAATACGAATATGAACCGAATATGAAACATATTCGATTCGTATTCGAAATTTCGAATATTCGCACACCCCTAGTTTAAAGAAAATGGCGAATTTTAATACATTACAACACAGTTAAACAAGAATAAAAGGGGAAAAAGCTGAGTATGGTGGCAACTGCCATCACTCCGTTTCATAGAGGACACTCCCGCATTCCATTCATCCATTCATCATGGCGTATAAACAGCAGGTTGTCTGAGCCCCCTGCAGATGTGGCTTGACGGGCTGCGGTGTTGAAGGGAAAGCGAGAAGCTAGCCGCGCCAAAGAAGCCGCCGAAACAGAGGGATGAATGAATGAATGAATGAATGAATGAAAACTTCATTGGTACACCGAGAAGGAGCCCCCGAATCCCGGGTCCCGGCACGCAGGCCTGGAACGCAGGTAAGGGATGCTCCGCAGACTAAGGACCAGTGAAGTTGCATTGTTTCTTCACGACCTCAGCACGCCAGGCGGGTGGCTTGCTGCTGGATGGCGGGGTCCTCGCTCCGCATACTAATTGGAGCGCGACCGAATCGACATCATAATTAGGAAATGCGTGAAGCGAGCACTAGGACTCCCTATATCCACTTCAACGGAAAAGCTGGAAGGAATGAGAAACCAGATAGATGGCAGGAACTAACTGAGGCGATAAGAGCACCGCAGCTAGAAAGACTGAGCCAGAAAAAAATGGGGAGAACCATCCTCGGGTGGATAGGTGTCACGTATCTCACCGATTAACACTCGGACCGAAAGAATGGACCAGGCGATAGGTGTACCCACACAAACGCACATTTATTACACCCCACGTGACCCACTCACTAGAACACCAAACTGACAAAACTAACACAAAACTCAAAGACTATAAATACACACTACCCGTAAACACTGCTACCAGCGTCTACTACTAGCATTCTGCTGTTAGTGTTCGGCGTTCGTGCTCACGGTTGGTTCGGTGCGGCTGCAGCGTTGTAGGGCTCCAGTAGGCGGTGTCGAGGCGGCGTTCGACGTGTTTGTTCTGGCGTCGCTGGCTGCATCGTATAAGCTTCCGGTCCAAGCACCCGTGGAGATGATGCCGGTGTTGTTGGCGTTGGGGCACCACCCGGGTGGGTGGCAACAGCGCTGGAGACGTCCCTGGCCGTAGCAGGTGGTATCGTCCTCCGTTGACTTCCCGGAACGGGCTCAGGCACGGCATGAAGTCCACGATGCCAAGCCGTGGAACGCGAGCTCACTGGAGCAGTAGCCGGCGTCGCTCTCTTCCAGCCGAAGCGTCCCTGAACCGCCGGAGCCTCCGCTTCTTTGTTATTTCCCCCACCCCGTGCCTCGCTCTCCCTCGCCCTTTCATAGCCTTGGCGTTAGTCCACGTAAGCCTTGTCGTCGTCTTCTTCTCTTCTCCACCAATCATCTCTCTTCCCCTCACCGAATGCTTCTCCACCAATCATCTCTCTCCACCTCACCGAATGCTTCTTCTTCTTCTTTATTATTATTCGGTTAATCCACGTCGTCGTCTTCACACCTCTTTCCTTCATAATTTTATTTTAGGCCCCTTATTATATGTGACAAGGGCTCCCTCTCTCAAGAGCTTTTCCATGAAAAACTGCTCACGTCATACTCATACTCAAGCCATCCAGCCAACCGACTATCTTCTGTGGCGATTCTGGACCCAGCACACACCAAGAGCACACTACTAACGTAGCACACCAAACTGCGTTTTCAGAACACTAACACACCACTGCCGTTGTCCGTACAGAGTCCATAATAAACATATTGGTGTCCACAACACACTCCCTTAGGCTACTTCCTCGGCTGCCTTGTTTCCCATATTTTTGGCGATGGTTTTTGCTCTGTGTTATCTGGATTCTTTGTTGTTTATCGGCTGTATGTTTCTCGGCAGAGGTGAGATCAACAAATACTTCCTCGTGTCTAGGAGAATGTCTGTTTTTTCGTGTTGGCCTTTCTATGGTTGGAGGTCTATTGTCACATATAATAAGGAGCCTAAAATAAAATTATGAAGGAATGAGGAGTGAAGAATTAAGACGACGTTGATTAACCGAAGAATAAAGAAGAAGAAGCATTCGGTTAGATGGAGAGAGATGATTGGTGGAGAAGAGAAGAAGGAGAAGACGACGACAAGGTTTACGTGGACTAACGCCAAGGCTAAAAAAAGGCGAGGGAGAGCGAGGCTCGGGCGTGTCAGGGACGCTTCGGCTGGAAGAGAGCGACGCCGGCTACTGCTCTGGTGAGCTCGCGTTCTACGGCTTCGCATCGTGGACTGAGCCCGTCCCGGGGAGTCAACGGGGGACGCTACCACCTGCTACGGCCAGGGGTGCCTCCAGCGCTGTTGCCACCCATCCGGGTGGTGCCCCACACGCCAACAGCACCGGCATCACCTCCACGGGCGCTTGGACCTGGAGCTTATAGGACGCAGCCAGTGACGCCGCTAGCGACGCCAGCCCAAGCACGTCGAACGCCGCCTCGACGCCGGCTACTGGATCCATAAAACGCCGCAGCCGCACCGAACCAACCGTGAGCACGAATGCCGACCACTAACAGTAGAACGCTAGCAGTAGACACTGGTAGCAGTGTTCCCGGGTCGTGTGTGTTTATAGTCTGTGTTTTGTGTTAGTTTTGTGTTCTAGTGTGTGTGTCACGTAGGGTGTATTAAATGTGCGTTTGTGTGGGTACACCTGTCGCCTAGTCCATTTTTTCGGTCCGAGTGTTCTCCGGGGAGATCCATGACAAAGATAAGTGGCGAGCCTGTGCCAGGATTCATTTCCTTTTTCTTCTTGCTTTGTTTTGGATTTTTCTGATCTCTCGACGGCAGAAAGTATGGATTTGGCAAGAACGTTAGAACTGGCGCTCAAGCTTGGGTTAAGCAAGGAAGAGGCGATGCGTCTCTGCGACCAGCAGAAAGAGGAGGCAGATAGGCAGAAAGAGGAAAGTGCGCGAGCACGCGCAGACGCTCGTGAGGCAGAAGAGCGAGAAGCTAGAAGAGCTCGCGAGGCAGAACAGGGGAAAAGAAGGATAGAACGGGAGAAGGGTTTTTTTTGTGGAAACAGGCGCATGTCGCGGCAGGATATGAGGAGATCACGGACAGTGATCAGCGTTACTTAGCGGGTACAGAATCTCCTAGACCGGCCAGAGTTTGCCCAAGAAAGCTGATGGCTCCCTTCGATGACAAAACAGATGATCTGGGCGCATATCTGCAACGATTCGAGCGGATAGCTTTGGGGCAAGGCTGGGAGCGCAGTGAATGGGCCACGGCATTGAGCATGTGTTTAGTCGGAGAGGCGCTGAATGTGTTTGGAAGGATGCCTGCTGCTGATTCCATGGACTACGAGAAAGTCAGAAAGGCACTCCTTTAAAGATTCAGGCTTACAGCAGAGGGTTTTCGTGAGAGATTTTGCACCGCGAAACCTGAGGATTAGAAAACCGCTAAGAAGTTTTCCTGCAGGCTGACCAACTATTTTGATAGCTGGCTTGATATGTCAAACACAGAAAAGAGGTTTGAAGGAGTGCTTGACAAGCTGGTCAGATAGCGTGTTGCAGCTCAAAGCTAGCGCTATTCCTTAAAGAAAGAAAGTTGTGTTCATTGGAAGAGTTCGCTGACTCTGCAGACCACTTCCTTGAGGCTCAAGGGCTAAGGAATTTGAGTAAGGCAAAGCAGGAAACCCAAAAGATCCTAGAGACAGATGCGGCAAAACCAAGAGCATATGGCGGTGCTTCTAAGGCGCCAGTAAGGAATTTTCTCTGCGGCAAGGTGGGACACCGTGCAGTTCACTGTCGGACTAGTAGCGCTGCCCAATAAACACAGGTTGTGTGTCGAGGTTGTAAGAGGAGGGGCCATACTCTGGATGAGTGCCGATACTGAACGCAGGACCGAGCTGCATGCGTTGTAGACTCTAGGTTAGAACTTGTCACGCCCCCAGAAGTTCCACAGCTGAAAAGAGAGCAAACGCCGATGGAAAATGAGGCGGTGAGTGGAACACCCAAGTCGAAAGCAGCAATGCCGGTGGTGGCTGGAAAAATAGGGGACCGTCCTATATTGGTGCTTAGAGACAGCGGAGTTAACACAGTTTTGGTTTGGAGAAGCCTGGTGAAGGACGAGGATTTTAAGGGGCCGTCACTCTTGTAGATAGCACAATAAAGTACCTTCCTGAAGCAAGGACTCTAGTGTCCACGCCATATTAACTGGGGCAGGTAGTGGCAAAATGCGCAGACAAACCCATTTACGATCTCATCTTGGGAAACATTACGTGTGCAAGAGGTGTCGAAGACCCCGATCCCGAGTGGAGGATGCTCGGCATTGAAGAACATCCAAATGAGGAAAGGCCCGCGACAACTTAGACGGGTGCAGTCAGTTTCTCGTCGGCAGTGGAGACAAGAGCTCAAGCGACAGCCAGAGCAACGCAGCGTCCGCTCTCTACTCCTGTTACGATGTGCCTGAGCGTAACACCGGGCGAATTTGCAATTAGGCAAAAGGAAGACCCGAGCTTGAAGGCCTGCATCGAAATAGTCGGGAAAAAGTGAAAAGAAAGAAGAGTCGTACGTCATTCGAATATCAATTAGTAAATGGTCATCTGCACAAGGAATGCATATTTAGTTCAAGAAGGTGGGTCCAACAACTGGTGTTATTGAGAGATATGCGAGAGGCCGTGCTACGCTTAGGACGTGACGCCATTATGGCCGGACACCACGGTGTTCAAAAAACGGTGTCTAGGATCACCGAGGAGTTCTTTTGGCCGGGTGTTGAGAGTGACGTTAAGCGCTTTGTTCGCTCATGTGACGTATGCCAGCGCACAGTTCCGAAGGGAAGAATTGATCCCGCACCTCAGGGCAAGATGCCAGCCATCGACCTACCGTTTCAGCGAGTGGCTATTGACATTGTGGGGCCATGGTCTCTCCAGTATCCACCAAAGGTAATAGATATGTGCTTACTCTGGTTGACGTGGCCACTCGTTATCCTGACACTATTCCCCTGAGAACTATTGACAGTATCCAAGTGGCGGAGGGTCTCGTGGAAATATTTTTGCGTTATGGGTTCCCGAGGAAAATTTTGAGTGACCGGGGCTCGAACTTCACATCAGAACTAATGAAGGAGGTTAACCGCCTTTTGTCAGTAAGGCAGCTACTGACGACGCCTTACCATCCCATGTGTAATGGGCTTGTAGAACGGTTCAACGGCACCCTCAAAAACAAAATTGTGGTAGGAGAGACCTACTGATTGAGATAGATATATCCCAGCTCTTTTGTTCGCTTACCGCGAAGCACCGCAAACGAGTCTTGGTTTCTCGCCTTTCGAGATGTTATATCGGAGAACCGTTAGAAGTCCACCTGCAATACACAAGGAGCTGTGGGCTAAAAAGAGATTGCATCAGATCTGAAGACAACATACACGTACGTTCTTGAGGTGTGGGACAGGCTGAAGGAAATATGCAGGCTTGCACATCAAGGCCTGGAAAAGGCACGTGAACGCTATCAGGGATATTATGAAAAGAAAGGCATTCACAGGATTCCGAATCCGGGCGACAGGGTTCTCGTCCTGCTACCCACGCATTATAAGTTACTGATGCAATGGAAGGGCCTGTACCTTGTGACGCGGAAGAAAAAGGACATGGATTATGAGGTATTGATAGATGGCACTAAGAAGGTTTTTCATGTAAATATGCTGAAAAAGTACGAAGAAAGGAGTGCCGTACGGTACGCTTCCAAGGTAGCATATTCGGTAATGGCCGAGAGGACAGATCATGTTGCCGAGGTGCCCACGTGCGGTGGGGAGAAGAATGCAGGAGGGGATGAGGTACAAATGAAGCCCAATGTGAATGAAAACAGACGATCACAGCTCTACTCCAAATCAAGGGGGAGATGTTTTCGGGCGGGCCAGGCAAAATGGAAGTCATATGTTACAAATTAGAACTCTCTACAGATAGAGCCAACTGAGCAGCTCGAGGTATCTCTGGGATGTATCTTGTTGGTGGTGGTGTGCCAATGTATCTCTGGGATTTATCTTGTTGTTGGTGGTGTTATGTGATTATACGACGACGCGTCAGGCGGAAAACATGAAGCGAAAGTATCGGCAGTGGTAGATGGAGACTGTGTACCCGAAATTATGGCGTCGTCCCGCACCAGAGGCATAGTTACGGCCGAAGAAGCTGCAATAGCGCTCGCTTGCGTCGGCACTTAGTGACCGTAAAACAGCCATTTCGAATTTTGCGAAAGGTAGAATTTCGGAGGAAGCCAGACGCATCCTCTCAACAAACTCAAATTGATCGAAAAATCTCCATCATATGGATACCTGCGTACGAATCTGTTCCTGGCAACGAGGATGCACACGCGCTCGCTCGAGATCTCTGCTACCGAGCGGCCGTAGAAAAGCCCGGTGCAAGGGAATGACAGATTGCATCATTACATACAACGAACTTGCCGAACACTCTAAATTATATAGAAGGATATTTCCACCCCCAGATCGGTCTCTCTTCAATAATGAGGGGCGCATTTGGAGGCGATTACAAGCTGAAAATTACATCTGCCCAGTCTGGCTCTACCTGACACAGACAGCGGATGAAAAGATTCTAAATGTAAAAATCGCGGGAAAAAAGGGTAGATTGAGCACATAATTTGGGAATGCGCCGATTCCCCGTGTTCCTGCTTAAACATCACTAATAACGTGAGCAACGACTCGCTAAGAGGCGGTTGCAAACCAGGTAAAGGCTACAGATGAAGGCATTGGCAGGAGGTGCTAGTTTCCAATGCATTCACTTTACCTAGTCATTTTGTTCTTCGCATAGGTTGGTGAAAAACGTTTCTTTTGCTGTTGCAAAGGTTACAATCGCGGTGTTCTAGTGCTGCCGAGCCCAGATGTTTTTTTTATCGCTATTGAATGCTACAATATCACTGCAACCTTGCAAATCCTGACGCAGAGAATGACGCTTTGCTGAGAGAGACTGTAGAGAACCAACAAAAAATGGAAGCTAACATGACTGAGGTTAATAAGAAGTTTATGAGCCTGGAATCAGCTGTTTCCAAGTGAACAGAATTCTGTAAACGGCTCGACAAAACAAAGAAGTTCTAAAGGTTAAGACCCTCGTGTGGGCCAGTCGGCGAGGTGTCATGGAGAGGTGCAGCGTAAAGGAACCAAGGAGGAAAAGACACAGAGGAAACAAGACTCAACGCTCATCCGGTTTCCTTTCAGTCTTGACGTCATTTGTTCATTTGCGCTGCTCCTCTCCATGCTGCGCTAGGCCTTCGTTCAAGCTTTCACACTTTATCGGCAGAAATAGACGACCTGCAGAATTGAAGTAGACGGAATAACTTAAATATCTGGGGACTAAAAGAGGCCCCAAAGGAAAGGGAGACAACTTAAAGGAAGAAGATGTAAACGGAGTGATGGAAATGTACAGCGCAAATAAAGAGGAGGAAACAAGTAAGACACATGGGACACACAAGCGCTGACTTGAAACAGTTTATTTCGAAACTCGGACCAGTATTTATAGGTGAGTTAGAGAGAGAAAAAAAAGCTTTATTTGGTCCATTAAGTGTTTAGCATTCGGTCTTCGTCTGCATCGCTGCAGACTCTTGACCTTCAAAGCAGGGTTGGGCCCCTAGTCCAGGGCTCCACTGAGTCGCGGTGCTTCGCTTTCGTGCTGCACCATTGCCGGGTGGGGCACCACCCGGATGGGTGGCAACAGCGCTGGAGGCACCCCTGGCCGTAGCAGGTGGTAGCGTCCCCCGTTGACTCCCCGGGACGGGCTCAGTCCACGATGCGAAGCCGTAGAACGCGAGCTCACCAGAGCAGTAGCCGGCGTCGCTCTCTTCCAGCCGAAGCGTCCCTGACACGCCCGAGCCTCGCTCTCCCTCGCCTTTTTTTAGCCTTGGCGTTAGTCCACGTAAACCTTGTCGTCGTCTTCTCCTTCTTCTCTTCTCCACCAATCATCTCTCTCCATCTAACCGAATGCTTCTTCTTCTTTATTCTTCGGTTAATCAACGTCGTCTTAATTCTTCACTCCTCATTCCTTCATAATTTTATTTTAGGCTCCTTATTATATGTGACAATAGACCTCCAACCATAGAAAGGCCAACACGAAAAAACAGACATTCTCCTAGACACGAGGAAGTATTTGTTGATCTCACCTCTGCCGAGAAACATACAGCCGATAAACAACAAAGAATCCAGATAACACAGAGCAAAAACCATCGCCAAAAATATGGGAAACAAGGCAGCCGAGGAAGTAGCCTAAGGGAGTGTGTTGTGGACACCAATATGTTTATTATGGACTCTGTACGGACAACGGCAGTGGTGTGTTAGTGTTCTGAAAACGCAGTTTGGTGTGCTACGTTAGTAGTGTGCTCTTGGTGTGTGCTGGGTCCAGAATCGCCACAGAAGATAGTCGGTTGGCTGGATGGCTTGAGTATGAGTATGACGTGAGCAGTTTTTCATGGAAAAGCTCTTGAGAGAGGGAGCCCTTGTCACATATAATAAGGGGCCTAAAATAAAATTATGAAGGAAAGAGGTGTGAAGACGACGACGTGGATTAACCGAATAATAATAAAGAAGAAGAAGAAGCATTCGGTGAGGTGGAGAGAGATGATTGGTGGAGAAGCATTCGGTGAGGGGAAGAGAGATGATTGGTGGAGAAGAGAAGAAGACGACGACAAGGCTTACGTGGACTAACGCCAAGGCTATGAAAGGGCGAGGGAGAGCGAGGCACGGGGTGGGGGAAATAACAAAGAAGCGGAGGCTCCGGCGGTTCAGGGACGCTTCGGCTGGAAGAGAGCGACGCCGGCTACTGCTCCAGTGAGCTCGCGTTCCACGGCTTGGCATCGTGGACTTCATGCCGTGCCTGAGCCCGTTCCGGGAAGTCAACGGAGGACGATACCACCTGCTACAGCCAGGGACGTCTCCAGCGCTGTTGCCACCCACCCGGGTGGTGCCCCAACGCCAACAACACCGGCATCATCTCCACGGGTGCTTGGACCGGAAGCTTATACGATGCAGCCAGCGACGCCAGCCCAAACACGTCGAACGCCGCCTCGACACCGCCTACTGGAGCCCTACAACGCTGCAGCCGCACCGAACCAACCGTGAGCACGAACGCCGAACACTAACAGCAGAATGCTAGTAGTAGACGCTGGTAGCAGTGTTTACGGGTAGTGTGTATTTATAGTCTTTGAGTTTTGTGTTAGTTTTGTCAGTTTGGTGTTCTAGTGAGTGGGTCACGTGGGGTGTAATAAATGTGCGTTTGTGTGGGTACACCTATCGCCTGGTCCATTCTTTCGGTCCGAGTGTTATTCGGTGAGATACGTGACACCTATCCACCCGAGGATGGTTCTCCCCATTTTTTTCTGGCTCAGTCTTTCTAGCTGCGGTGCTCTTATCGCCTCAGTTAGTTCCTGCCATCTATCTGGTTTCTCATTCCTTCCAGCTTTTCCGTTGAAGTGGATATAGGGAGTCCTAGTGCTCGCTTCACGCATTTCCTAATTATGATGTCGATTCGGTCGCGCTCCAATTAGTATGCGGAGCGAGGACCCCGCCATCCAGCAGCAAGCCACCCGCCTGGCGTGCTGAGGTCGTGAAGAAACAATGCAACTTCACTGGTCCTTAGTCTGCGGAGCATCCCTTACCTGCGTTCCAGGCCTGCGTGCCGGGACCCGGGATTCGGGGGCTCCTTCTCGGTGTACCAATGAAGTTTTCATTCATTCATTCATTCATTCATTCATTCATTCATTCATTCATTCATCCCTCTGTTTCGGCGGCTTCTTTGGCGCGGCTAGCTTCTCGCTTTCCCTTCAACACCGCAGCCCGTCAAGCCACATCTGCAGGGGGCTCAGACAACCTGCTGTTTATACGCCATGATGAATGGATGAATGGAATGCGGGAGTGTCCTCTATGAAACGGAGTGATGGCAGTTGCCACCATACTCAGCTTTTTCCCCTTTTATTCTTGTTTAACTGTGTTGTAATGTATTAAAATTCGCCATTTTCTTTAAACTAGGGGTGTGCGAATATTCGAAATTTCGAATACGATTCGAATATGTTTCATATTCGGTTCATATTCGTATTCGGAAAATGATATTTGTGAATTTCCGAATATTCGAAAATTCCCGAATACTCGGCAGCGATCGTACTCGCCGACAATACTCGCTCGATAATACTCGCCGACTTTCGTAAATCTGATTGTTGCAAAAGCGCAATATCTGGGCAAATTATCTGCATATAGAGTTTAAAGTTACAGGAAATCAATATAAAGGCCCTGTTCTCTTTCTTCTCCATCGTTTATCGCGTGGAGCGTACGCATTCCGATGCCGCTAGGCTTGACCTTGTGCGCAATTCCGCAAGTGGGCTTTTCCACATACCACGCATGCTGCGAACAACATGGGGGACGACCCGCTTCTAAAAATTGGAACGCGAAAGCGCATTTATTTTTTATCTTTCCGTAATATGTAATCTAATTATTGCCCACACCCATGGCATTCGTTCTGTCACCTTAACTCTCTGAGCGTGACCACCGCCATCTTGTTTTGGTCAACTACGCTATGCGGGAAAGCCTATTTGCGGAATTTCGCGTGAGGCTCCCGAAGGGGTGAGTCGATGTGTCACAACAGGGCAAGCGATCCTGTAAAAATCGCGCCTATTGCATGCTGCACTGTAACCCATGCACCTCTTAAGTGGGCGTAATGGCAGGCGTGACAATGTTCGGAGGGCCCCTGTCACTAGGTCAAAAAAAAAAAATAACCTGGCCGCGTAGTTTTGGTTTCTGAGCTTGGCCAGTCGCCCGTTGCAATGGCAACTGTCGGTCCGCGCATTCGCCAGTAGTCCAATCTCAGCATCGCGCCGCTTTCAGACGCTGACTGACACGTCGCTCGTCATTTCTTTTCTTTTTTTAGAAACAGTCTCGCCATTACGACGTCAATGCGCGTTCCCATCTCGCTTATCTCGCGATGTCTTTCAGCACGCCGAAACTCTGTGCTCGTAACGGGATTGCAGGTGTTTGCACGACAGAGCCGCCTCATATGACTACCGCATTTTCGGTATTTTTTTTTCTTGGCTGCGGAGCATTTTATAAGTCGACCTTCAAATAACATGGGCATTTCTGTCGGTTCTTTGAATTAATGAGGTTTTACTAGCCATCATGTTACTTTTGTTTCCAGTCGTGTCATGTTATGGATTGCATTTTGCCTGACCACATTACAGGTTGGATACTGTTATGCTGTTCAATTAAGTAGTATACATTTCTGCGCACATCATGTTTTTTATACGTTGATCAGGTAGTCTAGTTTTGTGTATTTCAGTTGCAAAGGCCATACTCTATTTTGGAAAAAATATGTGCAACAATTTTTGGTTGTTTATCTTTTCTGAATTTATTTTTTGTGCTGACCAGATATTCGATATTCGATTCGATATTGGAAGCCAATTTTCTCCGTATTCGAAAATTTCGATATTCGCACACCCCTACTTTAAATACGTTGCCTACGTTTTAACCTTCTGTCACCTCTCTGCTTTTGAGCCACAAATTTTCCAATCACTTTTTGCTAATTTCCACCACTGATTTATTTACATGACTATTGTCATTTATAAACCCAAGGGCCTCAGGAAGAGTGGCTGCGCCTGCATCGACATTGGGTTGGATACCACCACATTTTTGTATGAGGTGTTCAACTGTTTCTACTCATTTACCACACACAGCCATTATGTCATCTTCGTTAAATCTCTTTTTGTAGCTGCGTGTTCTAAGAAATCCTGACCTAGCTTCAAAGAGTAGGGCACTGCCTCTTGTGTTATCATAAAACGCTTCCTTCCTGATCTGCCTTTTACAGTATCGATATAGTTCTACACTATGCTTCTTTTCCATTGAATCTACCCAATGTTTACTTTCCGCGTTTTTAACCTGTCGTTTAATACTCTTTCTTTCTCTGTCCTCGTGTCTGGCATGCTTACTGGTTAGCTGTCTAGTTCTTTTCGCCAGTGTGAGTCAACACTATTTCTGTATAGGTATTGAAATACCTTATCTTCCCACCAATTTCCTCACGCGTTCTTCGTATAGTATTTCACTCTGAGCTTCCCATGCTTCGAACTATGCCCAGCCCATATCACCCTGTACTTCCTCGTTTGTGGTTTTCGCGTGGGCACCTAGTGCTAATCTTCCAACAGTTCTCTGATTTACTTCTAACCTCGACTGAACTTCTGCCATTAAGCACAGAACCGCATTCCCGAAAGTAAGCCGCGGCACCATTATTCCTTTCCAAATAACTCTGAGAAATCATACCTATTGAACACCCCCCCCCCCCCTCCAATGCCTTATGTTTCATTATCCCTGCATATGATCTGCCCTTCGTTTACTAATACCCCGAGATATCTGTACGGCACTGCGGGTATTTCATTCATACCTATTGAACCCCCCCACCCAACCCCCCAATGCCTTACGTTTCATTATCCCTGCATATGATCTGCCCTTCGTTTACCCATACCCCGAGATATCTGTACGGCACTGCGGGTATTTCAAGCCTTGTAATCAGCCCAACACTGGCTGCGCCGCCTGTCGTCGCTCTTGTGAAGCAGCGACGGGGCTCCTCCCGCTGGCTTGCGGCTTGCTGCTAGCTTGTTGCGGCTGTTCGCTGATCTTTTACTCACGCGTCTCTCTTAGAAACCCTACATACATTCGACAAAAATTTGAGTTTGGGCTAGTTGGTTCATACCTGAAACATTAGAGAGCAGTGCAAAATATCGGCACAGAAAAAAGCAGAAACCTATAGAAACACAGGAGGGGCGCTGACTACCACCTGTTTATTGTGAAGCCACCCCGCGCATTATAAAGCCATAATAAACCACGTTATGGTCAGGAAGCCAATGAGGCACAAAGCAAAAAAAAAAGGCGGGAAAAGTGGAGAAGTACGGTTCTTTAATCCACACGGCCAAAGGGGTGTCCAAAACAAAAGTCAGAGTAGCTGATCACGCAAGAAGCACAAAACACATGGAAGGAAAATCTGAGTCACAAGATAAAAACAGATAAAACCTATACAATACTAGGCAGGCCAAAAAAAAAAAACGAGGCTAAACAGTAAAACACAACAACAAAAACCTTGATTAGGAGGCAGGCGAGCATGCACCGAGCAGTAAAAAAGGACGAAGCAAAAAGCCGTGCCACGTATTAAAGGAAAAAAATTAAAGCTTACACATTTTCCTGGCCAACACATAACGCGGCTAAAAACTGAAAAGTGTAAATAGGAGGCAAGCCGAAACAGGGCTAAAATTCGCTAAACGCATCATAGCTAAGGCAGAGACAAAAAGGGAAAAGCTCTAGAGTGGCCGTGAAGATGAAACTTAAGAAGGAATGTAAGTGCATTGACTTAATCATGTGCAACAGAGAAAAGAGAAGGTTTTAGACACGACTAAGGAAACACGTGTCTTTTTCGTGCAATGAAACTGACGGTGTGCTGACACACGAGTGCCACTGCCTTCGCAATGTGAAATGCCTCAATCACTTCCCTTTCAATTTCGTTCTTCGCAGTCGCCAGGAACCTCGTACTCACTAATAAAGGCGGACAGGTGTGGTTAGGCTGGTTGCAGTGGTCTGAAAGATGTCCCCCGGATCTGCTTTTGAAGCGAAAAGCTTCACTACGCTGGGTAAAGCAGTCGCTGTGTAGGCTGGAGAGTTACCTTGAACTACCTTCGGGCGAACCACATTAGCCCTGTATGACCATATGTGGTACAGTTATGGTGTCGAACCCTTGACCCCTGAGCTTAACCTATGACCTATAGTTGACCTTTGACATTGGGTGACCTTTCACCTTAAGAACATTAGATGTGGTGATGTGAAGCCACGCGATGACATCCGATAGGGTTTTCGCAAGACCATGTGAAACCACGTAATAACCACGTTGTCTTGTAAGTATATACAGAACAACTGTCGCGAGCACTTAGCGGAGCTGCCAACGACGCTTAGCAAGAGTCCTTGCTTTCGCTGAATTCCAGGGTTAGGCAGGTTAAGCCACTGCCAATTTTTTACATTGAGGAAATGCTCCTGAGCCCTCACATTAAAGCAACCTCCCGTCTGGCCTATGTGAGGGTTCAGGAGCATTTCCTCGAAGTAAAAAAAAAAACACACTGATCCGGAGGACATCGTTCAGACCACTGCGTCGAGCCTAACCACACCTGTCAGACTTTATTAGTGAGTACGAGGTTCCTGGCGACGGCGAAGAAGAAGATTGAAAGCGAAGTGATTGCGGTATATCACATTGCGAAGGCAGAATACTCGTGTGTCGACACTCCGTCAGTTTCATTGCGCGAAAAGGAAATGTGTTTCCTTGATCGTGCCTAAAATCTTCTATTTTCTCTGTTGCACACGGTTAAGTCAATGCATTTAAGCACGCCTCAGCTGTGACGCGTTTAGCGAATTTTATCCTTAGTTGTTTTGGTACGCCTCCTGATAACGCTTTTTAGTTTTTAGCCGCGTTATGTGTTGAGCACAAAAAAGTATAACGTGTATAAGGTAATTGTTTTTATTATGTTACACGGCTTTTTGCTTCGTTCTCTTTCACTGCTCGGTGCATGCTCGCCTGCCTCCTAATGAAGGTTTTTGTTGTTTTTTTTTTACTCTTAAGCCGCGTTTCTTGTTGGCCTCCCTAGTATTGTATAAGTTTTATCTGGTTTTATCTTGTGACTCAACTTTTGCTCTGATGTGTTTAGTGCGTCTTGCCTGATCACCTGCTGTGACTTTTGCTTTGGACATACCTTCGGCCGTGTGGATGAATTTTTGCTTCGTGCCTCATTGGCTTCCTGACTGTCGCGTGATTTTTATGGCTTTATAATGCGCGTGGTGGCTTCACAACAAAAAGTTCGTAGTCAGCGCCCGTCCTGTGTTTCTATGTTTCTGCTGTTTTATTACGCTTTTTAGTTTTTAGCCGCGTTATATGTTGATAACAAAGATTAAGCTTTTGTCTTGTTTTTAATATGTGAGACGGCTTTTTGCTTCATTCTTTTTTACTGCTTTTCTGTGCCGTTCTTTTGCGCTGCTCTCTAATGTTTCATCTATATACATGCATGTGCCGCCATACGGAAGCTTTACGAACTCAAGTGATAATCAGACAAGCATGATGTTAAATGCAGAGGCAGGTTTAGCTTTGGAAATAACGATTTTCCCTCCGGCGTAATTCGGGAGCGCTGTATTGTTTATGACGTGACTAGCAAACAACTCTTGGCTAAAGATTGCAAAAAAAAGAGACTGTTCTGGAGATGTGATGAATATGAGTTTATCACTGATCCGGTTTTCTTTTTCGCATGAACAGCGCTACGCTGTTAAGCATGGTTCAGAACTCGTAACCATGCACAGCCGGTATGGCAAGTTGTCGGGCTGGTTGGTGCTGATCCGTTGTTGTTGACGGCGCATAAAAACACGGACAGGAGACAGAAAACATGGAAAACGACCTCTCAGGCGCTGAACTTCAAGTTTATTCAAGAACCACCGAAACACAGCATATATACCCAAAACACAGGCGCCAACAAGCGGCGAAAATTTTATGTGCTCGTGGCAACAGAAATGATATCAAAAGTGGTGGTAAAACGACAAAGGCTGAAAACCAAAGCATAGAACCGGGCAGGATAAAACCAGAACAAGATGAGACAAAAATTTACTTTTCCCAAGTCATTTAAAAAAGAAAAACCACGGACACGTGAAATAGTAGTGCGGTTTGACTAAAGGAATTTTCAAGAACTGGTCCGATAACATTGAACCAATATACACACAAACAGATAAACCTAGTGAAAATGAGAAAGGCGTAGTGGCAAGAAAAAAACTCGCAATGAAAACAATATGGCGATCTGGTACGCAAGGCAAAATTTAACAACACATTTGAAGCCAACAATTAACGCAGCTAAACACAGAAGATGAAGTGCGCTGGATAACTAAAAGGATAAAAACGGGATAAAAAAACGCGCATGAGCAAGAAAAGTGAAGCCCACAAATAACACGGCTAACGGTATAAGATGAGGGGCAGTAAAACCGAGAGAGAAAGATAAAATATGAGTAAATGAGAGAGAGAGAGAAAGACGGAAACGCAGGGAGGTTAACTAGGCAGCGCCCGGTATGCTACCCTACACGTGGGAAGGGGAACGGAGGGAGAGATAGAAAAGGGAGAGAACAAAGGGATATGATCACTTTTCCTCGTGTCCGTTGGCTGTTACGTGCAGGGTACACAGGGTACACACTGATTGTTCACAATCTTGCACTCAGTCCTGAGTCCTTCAAGAACTTTAAAAAGTGCCTTCAAAGCTGTCCTCTGCGATGAAGGCTTACTCCAAGGACCCAGAATCTTGGCTTCAATAAGGGGCCGAGGATCTAAATGGCGGAGCGCTGCAGCCAGGAGTGCACGCTCACGCTGAAACCGAGAGCAGTTACAAAGGTGTTCTATAGTTTCGTCGCACCCATAGATCTCACACGCAGGAGAGTCTGACATTGCGAGTAAGTGGGAGTAGGCATTTGTGAACGCCGCTCCCAGCCACAGGCGACACAACAGCCTAGCATCGCAGCGGGATAGACCGGGCGGAGGACTGAGTCGGAGTAAGGGGTCTAGGCGGTGCAGACGGCATGTGGAGTTGCTAGTAAAGGACCATGACGCTAAAAGCTCTCTTCGGCCAAGCATTCGCAGATGTCTTGCTGCGTCGGCTCTTGTCAACGGTATCTGGACAATGTTGGCACTGCCGTGAGCCGCTCGAGCGGCAGCGTCAGCTGCGTCGTTTCCAACAATGCCAGTGTCCCGGTGTCCACTGGAAGACGATGTCATGACCCTCTTCCTGCGCCTGGTGTTGGAGATGTCTTAATTCAGCTACGAGTTGATCATGATTGCCATGGCGTAAAGCAGAATTAAGACACTGTAAGGCTGCTTTTGAGTCACAGAACACAGACCATTTGTGGGGTGTTTGTGCACCGGTGTACTGCACAGCCGCACGAAGAGCGGCCAATTCTGACCAGGTGGAGGTTGATGCGATGTTTGCTGAATAATACTGGTCTGTCTCGTAGGAATGACCACGGCGTAGGTTGAAACTGTACCTGAGACCAAACCATCTGTATACACATGAGTGTGGTCACTATATGCGGCGTGGAGTAGGCAGAGTGTCAACTGTTTAATGGCTGGTGTCGATAAGTTCGATTTTTTCGTTATGCCCGGAATTGTAAGGCGCACGCATGGCTCCCGCAGACACCACAGCGCAGAGGAAGGCCGTGCTGCCGCGGTGAACTGCGATGGAATTGACAGCTGGTGGGCTGCTATAACCTTTGAAAACGCTGCGTGTGGTCTTTGATTCGCCACTGACACAAGGTGGTGCTGTGGAATCCTTGTTAGATGACGTATGTGGATGCGCAGGGTTTCAAGGGTTATATACGACGAGAGTGGGTAGTCCTGGGCGATTGCAATGGTAGCAACTGTTGAGCAGTAAATGAAATTCAACAAAAAGTATAAGGCTAAAAGCAAGAAAAAGATAATAATAAAAGCGATAAAAGGGAGATTGGCCGAAAAAGCAGGGAAGTCATAGAGATCCAGAAAGAAAGGCTAACTCTTTTTCCGACGGTGAAACCGAGGGTGCGCTCTTTCGAACATTGGGTAGAAGGGCTTTTTTTGGGTCACAGTTTCGGCAGTGGACTGGCAGATTCCTGAGTGACGTAAGTCATTCTTGTGCTCCCTTAGCCTTTCACTGATGCGTCGGCCTGTTTGGGCGATGTATGGGGAACCTGCGCTGCCAAGGTGGCACTGAAATTGTTCCATTCGGCGACTCAAAACTGCTTTTGTCAGCCGCCTGGACCGCTGCAAAAGCGAGAATACATTCTGCGCGATTAAATACCCGCGTTTGGCTGACAGAATTCATTGCCTAGCTTCTCTCGGCGTAGCCCAGATAGCTGACGCACGGCACGTGCGCCTTCGACAGAGCGCGGAGGCTCACGCCAATAAGCGCCTGAAGGTGGCGCGGAAAAGTACTAATAGTGCTACCAAAAACAGCTCGCTCTTCTCGCTATAGACAGCGTGTTATAGCGCGGCAATCGGCACCACAAACTTCAGCGCAAGTTCCCCATACTTTGCGACAAGGCAAAGGAATTGAGTAGACGACGCCTTCCGCGCATGCCACTGAAGGATTTCTGTGCCGAGTGGTGGATCCTCTGTTCCTTTTTTCTTTTTCATTTGCACTCCGACAGAGCTGCGTTAGGCGCTGGGGGCGGTAAAGACAACGTCTACCCCTGCTTTTCTTCCAATTTTCTTAAGGTTGTGTGAAATTAGGTGCATGTAAGGAATAACAGCAACCTTTTTATAATGCTTGCGCGCTTCGGCCGGTGGCCCACTTTTTTCGTGCTTGATACTTTTTAGCACTTTTTCTGCAACAGAGCTAAACAGTTGTGACGGGTACCCTGATTGCATGACGGGTGCCCTGATTGCGTGAGCTTGCATAACTGGTTTGTGAAGCTTTCCTGCAGTTTGCGCTCGCATGACTTGTTCAAGGCATTCATAAAGGTAGACTGGATGATACTACTTTTCACCAGCTTCGAGTGAGCGGAGTCGTAAGGTGAGATGGCCTTTTTGCCCCTCAGTTCAAATGCCCAGCACCCGTGATTGGGCGTAAAGAGAATCCTTAGCTCCAGGAAGTGCATGGAATAATTGTCCGGCAATTCATGTGTTAGTTCGAGTGGAGGTAGGGTACCTTTAAAAAGCTGAAAATTTGAGGCACTTCCTGAGTAAAGGCTTCGTTGTCGCAGTCTAAAAGCACTAAGAAATCATCCCCGAAGCATGCATGCATGACAAGAAAAAGATCGCTGAGCACGGGGGCAATGCATGATCCTATGCAGATTACTTGCTTTTGAATGAGGCGTGAACCATTCCATTCTGCTGCTGTTGATTTTAGGTATACAGAGCGCAATTCCAAGAAACCATGCACCGAAGCTCCACACTTGCTCTTGATATGGCTCCGTGATTATCGATAGCTTCGCGAACGCATTTCATGAGGTCATTTTGAGGGATAGAATAAAATATGTCCTTAACGCCTATAGAAAATCCGCGGAAGATTTTGCCTCTATTCTTATTCAAAAACCCAATGACTTGCTTCGTGTTCTTCACCAGATAGGAATCATCAATAGAAAGCACATTCAGGTTATAGTCGACAAAGGAGCTGATTATTCGGTGGTGAATGAAACGTTCGCTGCGGAGCTGAGGAAAGGCACGACCGCTTGGGACGGCATACAAAATGGCACCGCGGAGGTCATCTCATTACGCCATGAGGACGATGCACAGCGTGAGTGACTGAAGGGACGTATACCTATCCTACCACCTTCTTTGAGCAACGGCAATATTTCCGCGAAGTGATCTTGGGCATGGATTTCCTTAGTGTGCGTCAGGCGATCATCGACCTGCGATCCAAGCTGATCACGCTTTTGACGGACGAAGCCATCTCTTCGATGGCAAACATGGAGCAAAATGTTGCCAGAGTGTCCTGAATGAACAAGTGAGCGTCACACCCCGATCAAGCGTCATGGTCGCTTTAGGTGCCACGGATGCCAAGGACATGGAAGCTCTTATCGAGGGAAACATGGAGTTGCTTCTAGAGTGAGGAGTCGGCATCGCAAAGGACAGTGCACATTTCTGTAATGGTCATGCTGAAGTGCTGCTGACGAACTTCAGCGAAGAGTGCCGGGACATAAACAAAGGAACGACTATTGCTTTCTTCAACGAATTATCCGACATTCCCGACACCTTCGCCCCCTCCGATCGAGCCCCAGAAGATTCCCCTAAGATAACAAGCACATCTTCGACATAAACGCAGCCCTGCCCCGAAACAAACAAGACAAGATCCGCAATATGCTTCGAAGCTACAGCGAGTGCTTCTCGTCATCGCCGAAGATCCGATTTAAACTTCTCTCGCAGTCGTCTCCTGGCTCTCACCCGCCGTGCTTGCCTCGGAGGGCGATGGCTTGTTGAGCTGCTGCTCGACTACGGTGATTTTCTTCGTCCTCACCCGCCGTGCTCGTGAGAGGGTCTGGCGGTCTGTTGGCTGTGCCTGCTGGCACCTTGTAGAAAAGCTGGGAATCGCAGATTTACTTCGTTAATTGCATCTCAATCGTCCGTCCTCTTTTCCCCCAAAACACATGAATAAATACTGTTCCAAAACAAAGAACACCAAAGGCAGATATGCCCACACCCTGGGCCGGTGCGTTACGTCCCCCTCTTCGGTTTTTCCCCTCGCCCTTGGAGCGGGCCTCCAAATACTCCTGCCAGGTACTCCCTCAGTGGTCACTACGTCGCCGTAAATTTGTCGAATCACTTGGTCAGCTTCACGTGCATCGGCGAGCTGCGCGTGACTGCAGGGCTCCAGGAATTCAGCGTCGTCGCCACAACACATCCTTCACCGCCGCCGCTTGTCCTAAGCGTGGCCGTCAGCGTGCGGCACGTCACAATGGCGCTCGTAACCGCGGAGTCGCGGGCTGCTCCGGCTGCAGGAAACTACTGTGGAATGTCTCTCCCGACTAATCCCATAATAGACGAGGAGATGAGACCCACAGGATTCTCAGGCCACAGAGTCAGGCTTCTCGTTCCCACGGGGTCAATGGGGTCGCTCAGGACCGTGAGTTGGTCGATGGGATACGGTGCGTTGAGGAGCGCGACAGTCCGACAAACGCCGATTGCCAAGCATCGTATTTAACCGACCAGCACGTCCGACCTCACCGTGAGAGTCCTACCGTGTGTCACCGCGAGAAAGACAAGCCTTCCGGGACAAAGTAGAAGAAATGCTTTGCCACGACGCTATCCAGCCATCGAAGATCCCCTGGGCGGCACCGGTTGTTCTAATGAAGAAAACGGAGCACTTCGATTCTGCGTCCATTAGCGCCGCTTAAACAACATAACGAAGAGGAAAGTCTACCCCCCCCCCCCCCCCCCCCCCCCCGCCATCGACTGGACCGGATCTGCAACGCCAAGTATTTCTCCTCGATGGACCTCAAGAGCGGCTACTGGCAAATTGAGGTGGATGAAAGATCGCGAGAAGACCGCCTTCATCACTCCGGATGGCCTCTTCGGGTTGAAGGAGCCGCCGCGGTGGCTGAGTGGTTACGGCGCTCGGCTGCTGGCCCGAAAGACGCGGGTTCGATCCAGGACGCGGCGGTCGAATTTCGACGGAGGCGAAATTCTAGAGGCCCGAGTACTGTGCGAAGTTAGTGCACGTTAAAGAACCCCAGGTGGTCGAAATTTCCGGAGCCCTTCACTACGGCGTCCCTGAAAGCCTGAGTAGCTTTGGGACGTTAAACCCCCCTAAAATCAATCTTCGGGTTGAAGCTGATGCCATTTGGTCTCGGTTCCGCACCAGAGACGTTTCAGCGAGCAATGGATACAGTGCTGGAAGGTCTGAAGTGTCAGATTTGTCTGGTATATTTAGACGACGTCATTGCCTTCGCCTCAAACTTTTGAAGAGCATCTGAATCAGGATTGGTTGACAGTGGGGATAAGGCACTTGCGTTGACCAGAAGCAATTACCGTATTAGGCCCGTTTCACATGCTGCGACTGGACCGAAAATATCCGGTGTAATCGGTGAGGCCGCAGTGCGATTTTCGGTCACTGCTTTCACATGCGACATCGACACAACGAATTCGGTCAGAGGAATAGGCAAGGCTTCTTGATGTTTGCATAGACAACCCATTATTAAACGCGACAGAAACATCACACAGAATGTGTTGATGATTTTATGAGCAGCGTATTTTTAGATGCAAGGCATTATTCCGCATGTTTTGATTAGAATAAACACTTTTGCTTCCACCGCGGTAACAGTACCCACGTGACCGCACGTCGCACGCCGTCTCGGCGCTCCCCAATGGTCAGTCGCAGAGCGAACACACCGGCGCTGCGACTGAATTCCAACCGGACGGAACTCGATCGCAAGCCGTCTGCGACTAGACCGACGGCCATCCCCAGTCGCAGACCGACAGAATTCGCAGTGTCGCAGGCGAAAATCGCATGCATGTGAAACGGGCCTTAGGAGTTCCAGACACGTTCGGTAAATGAAGACGGCATGCTATGAAATAGTGGTCGGCCAAGCTTTGTAAAATCGTACATGACCGAAACGAGCAATAAGGATCTTTGACCTCGATGTGATCTAGGCATGACTTCACTAGTCGGTTATTAACTAATTCCACTCTAGTAGAAGCTCCAGTTGTACCATCTACACCATAAGCAGACAACCTCGATAGGTGATCACTAACACATACTTTCGTATGGCATAAAATGTATACTAAGGCCACCAGTCAAACAGAATTGGTCCACGACACACCAACGCAGTAAAGTTTCTTCAAGATCAATAAGAAAACGTGAAAGGCTGGAGAAGTGCGGTCGATAGAGAGATAACAGATGCACAGAAAATTACTCTTTACAGACTGACGATTAGAGCCTCATCATGATCGAAAGACTGATATATACGAGAAACAGCACAGTTGTCATTAAAAAAAACGGCAATACCGGCGCCACGATGTTTCGTGTAACAGAATGGGCAGAAAATCCCTGTAAATTGAATGTATCAAGGCAAGCCTGAGAGGCATTGATTTCAGTTACTACAAACACGTCAACGTAGCCAGCTGCAGATTCAGCTATAAACTTAAAACTCATCCCAATATTTACGCAAACTTCGAATGTTAACGCTCACAACTGTGAAATAATTAACCGAGTTGTGACCAAATTCTGTTTGAAAAGAAATAAATTCGGGTAACTCGTAAAACGAAAAGGGTATAGTGGTTAAACAATGGGCCTCTACGATTATCCGCCTCTGGCAGCCCGCGGGCTGCCTGAGGGCTGCCAGAGCGCGCCGCCAGGCGCTCGATTTTCCCGGGCTGCTCCGCGCACTTCTGGTGGCTGCCCAGAACGCGTTCGTTTTTCTCTGGCTGGGCGGTTTCGGGCAGCCAGCGGGCTGCCAGCGGGCAGCCAGACTCGTCAGGAGGATTTTGTGCTGGCAGCGTCGTCTGCTAGCTCCACAGCTCTCCGCTGTGGCGACAAGCAGACGACAAAATGGAGGGAGGTGCAATCGCGACAGCTTGGGTGGTTAACAGCTTACGCGCAGAAACGGCGTTTGCGTTCGTATCTCTGTGCTGTTTTCTTAACATGGTTTTGCGTATCTTATTTCGAGTCGAATCTCCGAGCCGCGTCTTGTTTATTCGCTTCAACTCACGCTTCTTAATTCGGCGCCTCTGCGCGACGTCTCGTGCGTGGCGTCGTTACCTCTCTTGATTACTTGATAAGATGGTTTGGTTTCCGGTCGTATTTTATTTTGCTACGTGCACGTCCGCATATCTCTCTAACGTATACTGCATGCATGCGTGAGAGCTCTTGCTGTACGTTGGCTTGCAGCTGGTATATATCTTCTCTTCTTGCGGGGTCTACGATATCTCTGTATTCTTGCATTAAGCGTATTTATCTTGGTTTCGTGTCTTGCAGGTTCAGCGGTCGCTCCCGATTTGTTTTTCGGACGATGACGGCCGCGCTTCGCGATTTCGGCAGTTCTTCGTGGCGTCTCAAACTGGCACGCCGTTATCTCATCTTTCAAACTCGTTACAGCGCGCTTATATCTTTTCGTTTGCGCGCGGCGTCTATCATCGCCTCTGGTATCAGCTATAGCTGTATTGTATATCTTTTCTCTTGCAGGCTCAGCGATCGCTAACGACGCCTGTTTCGTTCGCACCTCTGGGTTTCGGCTCGATCGTATCGGCATATGCGCCCCCCCCCCCCCCCCCCCCCAAGAGTCGATCTCGTATACGCGTGAGACGCGCGGTTCACGGCAGATAAAAATTAAAGGATGCATCGTATATGGGACACGATATGCATCCGTTATCTGCCGTGAACTCCACGGTTTCGGGTCTTGTTTTATTAATAACTTGTTTATTTCCATCAGTGATGGGGGAGACTGCGGATAAAGGCCGCTTGACAACAAGCGACTTGACTGAAGCCCGCAGCCTCCCTACAAAGCAGGCAGCGATAGGACAACAACAAAAAAAACACAAAAAACTCGCAGAAAGCACAATATTCAAAATTAATGCACGCACACTTGATAGTCACAACAGGTAAACATAACAAAAGGCAAGATAACACTTTTAGTTGTTATTGTAAGCAAGGATTGTTAATGAAATGTTGGCGTAGGGTTCGTACAGAAATCGTATGCAAATCTATACCTGATTTGTGAAATGAATTTAAAAGGGTTGGCAGTGTGTATGACACTTTTTGCCTGGAATAATTTACCCGGGCAGTGACCCCTTTCCACGGTTCTGTGTAACGGGTGGTGTAGGAATGTGTGTTTTTATCGAGATCTGATAATTCATGAAAAAACTTGAGATTTTCTTTCACCTCCCTTTTGAAAGCCAGACTTAACTTATAGTTATAAAGATTAAACGCGCGTATTATGTTTGCTTTCGAAAATAGCTGTGAAGTATGGGAATGATACGGTACATTAAAAAGTGCTCGAACAATTTTTTTTTGAAGTATATGTATTCTTTCAAGATTTGTACGTGTCGTGGTACCCCATACCAATACACAATAATACAAAGAAGAAAAAAAGAGAGTATTGTAAATAAGAAGCTTTATATTGAAAGGTAATATAGCTCTGTGTCGCGCCGTCATACCAACAACACGAGATAGCTTCCCTGACACAGATTCAATGTGCGCATCCCAAAGCATATTTTGTGTGAAGATAACTCCAAGTATTTTAACACTACTATCTATTTCGATTTTTTCGTTCTCGTAAAGAAGGGTGATTAGACTGCTGTTTATTTGCTTCGATTTCGGTCTGAAAATTACGGCTTTTGTCTTTTTTGTATTAATTTGTAGACTGTTTGCTGCGGACCATTTATGAAGGGATCTTAGAGCAGAGTTGGCTTTATTCTGAAGGCTACTAGGTTCAGGTGAGGAAAAAAATATACTAGCGTCATCAGCGTATAAAATGTATTTTGCATCTCTGTAGATATGAACTAAGTCATTTATATAGACTATAAAAAGGAACGGCCCAAGAATACTGCCTTGAGGAACACCTCTGTTGATTTGTTTCAAATCTGAACGGCAGTTCTCTATTTGTACATATTGATGGCGATGATCTAGGTACGATTTTATGAGATTTCGACTGTGTCCTCGAACGCCGTAAGTCTCAAGCTTTTCAAGTAATATGGAATGATGGATGCAATCAAATGCTTTAGTGAAATCTATGTAAAGGCCGAGCACAAAATTCTTGTCAAACTGCGACAGAATAAATTCTTTTTGCTCAAGTAGTGCTAAATCCGTCGATCGGCGTTTTCTAAATCCAAACTGGGCAGAGGAAATAAGATTATGCTTATCAACAAAATTAGACATTTGCATATGTATTAGCTTCTCTAATCCCTTGGATAGCACCGGTAAAATGGAAATAGGCCTGTAATTTTTGATATCGTTTACGTCACCTTTCTTAAACAGGACCGACACTCTTGCAATCTGCATCCTCCTCGGAAAGATAGCGCTCGCCAGACATATTAAAGATACAAGTGAGATATGGAGAAAGAATATCGAGCACATATTTGATTGGCCGGACCTGCATGCCTTCTACGTCGCAACTTGAGCTATTTTTGAGTGAAAGGAAAACTGACTGTACCTCAAGTTCCGTAAAAGGGCGAAAAAAAAGTGAAAATTGATTTCTATCAGGCAGTAATGTCGAAATATCAGTCGATGCACAACGATTGGAGTAGCCCCCAAAATAATCGTTAAACGTATTTGCTAGAGCAATTCCCGATATTTCTTTGCCACCAAGAAATAGCTTTTCTACACGCGGAGATGACCTGCGACGATTCAAGAGGGTATTTAACTTCTGCCATAAAATATCAGGTTTATTCGAGCAGCTGTCAAATTCGGCATGAAAATAGAATTTCCTATGCACTTTTAGTTTTCTGTTCAGTTTGTTTCTAAATGATTTATATTCCTTTAATACGCATGGATCCTTGGTCTTAATAAACTTGTGGTAGAGTGCATTTTTACAATTTATTTGTTTTAACAATTCGGGAGTTATCCATGGCTTTCTTATCTTTTTACCCAGTCTAAACTTCTGTTCTGGGAAATGGCGCTTATATATTCGAGAGATCTCATCAATAAGCTTGCTGTACGCGATGTCTACGTTATCTGTTTCCAGAATTTCCTTCATGTCGCAACACTGTAACTCAGCTCTGAAACTATCTAAACCAGTCTGTGTAATGGTCTGGAGGGAAACGTACTGATGCTTTTTGTTTGATATAAGATTATGTTTTCTTAACAGAAAAAATATTGGAAGGTGGTCACTTAGGTCGTATGATATTACACCACTAGCAGCGTTTGTAGAATCGGCATTTGTAATAAACAGATCAAGCAGTGTTTCGCTTTCGGTTGTGATCCTAGTTGGCGCACGGATGACATTTTCATATCCGTTTGAGGTTAAAATGGTTAGCATGGCCTTTTGCGGTGCAGAGATGGTCAACATGTCAATATTGAAATCCCCGGCAGACACCAAGTAATTACCAGTTTCTGAAGTAAATGACAGCAGTTGCTCATAAAAAGAAAAGAAGCTAGAAAGGTTTCCATGTGGTGGTCTGTAGCAAACAGAAAACGTATAGTCATTCACGAAAGCTGTTATAATTTCAAAATCATCACAGCAGATACAAAAGTCGGAAAGCAACTCGCAGTTCACATGCTCTCTTAACAACAGCATTACACCACCGCCCCGACGATTTGTTCGATTCACACTGTACGACCGGTAGGACGGAAAATTGGGCAGCTCGCGGTCATCCCTGCACCAAGTTTCACTAAGCATGACTGCATCAAACAAAAAATTAAAACCAGTGATGAAGTCATTTATGTCGGTTTCTTTGCTGTACAGCGAGCGAACGTTTAGGTGAAGGTATTTCCGTGAAACAGCATGGTGACTTGAGACAAAGGTGTTTAACTCATGCGGAAGAATATGACTGTGACTAGCCATTTTTAACAAAAATTAATCTTGACACGGTCTATAGTCAGCAGGCTTAGGTTGGAAGGTCTGCCCTGTGACGCACTACTACCACAGAGTCACCGTCAGCTTTGCGCAGCAAGGTTTTTCCGTTCCTGTGCCACACGTACTTGCACTCGTTTTGTGTGGCCCAATCCTTAGCCTCTCGAAGCAGTTGCCGGCTTTGACTGGTCATGTTTTCTTGGATGAACAGGTTAGATTTCTCTTTTTTTAGTTTAGATCGGTTATTCAGCCATTGATCTCTGATAGATTGCCTGATATACCGAACGATTATACCTGGTATTTTTCCAGGTTTGCATGGGAGGCGGTGAATAGCGGCGACGTCTGTTTCAGCAAGTGCAGGAACCTCAATCAAACTGGCAACAGAGTTTACTTTTAGAAGCAAATTTTCATTCTCAGAAACACCAACACCGTGAATTTCTAAATTTAGCTTCCGGTTTCTCCACTCTAAGTCGTTCAAATCTGCCTCAAGTCTTCTAGTTGCATCGTCACAAGCGCGAGTGTTCTGTTCAAGGTGTTCTAGCCTTTTCCGTATTTCTTACGCGCGTGTCGGCGCGCTCCCTAGATCTGCATGCACGCATTTGTGTCTTGCATGCGTTGTAGCGCATTTTGCTGCCGGCTTAAGTGGTATCCAAGTTTTAGTTTGCGGCGTCTGCGATATATCCGTAGCTCTCTTCTGGTATCAACGCATCTTTGGTTCGTCTCTTGCAGAGGTTGAGCAATATCGTTCTGTTTCGGACAGCGCTTCGGAATTCAGCTCTGCGCGGCACCCGTGCGATATCCCTTTCGTGCAGATGCATGCATTCGTGCGCCTGTGTTCGTGCAAGCTTACGGGTAGTATCTTATTCTGTTTCTTTGGCGGTTTACGGATTAGCAGGAGTCACTCGCTCTGCATGCTCTTTTGCATCTTCTTCGTCCCTAGCTTATTTATACGTCAGCTCCCTTCCAACGCTTTCACTTCATACGTTCATTTCGGATTAGATGCAGGATGGCCTCGCCGCTGCGAATCCTCTTGGAAGGTGTGGAGACAAATTTTTGAGGTAGTCGACGGCACCGGTGCACCCATTGTCCACGGAAACCAGCGTCTTTATATGGCAGCAGGTACGTACGTATAGCTTTCTCGCTGTGTATGTATATGCATTATTTGATCATGCAATACTTAGTGCGCAACATATATGCTTTCCTTTGGTTGCAGACAACGCACAGGTTTGGCTGAATGCGCCGGCAGCCCCCGTCCCATCTACCACCGAGCCTGAGGAGTTGTGGCCTCGGGCCAAAGTTCTGTTCCTGATTGAAGGATATAAAAATTTCAAATTAGACCCTTCTAAACGCTTAAAAACTTAGACAACTCTGGGAAAATTTGGCAGATTTGGTGAACTCAAAATACGGATGCCATTTGGCCCATTCGCAAATTGAGAACAAGTGGCGGGCTCGGGAGAGAAAATATAAAACGGCGACACCATGATAGCCAATCAGGGGCGGACAGGAGAACATATGCGACTTTGAAAAGTAAGTTTTACTTTTATAGGTAGAGCATGATCTCAGAAGAGTAAATTACTTTCTACTGAATGAAAAACTTATGTTTTCTTGATTATACATTCTTGATTATACGGCATCCTGCACCACATCGTGCTCACTGTACTTCCATCCGGTGCTCACCCCCCCATACTCGGCTTGGATTTCCTCCACTCCGCGCAAGCTGTCATTACATGTTGCCCTACTAATCTCCAAGTTGCTGAATCCGACCCTTCTGACGCTCCTGCAGTGCCTTCTCATCATTTGACTACCAGCGCTGACCATGTGCATTATTCCGGCTCCGAAGATGCCCTTCCCGTTGCTACCGCCCACGTAAACGCTGGGGACGTATTCACCACACCAAACCCCGTCTTCTTTCCAGGGGCATTCTTCTCGTCGCATCCATTCTTTTCTTCGCCAATGGGTTTGCCTTCAATACTACGTCGGAGCCCATTCTTCTGTCTGTAGGTACTAAAGTCGCTTCTGTGTCTACCCCTCATTTGTCACTGTTCTTTTCTCGCCCTCATCAAGCTTCGCCATTTCGCCCCATGCTTCTTCTCCTGCACCTATTTCCGCTACTATCAGCACCGATCTCACACCAGCTCAGAAAAAAGAATTGCTTGCCGTCTTGAACAAGCACGCCGCTTCTTCTGATACCCAGTCAAAAGTTTTGGGCCAAACCTCCACGGCTACGTATCACATCCACACTGACGGTTCGCGCATCATTCGCCGACGCCAGTATCGCGTGTCTTCCAGTGAGCGCAAAATTATTCAAGATATTGTAACTGACATGCTCAAGCGCCAAATCATACGCCCTTCTACAAGTCCTTGGTCCTCAACAGTTGTGCTGGCACAAAAGAAGGATGGTTCAGTATGCTTTTGTGCCGACTATCGCACCCTCAATAAGATCGCTCGAAAGGATCTTTATCCACTTCCTCGGATTGAAGACGCCCTCGACTGTCTCCAAGGTGCTAAATTTTTCTCTAGTCTCGACCTAAGATTCGGCTACTGGCAAATACCCATGCATGAAGAGGATAAAAAGAAGACAGCTTTCGCCACACCAGATGGCTTACACGAATTTAGCGTTTGATGCGCTCGGCCAGTGCAATGTTCTGGCCACGTTCGAACGCGTGATTGACACCGTACTCCGCGGGCTGAAATGGTAAACTTGTCTCTGGGACCTGGACGACATTGCATTTTTCTACTCGACTTTTTCTGAGCTCCTTGCTCGTCTCGATGAAGTTCTAAGTGCTCTTTCCGCGGCCGGACTTCAGTTAAACACAAAGAAACGTTGCTTTGTTTCCACTTCTATCAAAGCTCTTGGACACGTCTTTAGACGAAAGGATATAAAATCTGGTCCTGATAAAGTTGCTGCAGTTCTGCATTTTCCCCGCCCATCACGGATTAAGGACCTGCGCAGTTTTCTAGGACTGGCCTCATACTTTCGTCGCTTCATCCGAAATTTCGCCTCCATCACCGCTCGTTTGCATAAGCTTCTCGGCGCCAGCACGCCCTTTGTTTGGTCTGAAGCCTGCGAGGTTGCCTTTACGACTCTAAAGCAGGCTGTCACATCTGATCCGATACTGGCCCATTTTGATCACAACGCCTCAATGATTTTACACACTGACGCCAGTGGACCCGGCATTGGTGCAGTTCTTTTGCAGCGCCAGAACTCGCCGACCGAGTCCATGATTGGTTACGCAAGTCGTGCCCTGACTGCAGCGGAACAGACCTACACGATCCCTGAACAAGAGTGTCTCGCCGTTGTCTGGGATGTTCAGAAATTTCGCCCCTATTTGTATGGCCGCCAGTTCACCATCGTCACTGACCATCATGCGCTGTGCTGGTTGTCCTACCTGAGGAACTTGTCCGGGCGCCTCCGACGCTGGATTTTCCGCCTCCAGGAGTAAGAATTCACAGTCATCTCTTTTGAAACCAGGAAAAAACTCAGACGCCGATTCGGTCTCTCGTTTCCCCCTCGCGTCGACACACCCTCCCTTCTCCCCTCCTGCTGCTTCATCGCTCCAAACTGCTAATTCAACGGCTATCCAAGCCTTGACAGCCCCAGACATTGATTTGATGCCTGCTCCCGCTCTCGGCGATCTCGCCTCAGCATGGCGGGCCTACCCTTACTGTCGGACTCTCATTGATCGCCTGAGTGGCGCTACGTGGCCTCCAAATGCCCGCCTCCGTCGCGAACTCAACTGCCTCAGGCTGGTCGACGGCACCCTTAAAGCTTTGGCTCAATAATAGCCCCCTGGCTCACTCTTGGGTTCCTGTCATTCCCCGTTCTCTTCGCTGTGAAGTTTTGCTGGCGCTTCATAACGACCCCATGGCCGGCCACTAAGGATTCGAGAAAACTTATGACGGTATTAAGCACCGCTTCTTTCGGCCTAGCCTCTCAACCTCTGTCACCAAATATATTGCATTTTGCATCCCTTACCAACGCCGCAAACGCTCCACGTCTCCTCCTGCGGGCCTTCTACAACCTCTTTCCTGTTCTTTCTCACTCTTTTAAGTCGTCGGGATTGACCTCGGCGGTCCTTAACGCCATCGGGCAAGTTGGATTGTACGCTAAAACGGCCCCCGTTTCGTCCGGCTCTGCCTCCGATATCGCCCATTTCTTCCGCAACGCCATACTTCTGCGTCACGGAGCCCCTCGTGTCCTTATCAGTGACTGCAGCAAGTCCTTCCTCTCCAGCGTCCTAGCCGAAGTTCTTCACGCTTCCAGAAGCATCCATAAAACAGCTTTAGCCTGTCATCTTCAGACAAAGGAGCTCACTGAACGGTTTCATCGCACCCTGTCAGATGTGCTGTCCACGTATATCCACCCAGACCACACCAACTGGGACGTCATGCTCCCCTTTGTCACATTTGCCTACAATACTGCCGTGCAATGAACAACGAGCTTCTCCCCATTTTTTCTTGTGTATGGTCGCCCACCTACCTTCATTCTCAAAACATCTTTTCTTCTCTGCCCTCGCAACCTCTTCCGAACCTATGACGAATTTACTTCCCGTCTTGCTTACTGCCGCACCATTGCCCGCCTTAACACGGACGCCTGCGAAACCTCCTTCCGAGTCTGACAATATTTTTATTTCCGCCTTAAAATTTACAAAGACGGGGGGGGGGGGGGGCTGCAGAAAAAGCTGTCACAGACAGGTTGGCTGAGGCGCAGCCTTGGCGTAACAGATAGCAGCAACAGGTAACCGAAAAGGAATTAGTAGGCTGGGCAGCAGAAAACTCCTTCTGCTTCATGGTAAAGGCCCCGGCGCTCCTTGGAATCGAGCTTTCAACGTGTAGCTGCCTTCCCGCGGCAACGAGCACCGTCTACTCCAGGCAAGCCGTGACTCCACTGTCCATTCCTGGCTATCGCTGTCCTATTGATAAACCAAGTATCGCGATCGTCAAAAAATTCGCCTGGGATCAGCAGAGTGGCGTCACCTCACGTGATCACATAGAGCTGTATAAATCACCCCTCCTCCAAAGACAACATGGCCCAGGTTAGTGGGCTTTTTCCTGATGAATGCTACCGCGTTGACAATGGGTTTTTATTGCTGCTGCATTGCCCACGGTGCATGAAATTCCTTATTGCTGATGTTCTCTGTGCTCCTGACGATCTGTTGGTTTGCGGTGACATGGAAGCTAAACCCGACCCGGGCCCACAACTGAGGAATTAATTACCGAGCTTCTCAACGGCCAAAAAGTTATGCAGAAGAGTATTGACACTATTCAAACAAAACTGAAAAAGTTCGAGGAATCAACAGCAAAAATGGAAGAGTTCGGAACCAAGGTCGATAGTATAGAACAAAGCATCCTGGGTATACGAAGGAAACTTACGGACTTGGAGAATAGGGGAGGGCGCAACAACCTTCTTATAATAGATGTCACAGAGCAAGCCAATGAAACCACAGAGCCACTTACAGAGACAATAGTTAAAAAAAACGCTTTAGGAAACTTTGGGAGTTCATGTATCATAAGTGGAACGAATTCATAGAATTGGACGCAGGCAAAGCAGTAAACCCCGCCCTGTAGTACTTAAGTTCATTGAAGACCGCGAGAAAATGAAAGTCCTGCAAAACTGTTAAAAGTTAAAAGGAAAATAGATCTCTGTCTCAGAGGGCTACTCGTTAGCCACTAGACAAGTTAGAAAGAGAGAGAGAGAGAAAAAACTTTATTTGGTCCATTAAGGGCTTAGCGTCCGGTCTTCTTCTTCATCGCTGCAGACTCTTGACCTTCAACGCAGGGTTGGGACCCTAGTCCAGGGCTCCACTGAGTCGCGCTAATTCGCTTGCGTACTGCACCATTGCCCTTTGGGCGGCGAGCTCGCAGCTGGTGAGCCGGCTCTCCCACTGCTCCGCACTCGGGGTTTTGTGTTGGTGGAACGTGTAGTTTCGCTTACACCCCCAGGTTATATGGTAAAGCGTGGGGGTTGCCCCGCACCACGGGCATGTGTTACTATACTGTGTAGGATACATCTTGCTAAGTATATGTAGGTTAAGGAATGTTCCCGTTTGCAGCCTCCGCCAACTAGTTGATTCTTGTTGTGTTAGGCCCTTATGTGGCGGGGAGTATCTAGTTCTTCTACCTCTTTGATAGTTTAGGTATTCTGAAAATCCGATCTCCACGGTGAAGTGCTGTCCCAGGGCGTATGGCCGCTCGGCTCGGTACGTGATGTCTCGTGTCAAGCTGTCTGCCCTTTCGTTTCCTTCTATCCTCGTGTGTGCCTGAATCCAGATTAATTTGTGGGTTGTTATTTTTCTGAGGTGTACTGCTTCGCGGAGGATAGCTAAGGCAGCCCTGCAGATTCTACCTTTCGTATAGTTTCTGCATGTCTCATTTGAGTCCGTAAGGATGACCAATGATTCGTCTTTTCGATAGCCCTCAGCCGCTGCCAGCGCAACAGCGACCTCCTCCGCTTCCGCTATCCTGACGCTACGTGTAGTTGCGCAGGTGATTAGATTCCCTGCGTTATCAACTACCACCGAAGCTGTTTTGCAGTAGCATTCGCGTCTATTCCATCGATACATGGTTGCATCCATGAAGACCGTTTTCTAATTTGGCTAAGTACCTCTCCACATAATCTGCCCGCGCCTGTCTCCTGGCCGCGTGGAGATTTGGGTCCATGTTTTTCGGATTGGGATTGACCTACAGTGTTTTACGGATCTCGTCGGGTATATCGGTGGATCGATCGAGATGCCCCCTTGGGTCGCGACCCAACCTTGTCAGGAGCGCTCTTCCTGCAGCCGTGTTTCTGAGTCGTTGCAGCTGTGCTTCGTGCTGTGCTTCTGCCAGCTCTACAAAGGTGTTGCTGATTCCTAGCTGTAACAGCGTCTCATTCGATGTGTTTCTTGGTAGGTGGAATGCCGTCTTGTATGCCTTCCTTAGGATTGTCTCTGCCTGTTCCGTTTCGCTTTTGATCATGGGGTGGTATGGCAGCGAGTAGATGACCCTACTATGAGGCTTCATACTAGTTTTAGCGTCTCTTCTTTAATTCCATGTCTTCGGTTGGAGACTCTGGTTATCATTCGGCCTACTTGTTCGGCCGACTTGCCGAGCAGGCAGTGTGTGGCTGCATTTTCTGCTTACTTGCAGCCACATCCCTAGGACTCTTATCATGTTTTTCTCCGTGATATTTTGCCCCTCTAGTTTCACTTTGAGCGGCGCGTCGATGGGATGTCTTCCTCCCCTCAATCGTTCGGACTTTTCTGTAGAGCAGGCTAGTCCTCTTTTCTCCATGTATCTTTCAACGCATGTTGCTGCTCGTTGTAGCAGCTCTTGCTTTTCCCCAGGGATCCATGGTTCGCCCAGACCGTGATGTCGTCTGCGTACATCGCGTGCTGGATGCCCTGGATTCTTTTGAGTCTTCTCGCTAGGCCGATCATCGCCACATTAAAGAGTATGGGCGAGATGACCGAGCCTTGGGGTGTTCTTTTGCTTGGGGTGGTGAAGACGTTACTCCTCAGCTCCCCTAGTCCCACCGTGGACGTTCTGTTGGTCAAGAACTCTTTGACATGGTCATGAATTCTTCTCCCGCAGTTGGTGTTGTTTAGCCCCTCCATTATAGCGGCGTGGCTGACGTTGCCATAGCTACCTTTTATGTCGAGTGCCATGACCACGTTCTACCCTTATTTGGGCATTGTCTCCTGGACTACTTCTTTAAGCTGCAGAAGTACGTCCTGCATCGAGAGGTTCGCCCTAAAGCCGAACATGGTGTCCGGGTAGAGCGTCTTGTTTTCTAGGTGTTGCTGGATGTGTTTCGTGACGATCCTCTCGTACAGTTTTTCCAGGCAAGAAGTGAGGGAGATTGGTCTGAGGTTCTCGATCTGCAGCTTCTTGCCTGGTTTGGGGATCATGACTACTACGGCATGCTTTCACTCAGCTGGTGTCTTTCCTTCTTTCCATAGTCTGTTTCGGTAGGCCGTCAACTGGTCCAGCGCTTCGTCGCTTAAATTTCTTATGAGAGAGTTTCTAATTATATCTGCTCCTGCCGCTGTATTTTTCGTAATGGCTCTCACTGCCGTGGTGACTTCCTCTCTGGTGATGGGCTTGTCCATATCTGGATTTTCTTCAAGGTAGTTTCCTTCGTAGCCCTTGGGCTCATCTGTGCCGTAGCATTTGGTTCTGACTTCATCGAGGAGCTGCTTGTCTGTTCCTTGATATTGGTGCACTAGTCTCTGTATGGCTTTTCCGCTCTCTGCTTTAGTCTTGGTAGGATCCATTAGAGCCTTTAGAATCCGCCACGTTTTAGCCGTTCTGAGTGTTCCATTCAGCGAAGTGCTGAACTGTTGCCGCCCTTGCCTGGCTAAGTGTGTTGCGTACTCTTCTGCTTGGGATGTTACCTCGGCTATCTTCTTTAGCTTCCTATAAAATTTCTGTTTCTTCCACCTCCTAATAAGACCGCGTCTTGCCTCCCATAGGCTGAGTAGCGGCTTGTCCAACTCTGGTGCTTGTTCGGTACGATCTACCTCCTCGGTATATATTTCCTGTATTTGTTTTAGTTGCTCGCACCACTTTCATATCGAGGTGATGTTGCCCTCTAGTTGCCAGCAGTGGTGCCTAAAGGCATCCGAGTCTGTGAGGCGGGTCGCGCCAATTTTCTCTTGACGTTATCTGCTGCGGTGCTTATTCTTATGATGTAATGGTCGCTGCCAAGGTTTTCTAGCAGATTCTCCCATTCCGCTTGTTTTCCTCCTTTGACAAAGGTTAGGTAGGGAAACGTGTCTGGGCTGACGCTATTACCCTGCCTAGTTGGTTGATGTTCGTCTGTGAGGAGCTCGCATCTGGTGCTTTCTGCAGCTACGCAGAACGACCCTTCTTTTCGTCTTTGCGGTAGCCCCAGCTGGGGCTCTTAGCGTTAAAGTCTCCCGCTATAATTAGGATGTTCTGCCCGGCAAGCCTGCTCGCCCCGGCGAACAGCTTTATACAGTCCGCTTTCTTCTGCCTTGGGGGACTATGTAGGTTTACTATGGAGGTACTCCTAGCTTTTTTTTTGTTTTAGCTATAACTTCTGTTATTACGTGTTCAATCTGTGTATCCTCGATCAGGTCATGGGCTGTGGCTACAATTTTGTTGCTTACGAGGGTTGCGGTTCGTCCGCTCTCCTGGCACTTATACCCCCGCAACGTGGATGTGCAATTAGTTTCTTGAAGCATGATTAAGAACAAGTTAGAAAGCATTTATGGGACAGTGGTGCTCAGCAAAAGGTGGCCGGTAGCAAAGTTAACCTCCTTTACGACAAGATAAATATTGATGACGAATAGATTGAATGGGACAGCGTGCAAAGCGAAAGGAGTCCAACAGCTGGTCCAAAACGGCCAGAATGAAATCGGAGCGATACACCAAAAAGTTTCTGTTGCATTAACGTTAACCCCGCAGTTTAATAAACAAAACAGCCGAGTTAGGAAGCATCGTAATTGCACATGACCCACACATTGTGGTAAAACAGAAACCTGGTTAAACTCTAGTATAAGCGACTCTGAAATAAGCCCACCTGTTTCCCATATATTTAGGAATGACAGACACTCTTGGTGGTGGCGTCACAGTCTTATTTCAGGAGTCACTGCGGGTGTCAAGATTAGCAGATATTGCCGAAACAGAATCTGTTAGCACGAAGGTATTCCTGGAAGAAACCAACATATTGATAGGGGGATTTTATCGACCACCAGGAACCGATGGCACGTTTTTTAAACAATTGAATGAATTTTTGTGTTCGTATAGGAACCATTCGTATAGAATACTGCTCGCTGGTGATTTCAACGTGCCGTCCACGAATTGGGTCGATGCTTTTCCGTATGCCCTGTCACGAGCAGTAGAACCACTTGTCTATCTTATTTCAGACCTCTCTGAGTTAGTGAAACAACCCACCAGAATTGAGAACAAAGTATTATCTACAATAGACCTGTTTCTTGTCAGAGGATTCCTTCTCCGACGAAGCCCTGAAATCCACATTTTTGAAGGCATTTCAGATCATAAGATGATATGTCTCTCAATGCAGCTGAATATCTTTCCGCTAGAAGAAAGAAAAGAATGTGTTTTCCCAGTCTTTTCTGGTGCTAGCGGCGTTGATATATTAGATGCACTTACAGTTTCTCTCTGTGATTCGAACGATTATTCTGTCGACGAGCTATGGTGCTTTTTGAAGGACTTGGTTTTATAATGTATTGCAGACTTTGTGCCCTTTTGGTGTAAGATACTGCGCCATTCTGGCCCCTGGAACAACGAACAAATCGTCCCGCTTGGACGAAAGTTAAAATCAGCATGAACGCAACATTAGAAACACCCGTGCGCGACCAACGCAAAGAAAATGTGGGACTTGCGTACACTATTAAAAGACAGCGTCAAGAAGCAAAAGCTCATTACCAAAATGTGAACCTGAAAAATTCTCTGCGTTCATCCCCAGGAAAATTCTGGCGTCACATTGCACCCAAAAAACAAACCCTGCATAGTATGTGCCTGAACGACATGGTATAATCTGCTATTGCAAATGCCCTTAATCGTTATTTTTACTCCGTTTTGCCCGCGGTGGTAGTTTTAAGCCACATTTAACCGTTTACGATGACCTCCCGGCTATTGGTAACGTTTCGGCTCAAGAGGAAGGTGTGGTTTCGCTACTAGTGAACCTAGATGCTAAGTCACCTGGCGTAGATGGGATACCAAACTGATTTTTAATAAGGTATGCCGCGCATGGTATGGTGCGCAAAAACCTGAGCCTCATATTTAACAAATCCTAGTCATGCGCAGCGCTTCCAGCCCACTGGAAATACGTCCAAATAACACCCATCTCAAAAACTAAAGACGCGTCGCAACCCGCATCATTTAGAACCATTTCACTGCTGCGCACTTGCGCCAAATCACCCGAGCGCATCATTTCCAAACACAACTCCGTTTTTCTTGACAGAAAGAAAGTAACTGTCATGATCTCGCTGCAGCATTACATAAGCGTAGCCAGGTCTACATTATTTTTTTAGACTTCGAAAAAGCTTTCGATCGCGTGTCTCATCACAAACTATTGTTAAAGCTGAAATCGGTACTTAAAAATGATAACCTGATAGCGTGAATGGAAGCTTATGTCTCGTGCCGTTGTCAGAATGTTAAAACTGATAATTCCACCTCTAGACCTGCTTTAGTTGAGTCCAGAATTCCTCAGGGATCGGTTCTTGAATCACTATTTTTAAAAATCTTCATTATTGACAGGAATTGCACAGGCAATTCCTGTCAAAATCAGGCTTTTCGCAGACGACTGTGTACTTTACAATGAAATGAGTAGTTCCGAAGATCAGGTTGGCTTAAATACTTCACTGGCTCAAATACAAAGAATGGTGCAACAGATAGAAAATCGCCATAAATTGCAAAAAGCTGTACCAATGACGGTCACGCAAAAAAAAAATCTATTACACTTCACTTATTGCCTTCACCACGGTGATTTAGATATAGCATCGAGCTATAAAGAATTTGGTGTCATAATTACAAACTACTTGAGATGGAACGAGCTCATATATATGTCGAAAAAAAAGGCACTTAGAAAGTTTGGGTACCTGAGAAGAGAACTGGCAAAATCAACACGCGACATGAAACTACTAGTATATGAAGCGTACATCAGACCGATACTGGAATACGCTGCAGCTGTTTGGGACCCCTACAAACAAACGGATGTCACTAAACTTGAAAAGATACCACGCAAATCGGCAAGATTCAGCTTTAACGCGTTGTAACTGGCGCACATCCCCATCCCTGCTCTTACATGACCCAAACTTGGAAAGCCTGGCTTCAAGGCGTTGGCATGAACGGATGAAACTTTCTTAAAACTTGCTTTATCACGACCAGTTAGCAACTAACAAAACTCTTTACATTCATACTGCTAACCCGCGTGTAACACGCTACTGTCACCCTAAAAATGTTAAAGAATATTGCCGCCAGGTGTCTCCGGGCGGCGCCTTGAGGACAAACAAGAAGTGAGTCACGCGTGCTCCTTACAGCTGAGACACTGCTTGATTCCTTGCGGCCTGTGCCTAGCCTCTTGATTCTGCAACCCATTTGTGACATTTTGTGGCGGAGTACGCTGGGTAAATCGCTCTGGAATATGTCGCGCACCCCTCCGAACACCGAGGACCCCAGACCTCTCCCTGTCGACACGCCAGTGCACCGGGTCAGCAGCCGAAATCTTGGACTGCCCCCTGAGCATGGGCTATTGGAGACAACCTCGCCGCCTGGCCGACTGCCTGCTGTGCTCAGGCCATTCGACTCTCCCTCGGCGCCTACTCCTCAACCGGTCATACAAGGCGCCGCGCACTACACCCTCCAGAACCCACGGCTACCAAAGTCCTTTCATTGGACTCAACTGGAGGACGTGAAATATTGGCTCCTCCAGTTTGTACCTGTCGCCACATTTAACCATTGGGATGACGCCGCCAATCTGAGGAACGTTTTCTTCAGCTTGGAGGACGGTGCTCGTACGTGGTACGAAAACCGTGAGGACACTCTTTCCCCATGGCCTGAGTTCCGACGTCCACTGCTCGCCGCGTATGTCAGCGCTGATCGTCGTGAGCGAGCTGAACGAGCCTTGCAGTCCCGTGTGCAAATGCCCAACGAAACTGTTACCATGTACGTCGAAGGCATCACGCGGCTCTTCCGACGGGCTGACCCAGCCATGTCGGAAGCCAAAAGGCTGCGCCACCTAATGCGCGGTGTTAAAGAACAGCTTTAGTCGGCCTCGTGCGCAGCCCCCCCCCCCCCCCCCCCAAACACTGTTTCCAAGTGTCTAGCGGAGGCAGTCCCAATGGAGCAGCTCCTCCGGCAGCGTTCCACCGCGTACGACCGGCCATTCCTTGCTGCTTCTGTTACGGAGTCCCTCCCGGTTTTCAACCGCAATGCCGACTTTCTCCGCGACATGATCCGTGCTGTTGTCCGTGAGGAGCTAGAGAAGAATTGCGGTACGTCGCAGCCAGCGGCCGGCTCCCTTATGAGCGTTATCCGCGAAGAGGTGCAGCAAGCTATCAGGCCTCCGTTACTACACGCTGAACCACAGCCTACCAGACAGACTACTGCCGCCCGACCTACGCTGACGCGCTGCGACGCCCTGCCCCGAATCCAGCAGCAGTTTTTCCCAACCATCACGACGTCCTGCTACCCTCCGTGCAGCCAGGGCAGCACCGCATCCCGAGTGATCGAGAATCCCCGCGCAGAGCGGACGTCTGGCGTGGCCCTGACCGCCGGCGTTTGTGCTTCCACTGATGGGAGCCCGGTCACCGGTTCCGCCTGTGCCCATATCGAGAGCTTGGCCTGCAAGGTTTTCCCTCCGATGCGCCAAGGCGCGGTTTGGCCAACGGCCCCATGAGATTGAAAAGTACCTGACCCGGCAACCTCTGGGGTCCATGGCGCGCCGTCAGTGCTGATCACCGTCACCTCGCCGTCCATCGTTTTCACGGAAAGTGCAGGACTCCTCGCGAGCGACGGCGGACCGCTCGCCCAGCCGGGAAAACTGAGGAAAGCGACCTCCGGGGGCGTGGTCACTGGATATCGACGCTATAAAGACCCCCTGACGATGCAGACGACGCAGACATCCGATGATAGAGCTTTGACTACATCGACGACAGCAGCTGAACTAAAGGACCGCTTCTCCCTCGACATACCCGTGCTTCTCGATGGTCACAGCATTAGCGTGTTGGTGCACATAAAAGCGGAGTTTTCAATTATCAGTGGCAAATTGGCAGCGCTTCTATTGCTCTGGCGTGCAGATGAGGAAGGCAGGGGGCCATATCATTACTCCGCTTGGACAGTGCACGGCTGGGGTCCAGATCAGCGACCCGACACTCATAGTTAGCTGCTTGGTGCTCCGCGACTGCTCTCGTGACCTGATTTTTGGCGTAGATTTTCTCCGTTACGTTTTCGACAGCGGAAGCCGACGACATCTCCGACGTTCGGCAACGCAGCTCCGCCCTTCGTATTACCACTGAAAGTGTCTTGATCCCGCCGCGCTCCAGTGTTTTTGCAAGCGTCGAATGCTATGATGGGCTACGTGATGGACCTGCAGTCGCCGAGGGCAACCTTTCCTTGCTGCTGACACATGGCTTTTGCGCGGCCCGAAGTGTCGTCCACCTCCGTGACGGTCGGTCGGAACTCCTGATTACTAATTTTACGAGCGAACCTCGTCACCTTTTCCGAGCTACTGCCGTTGCGTGGGCCGACCAATTGGCCGATGTTACTGAGTGCTTTGCGTCCGAGGCCATGGACCGGCAGTAGCGGTGAACCGTGTGCGCACCTGTGTAACGCTTTTCCTCTGTTTCCCAGTTGTGGCCTGCACCTGAAAACGTCCATTGCGTGGGCAAGCCCAGACGCCCAGCCGATCAAGTTTGCCTCCGAACAGCGAAAGCGTCCACTACGCCTGCGCTGTGATATGCCCCGAACGCCGCCGTCCCTGACGCTACAAAAGGAACTGCTTCATCGCCTCCTGCTACATTTGGCAGTAGCGACGACCCGTGTGCGCACCTGTGTAACGCTTTGCTTCTATTTCCCAGCTGTGACCTGCACCTGAAAAAGCCCATCGCCTGGGGAATCCCAGACGCCCAGCCGATCAAGTTTGCCTCCGAACAGCGAAAGCGTCCACTGCGCCTGCACTGTGATATGTCCCGAACGCCGCCGTCCCTGACGCTACAAAAGGAACTACTTCATCGCCTCCTGCTACATTTGGCAGTAGCGACGACCCGTGTGCGCACCTGTGTAACGCTTTGCCTCTGTTTCCCAGTTGTGGCCTGCGCCTGAAAACGTCCATCGCCTGGGCAAGCCCAGACACCCAGCCGATCAAGTTTGCCTCCGAACAGCGAAAGCGTCCACTACGCCTGCGGTGTAATACGCCCCGAACGCTGCCGTCCCTGACGCTACAAAAGGAGCTGCTTCATCGCCTTCTGCTACATTTGGCAGTAGCGACGACCCGTGTGCGCACCTGTGTAACGTTTTGCCTCTGTTTCCCAGTTGTGGCCTGCACCTGAAAACGTCCATCGCTTGGGCAATCCCAGACGCCCAGCCGATCAAGTTTTCCTCCGAACAGCGAAAGCGTCCACTGCGCCTGCACTGTGATACGCCCCGAGCGCCGCCGTCCCTGACGCTACAAAAGGAACTACTTTATCGCCTCCTTCTCCATTTGGCAGTAGCGACGACCCGTGTGCGCACCTTTGTAACGCTTTGCCTCTGTTTCCCAGTTGTGGCCTACACCTGAAAACGTCCATCGTCTGGCCAAGCCCAGACGCCCAGCCAATCAAGTTTGCCTCCGAACAGCGAAAGCGTCCACTGCGCCTGCACTGTGATATGCCCCGAACGCCGCCGTCCCTGACGCCAGAAAAGGAACTACTTCATCGCCTCCTGTCACATTTGGCAGTAGCGACGACCCGTGTGCGCACCTGTGTAACGCTTTGCCTCTGTTTCCCAGTTTTGGCCTGCACCTGAAAACGTCCATCGCCTGGGCAAGCCCAGACGCCCAGCCGATCAAGTTGGCCTCCGAACAGCAAAAGCGTCCACTGCGCCGGCACTGTGATACGCCCCGAACGCTGCCGTCCCTGACGCTACAGAAAAGAGCTGTTTCATCGCCTTCTGCTACATTTGTCAGTAGCGACCACCCGTGTGCGCACCTGTGTAACGTTTTACCTCTGTTTCCCAGTTGTGGGCTGCACCTGAAAACGTCCGTCGCCTGGGCAAGCCCAGACGCCCAGGCGATCAAGTTTGCCTCCGAACAGCGAAAGCGTCCACTACGCCTGCGCTGTGATACGCCCCGAACGCCGCCGTCTCCGACGCTACAAAAGGAACTACTTTATCGCCTCCTGCTACATTTGGCAGTAGCGACGATCCGTGTGCGCACCTGTGTAACGCTTTGCCTCTGTTTTCTAGTTGTGCCCTGCACCTGAAAACGTCCATCGCCTGGGCAAGCCCAGACGCCCAGCCGATCAAGTCTGCCTCCGAACAGCGAATGCGTCCACTACGCCTGCGCTGTGATACGCCCCGAACGCCTCCGTCCCTGACGCTACAAAAGGAACTACTTTATCGCCTCCTGCTACATTTGGCAGTAGCGACGACCCGCGTGCGCACCTGTGTAACGCTTTGCCTCATTTTCCAAGTTGTGGTCTGCACCTGAAAACGTCCATCGCCTGGGCAAGCCCAGACGCCCAGCCGATCAAGTTTGCCTCCGAACAGCGAAAGCGTCCACTGCGCCTGCACTGTGATATGCCCCGAACGCCGCCGTCCCTGACGCCAGAAAAGGAACTACTTCATCGCCTCCTGCTACATTTGGCAGTAGCGACGACCCGTGTGCGCACCTGTGTAACGCTTTGCCTCTGTTTCCCAGTTGTGGCCTGCACCTGCAAACGTCCATCGCCTGGGCAAGCCCAGACGCCCAGCCGATCAAGTCTGCCTCCGAACAGAGAAAGCGTCCACTAAGCGTGCGCTGTGATACGCCCCGAACGCCGGCGTCCCTGACGCTACAAAAGGAACTACTTTATCGCCTCCTGCTACATTTGGCAGTAGCGACGACCCGTGTGCGCACCTGTGTAACGCTTTGCCTCTGTTTCCCAGTTGTGGCCTGCACCTGAAAACGTCCATCGCCTGGGCAAGCCCAGACGCTCAGCCCATCAAGTTTGCCTCCGAAGAGCGAAAGCGTCCATTGCGCCGGCACTGTGATACGCCCCGAACGCCGCCGTCCCTGACGCTACAAAAGGAACTACTTTATCGCCTCCTGCTACATTTGGCAGTAGCGACGACCCGTGTGCGCACCTGTGTAACGCTTTGCCTCTGTTTCCCAGTTGTGGCCTGCACCTGAAAACGTCCATTGCGTGGGCAAGCCCAGACGCCCAGCCGATCAAGTTTGCCTCCGAACAGCGAAAGCGTCCACTGCGCCAGCACTGTGATATGCCCCGAACGCCGCCGTCCCTGACGCCAGAAAAGGAACTACTTCATCGCCTCCTGCCACATTTGGCAGTAGCGACGACCCGTGTGCGCACCTGTGTAACGCTTTGCCTCTGTTTCCCAGTTTTGGCCTGCACCTGAAAACGTCCATCGCCTGGGCAAGCCCAGACGCCCAGCCGATCAAGTTTGCCTCCGAACAGCGAAAGCGTCCACTACGCCTGTGCTGTGATACGCCCCGAACGCTGCCGTCCTTGACGCTACAAAAGGAACTACTTTATCGCCTCCTGCTACATTTGGCAGTAGCGACGACCCGTGTGCGCACCTGTGTAACGCTTTGCCTCTGTTTCCCAGCTGTTGCCTGCACCTGAAAATGTCCATGGCCTGGGCAAGCCCAGACGCCCAGCCGATCAAGTTTGCCTCCGAACAGCGAAAGCGTCCACTGCGCCGGCACTGTGATACGCCCCGAGCGCCGCCGTCCCTGACGCTAAAAAAGGAAATACTTTATCGCCTCCTGCTACATTTGGCAGTAGCGACGACCCGTGTGCGCACCTGTGTAACGCTTTGCGTCTTTTTCCCAGTTGTGGCCTGCACCTGAAAACGTCCATTGCCTGGGCAAGCCCAGACGCCCAGCCGATCAAGTTTTTCTCCGAACAGCGAAAGCTTCCACTGCGCATGCGCTGTGATACGCCCCGAACGCTGCCGTCCCTGACGCTACAAAAGGAGCTGCTTCATCGCCTTCTGCTACATTTGTCAGTAGCGACGACCCGTGTGCGCACTTGTGTAACGTTTTGCCTCTGTTTCCCAGTTGTGGCCTGCACCTGAAAACGTCCATCGCCTGGGCAAGCCCAGACGCCCAGCCGATCAAGTTTTCCTCCGAACAGCGAAAGCGTCCACTACGCCTGCGCTGTGATACGCCCCGAACGCTGCCGTCCCTGACGCTACGAAAGGAGCTGCTTCATCGCCTTCTGCTACATTTGGCAGAAGCGACGACCCGTGGGCGAACCTGTGTAACGTTTTGCCTCTGTTTGCCAGTTGTGGCCTGCACCGAAAAACGTCCATCGCTTGGGCAAGCCCAGACGCCCAGCCGATCAAGTTTGCCTCCGAAGAGCGAAAGCGTCCACTGCGCCGGCACTGTGATACGCCCCGAACGCCGCCGTCCCTGACGCTACAAAAGGAACTACTTTATCGACTCCTCCTACATTTGGCAGCAGCGACGACCCGTGTGCGCACCTGTGTAACGCTTTGCCTCTGTTTCCCAATTGTGGCCTGCACCTGAAAACGTCCGTCGCATGGGCAAGCCCAGACGCCCAGCCGATCAAGTTTTCCTCCGAACAGCGAAAGCTTCCACTGCGCAAGCGCTGTGATACGCCCCTAACGCTGCCGTCCCTGACGCTACAAAAAGAGCTGCTTCATCGCCATTCTGCTACATTTGGCAGTAGCGACGACCCGCGTGGGCAGCTGTGTAACGTTTTGCCTCTGTTTCCCAGTTGTGGCATGCACCTGAAAACGTCCATCGCCTGGGCAAGCCCAGACTCCCAGCCGATCAAGTTTTCCTCCGAACAGCGAAAGCGTCCACTACGGCTGCGCTGTGATACGCCCCGAACGCTGCCGTCCCTGACGCTATAAAAGGAGCTGATTCATCGCCTTCTGCTACATTTGGCAGTAGCGACGACCCGTGTGCGCACCTGTGTAACGTTTTGCCTCTGTTTCCCAGTTGTGGCCTGCACCTGAAAACGTCCATCGCCTGAGCAAACCTAGACGCCCAGCCGATCAAGTTTGCCTCCGAACAGCGAAAGCGTCCACTGCGGCGGCACTGTGATACGCCCCGAACGCTGCCGTCCCTGACGCTACGAAAGGAGGTGCTTCATCGCCTTCTGCTACATTTGGCAGTAGCGACGACCCGTGGGTGCACCTGTGTAACGTTTTGCCTCTGTTTCTCAGTTCTGGCCTGCACCTGAAAACGTCCATCGCTTGGGCAAGCCCAGACGCCCAGCCGATCAAATTTGCCTGCGAAGAGCGAAAGCGTCCACTACGCCTGCGCTGTGATACGCCCCGAACGCCGCCGTCCCCGACGCTACAAAAGGAGCTGCTTCATCGCCATTCTGCTACATTTGGCAGAAGCGACGACCCGTGTGCGCACCTATGTAACGTTTTGCCTCTGTTTCCTAGTTGTGGCCTGCACCTGAAAACGTCCATCGTCTGGGCAAGCCCAGACGCCCAGCCGATCAAGTTTGCCTCCGAACAGCGAAAGCGTCCACTACGCCTGCGCTGTGATACGCCCCGAACGCCGCCGTTCCCGACGCTACAAAAGGAACTACTTTATCGCCACCTGCTACATTTGGCAGTAGCGACGACCCGTGTGCGCACCTGTGTAACGCTTTGCCTCTGTTTCCCAATTGTGGCCTGCACCTGAAAACGTCCATCGCCTGGGCAAGCCCAGACGCCCAGCCGATCAAGTTTTCCTCCGAACAGCGAAAGCTTCCACTGCGCATGCGCTGTGATACGCCCCTAACGCTGCCGTCCCTGACGCTACAAAAGGAGCTGCTTCATCGCCTTCTGCTACATTTGGCAGTAGCGACGACCCGTGTGCGCAGCTGTGTAACGTTTTGCCTCTGTTTCCCAGTTGTGGCCTGCACCTGAAAACGTCCATCGCCTGGGCAAGCCCAGACGCCCAGCCGATCAAGTTTTCCTCCGAACAGCGAAAGCGTCCACTACGGCTGCGCTGTGATACGCCCCGAACGCTGCCGTCCCTGACGCTATAAAAGGAGCTGCTTCATCGCCTTCTGCTACATTTGGCAGTAGCGACGACCCGTGTGCGCACCTGTGTAACGTTTTGCCTCTGTTTCCCAGTTGTGGCCTGCACGTGAAAACGTCCATCACCTGAGCAAACCCAGACGCCCAGCCGGTCAAGTTTGCCTCCGACCAGCGAAAGCGTCCACTACGCCTGCGCTGTGATACGCCCCTAACGCTGCCGTCCCTGACGCTACAAAAGGAGCTGCTTCATCGCCTTCTGCTACATTTGGCAGAACCGACGACCCGTGTGCGCACCTGTGTAACGTTTTGCCTCTGTTTCCCACTTGTGGCCTGCATCTGAAAACGTCCATCGCCTGGGCAAGCCCAGACGCCGAGCCTACCAAGTCTGCCTCCGAACAGCGAAAGCGTCCACTGCGCCGGCACTGTGATACGTCCCGAACGCTGCCGTCCCTGACGCTACGAAAGGAGGTGCTTCATCGCCTTCTGCTACATTTGGCAGTAGCGACGACCCGTGTGCGCACTTGTATAACGTTTTGCCTCTGTTTCCCAGTTGTGGCCTGCACCTGAAAACGTCCATCGCCTGGGCAAGCCCAGACGCCCAGCCGATTAAGTTTGCCTCCGAACAGCGAAAGCGTCCACTGCGCCTGCACTGTGATACGCCCCGAGCGCCGCCGTCCCTGACGCTACAAAAGGAACTACTTTATCGCCTCCTGCTCCATTTGGCAGTAGCGACGACCCGTGTGCGCACCTGTGTAACGCTTTGCCTCTGTTTCCCAGTTGTGGCCTACACCTGAAAACGTCCATCGTCTGGCCAAGCCCAGACGCCCAGCCAATCAAGTTTGCCTCCGAACAGCGAAAGCGTCCACTGCGCCTGCACTGTGATACATCCCGAACGCCGCCGTCCCTGACGCTACAAAAGGAACTACTTTATCGCCTCCTGCTACATTTGGCAGTAGCGACGACCCGTGTGCGCACCTGTGTAACGCTTTGGCTCTGCTTCCCAGTTGTGGCCTGCACCTGAAAACGTCCATCGCCTGGGCAAGCCCAGACGCCCAGCCGATCAAGTTTGCCTCCGAACAGCGAAAGCGTCCACTGCGCCGGCACTGTGATACGCCCCGAACGCTGCCGTCCCTGACGCTACAGAAAAGAGCTGTTTCATCGCCTTCTGTTACATTTGTCAGTAGTGACCACCCGTGTGCGCACCTGTGTAACGTTTTACCTCATTTTCCCAGTTGTGGTCTGCACCTGAAAACGTCCATCGCCTGGGCAAGCCCAGACGCCGAGCCGATCAAGTTTGCCTCCGAACAGCGAAAGCGTTCACTACGCCTGCGCTGTGATACGCCCCGAACGCTGCCCTCCGTGACGCTACAAAAGGAGCTGCTTCATCGCGTTCTGCTACATTTTGCAGTAGCGACGACCCGTGTGCGCACCTGTGTAACGCTTTGCCTCTGTTTCCCAGTTGTGGCCTGCACCTGAAAACGTCCATCGCTTGGGCAAGCCCAGATGCCCAGCCGATCAAGTTTTCCTCCGAACAGCGAAAGCATCCGCTGCGCCTGCGCTGTGATACGACCCTAACGCTGCCGTCCCTGACGCTACAAAAGGAACTACTTTATCGCCTCCTGCTACATTTGGCAGTAGCGACGACCCGTGATCGCACCTGTGTAACGCTTTGCCTCTGTTTCCCAGTTGTGGCCTGCACCTGCAAACGTCCATCGCCTGGGCAAGCCCAGACGCCCAGCCGATCAAGTCTGCCTCCGAACAGCGAACGCGTCCACTAAGCGTGCGCTGTGATACGCCCCGAACGCCGCCGTCCCTGACGCTACAAAAGGAACTACTTTATCGCCTCCTGCTACATTTGGCAGTAGCGACGACCCGTGTGCGCACCTGTGTAACGCTTTGCCTCTGTTTCCCAGTTGTGGCCTGCACCTGAAAACGTCCATCGCCTGGGCAAGCCCAGACGCTCAGCCCATCAAGTTTGCCTCCGAAGAGCGAAAGCGTCCATTGCGCCGGCACTGTTATACGCCCCGAACGCCGCCGTCCCTGACGCTACAAAAGGAACTACTTTATCGCCTCCTGCTACATTTGGCAGTAGCGACGACCCGTGTGCGCACCTGTGAAACGCTTTGCCTCTGTTTCCCAGTTGTGGCCTGCACCTGAAAACGTCCATCGCCTGGGCAAGCCCAGACGCCCAGCCCATCAAGTTTGCCTCCGAAGAGCGAAAGCGTCCATTGCGCCGGCACTGTGATACACCCCGAACGCCGCCGTCCCTGACGCTACAAAAGGAACTACTTTATCGCCTCCTGCTACATTTGGCAGTAGCGACGACCCGTGTGCGCACCTGTGTAACGCTTTGCCTCTGTTTCCCAGTTGTGGCCTGCACCTGAAAACGTCCATCGCCTGGGCAAGCCCAGACGCTCAGCCCATCAAGTTTGCCTCCGAAGAGCGAAAGCGTCCATTGCGCCGGCACTGTTATACGCCCCGAACGCCGCCGTCCCTGACGCTACAAAAGGAACTACTTTATCGCCTCCTGCTACATTTGGCACTAGCGACGATCCGTGTGCGCACCTGTGTAACGCTTTGCCTCTGTTTTCCAGTTGTGGCCTGCACCTGAAAACGTCCATCGCCTGGGCAAGCCCAGACGCCCAGCCGATCAAGTCTGCCTCCGAACAGCGAATGCATCCACTACGCCTGCGCTGTGATACGCCCCGAACGCCGCCGTCCCTGACGCTACAAAAGGAACTACTTTATCGCCTCCTGCTACATTTGGCAGTAGCGACGACCCGCGTGCGCACCTGTGTAACGCTTTGCCTCATTTTCCCAGTTGTGGTCTGCACCTGAAAACGTCCATCGCCTGGGCAAGCCCAGACGCCGAGCCGATCAAGTTTGCCTCCGAACAGCGAAAGCGTTCACTACGCCTGCGCTGTGATACGCCCCGAACGCTGCCCTCCGTGACGCTACAAAAGGAGCTGCTTCATCGCGTTCTGCTACATTTGGCAGTAGCGACGACCCGTGTGCGCACCTGTGTAACGCTTTGCCTCTGTTTCCCAGTTGTGGCCTGCACCTGAAAACGTCCATCGCTTGGGCAAGCCCAGATGCCCAGCCGATCAAGTTTTCCTCCGAACAGCGAAAGCATCCGCTGCGCCTGCGCTGTGATACGACCCTAACGCTGCCGTCCCTGACGCTACAAAAGGAACTACTTTATCGCCTCCTGCTACATTTGGCAGTAGCGACGACCCGTGATCGCACCTGTGTAACGCTTTGCCTCTGTTTCCCAGTTGTGGCCTGCACCTGCAAACGTCCATCGCCTGGGCAAGCCCAGACGCCCAGCCGATCAAGTCTGCCTCCGAACAGCGAACGCGTCCACTAAGCGTGCGTTGTGATACGCCCCGAACGCCGCCGTCCCTGACGCTACAAAAGGAACTACTTTATCGCCTCCTGCTACATTTGGCAGTAGCGACGACCCGTGTGCGCACCTGTGTAACGCTTTGCCTCTGTTTCCCAGTTGTGGCCTGCACCTGAAAACGTCCATCGCCTGGGCAAGCCCAGACGCTCAGCCCATCAAGTTTGCCTCCGAAGAGCGAAAGCGTCCATTGCGCCGGCACTGTTATACGTCCCGAACGCCGCCGTCCCTGACGCTACAAAAGGAACTACTTTATCGCCTCCTGCTACATTTGGCAGTAGCGACGACCCGTGTGCGCACCTGTGAAACGCTTTGCCTCTGTTTCCCAGTTGTGGCCTGCACCTGAAAACGTCCATCGCCTGGGCAAGCCCAGACGCCCAGCCCATCAAGTTTGCCTCCGAAGAGCGAAAGCGTCCATTGCGCCGGCACTGTGATACGCCCCGAACGCCGCCGTCCCTGACGCTACAAAAGGAACTACTTTATCGCCTCCTGCTACATTTGGCAGTAGCGACGACCCGTGTGCGCACCTGTGTAACGCTTTGCCTCTGTTTCCCAGTTGTGGCCTGCACCTGAAAACGTCCATCGCCTGGGCAAGCCCAGACGCTCAGCCCATCAAGTTTGCCTCCGAAGAGCGAAAGCGTCCATTGCGCCGGCACTGTTATACGCCCCGAACGCCGCCGTCCCTGACGCTACAAAAGGAACTACTTTATCGCCTCCTGCTACATTTGGCAGTAGCGACGACCCGTGTGCGCACCTGTGAAACGCTTTGCCTCTGTTTCCCAGTTGTGGCCTGCACCTGAAAACGTCCATCGCCTGGGCAAGCCCAGACGCCCAGCCCATCAAGTTTGCCTCCGAAGAGCGAAAGCGTCCATTGCGCCGGCACTGTGATACGCCCCGAACGCCGCCGTCCCTGACGCTACAAAAGGAACTACTTTATCGCCTCCTGCTACATTTGGCAGTAGCGACGACCCGTGTGCGCACCTGTGTAACGCTTTGCCTCTGTTTCCCAGTTGTGGCCTGCACCTGAAAACGTCCATCGCCTGGGCAAGCCCAGACGCTCAGCCCATCAAGTTTGCCTCCGAAGAGCGAAAGCGTCCATTGCGCCGGCACTGTTATACGCCCCGAACGCCGCCGTCCCTGACGCTACAAAAGGAACTACTTTATCGCCTCCTGCTACATTTGGCAGTAGCGACGATCCGTGTGCGCACCTGTGTAACGCTTTGCCTCTGTTTTCCAGTTGTGGCCTGCACCTGAAAACGTCCATCGCCTGGGCAAGCCCAGACGCCCAGCCGATCAAGTCTGCCTCCGAACAGCGAATGCGTCCACTACGCCTGCGCTGTGATACGCCCCGAACGCCGCCGTCCCTGACGCTACAAAAGGAACTACTTTATCGCCTCCTGCTACATTTGGCAGTAGCGACGACCCGCGTGCGCACCTGTGTAACGCTTTGCCTCATTTTCCCAGTTGTGGTCTGCACCTGAAAACGTCCATCGCCTGGGCAAGCCCAGACGCCGAGCCGATCAAGTTTGCCTCCGAACAGCGAAAGCGTTCACTACGCCTGCGCTGTGATACGCCCCGAACGCTGCCCTCCGTGACGCTACAAAAGGAGCTGCTTCATCGCGTTCTGCTACATTTGGCAGTAGCGACGACCCGTGTGCGCACCTGTGTAACGCTTTGCCTCTGTTTCCCAGTTGTGGCCTGCACCTGAAAACGTCCATCGCTTGGGCAAGCCCAGATGCCCAGCCGATCAAGTTTTCCTCCGAACAGCGAAAGCATCCGCTGCGCCTGCGCTGTGATACGACCCTAACGCTGCCGTCCCTGACGCTACAAAAGGAACTACTTTATCGCCTCCTGCTACATTTGGCAGTAGCGACGACCCATGATCGCACCTGTGTAACGCTTTGCCTCTGTTTCCCAGTTGTGGCCTGCACCTGAAAACGTCCATCGCCTGGGCAAGCCCAGACGCTCAGCCCATCAAGTTTGCCTCCGAAGAGCGAAAGCGTCCATTGCGCCGGCACTGTTATACGCCCCGAACGCCGCCGTCCCTGACGCTACAAAAGGAACTACTTTATCGCCTCCTGCTACATTTGGCAGTAGCGACGACCCGTGTGCGCACCTGTGTAACGCTTTGCCTCTGTTTCCCAGTTGTGGCCTGCACCTGAAAACGTCCATCGCCTGGGCAAGCCCAGACGCTCAGCCCATCAAGTTTGCCTCCGAAGAGCGAAAGCGTCCATTGCGCCGGCACTGTTATACGCCCCGAACGCCGCCGTCCCTGACGCTACAAAAGGAACTACTTTATCGCCTCCTGCTACATTTGGCAGTAGCGACGACCCGTGTGCGCACCTGTGAAACGCTTTGCCTCTGTTTCCCAGTTGTGGCCTGCACCTGAAAACGTCCATCGCCTGGGCAAGCCCAGACGCCCAGCCCATCAAGTTTGCCTCCGAAGAGCGAAAGCGTCCATTGCGCCGGCACTGTGATACGCCCCGAACGCCGCCGTCCCTGACGCTACAAAAGGAACTACTTTATCGCCTCCTGCTACATTTGGCAGTAGCGACGACCCGTGTGCGCACCTGTGTAACGCTTTGCCTCTGTTTCCCAGTTGTGGCCTGCACCTGAAAACGTCCATCGCCTGGGCAAGCCCAGACGCTCAGCCCATCAAGTTTGCCTCCGAAGAGCGAAAGCGTCCATTGCGCCGGCACTGTTATACGCCCCGAACGCCGCCGTCCCTGACGCTACAAAAGGAACTACTTTATCGCCTCCTGCTACATTTGGCAGTAGCGACGATCCGTGTGCGCACCTGTGTAACGCTTTGCCTCTGTTTTCCAGTTGTGGCCTGCACCTGAAAACGTCCATCGCCTGGGCAAGCCCAGACGCCCAGCCGATCAAGTCTGCCTCCGAACAGCGAATGCGTCCACTACGCCTGCGCTGTGATACGCCCCGAACGCCGCCGTCCCTGACGCTACAAAAGGAACTACTTTATCGCCTCCTGCTACATTTGGCAGTAGCGACGACCCGCGTGCGCACCTGTGTAACGCTTTGCCTCATTTTCCCAGTTGTGGTCTGCACCTGAAAACGTCCATCGCCTGGGCAAGCCCAGACGCCGAGCCGATCAAGTTTGCCTCCGAACAGCGAAAGCGTTCACTACGCCTGCGCTGTGATACGCCCCGAACGCTGCCCTCCGTGACGCTACAAAAGGAGCTGCTTCATCGCGTTCTGCTACATTTGGCAGTAGCGACGACCCGTGTGCGCACCTGTGTAACGCTTTGCCTCTGTTTCCCAGTTGTGGCCTGCACCTGAAAACGTCCATCGCTTGGGCAAGCCCAGATGCCCAGCCGATCAAGTTTTCCTCCGAACAGCGAAAGCATCCGCTGCGCCTGCGCTGTGATACGACCCTAACGCTGCCGTCCCTGACGCTACAAAAGGAACTACTTTATCGCCTCCTGCTACATTTGGCAGTAGCGACGACCCATGATCGCACCTGTGTAACGCTTTGCCTCTGTTTCCCAGTTGTGGCCTGCACCTGCAAACGTCCATCGCCTGGGCAAGCCCAGACGCTCAGCCGATCAAGTCTGCCTCCGAACAGCGAACGCGTCCACTAAGCGTGCGCTGTGATACGCCCCGAACGCCGCCGTCCCTGACGCTACAAAAGGAACTACTTTATCGCCTCCTGCTACATTTGGCAGTAGCGACGACCCGTGTGCGCACCTGTGTAACGCTTTGCCTCTGTTTCCCAGTTGTGGCCTGCACCTGAAAACGTCCGTCGCATGGGCAAGCCCAGACGCCCAGCCGATCAAGTTTTCCTCCGAACAGCGAAAGCTTCCACTGCGCATGCGCTGTGACACGCCCCTAACGCTGCCGTCCCTGACGCTACAAAAGGAGCTGCTTCATCGCCATTCTGCTACATTTGGCAGTAGCGACGACCCGTGTGCGCAGCTGTGTAACGTTTTGCCTCTGTTTCCCAGTTGTGGCCTGCACCTGAAAACGTCCATCGCCTGGGAAAGCCCAGACGCCCAGCCGATCAAGTTTTCCTCCGAACAGCGAAAGCGTCCACTACGGCTCCGCTGTGATACGCCCCGAACGCTGCCGTCCGTGACGCTATAAAAGGAGCTGCTTCATCGCCTTCTGCTACATTTGGCAGTAGCGACGACCCGTGTAACGTTTTGCCTCTGTTTCCCAGTTGTGGCCTGCACCTGAAAACGTCCATCGCCTGAGCAAACCCAGACGCCCAGCCGATCAAGTTTTCCTCCGAACAGCGAAAGCGTCCACTACGCCTGCGCTGTGATACGCCCCTAACGCTGCCGTCCCTGTCGCTACAAAAGGAGCTGCTTCATTGCCTTCTGCTACATTTGGCAGAAGCGACGACCCGTGTGCGCACCTGTGCAACGTTTTGCCTCTGTTTCCCAGTTGTGGCCTGCACCTGAAAACGTCCATCGCCTGGGCAAGCCCAGACGCCCAGCCGATCAAGTTTTCCTCCGAACAGCGAAAGCGTCCACTACGCCTGCGCTGTGATACGCCCCGGACGCCGCCGTTCCCGACGCTACAAAAGGAACTACTCTTTCGCCTCCTGCCCCATTTGGCAGTAGCGACGAGCCGTTTGCGCACCTGTGTAACGCTTTGCCTCTGTTTCCCAATTGTGGCCTGCACCTGAAAACGTCCATCGCCTGGGCAAGCCCAGACGCCCAGCCGATCAAGTTTTCCTCCGAACAGCGAAAGCTTCCACTGCGCATGCGCTGTGATACGCCGCTAACGCTGCCGTCCCTGACGCTACAAAAGGAGCTGCTGCATCGCCTTGTGCTACATTTGGCAGTAGCGACGACCCGTGTGCGCACCTGTGTAACGTTTTGCCTCTGTTTGCCAGTTGTGGCATGCACCTGAAAACGACCATCGCCTGGGCAAGCCCAGACGCCCAGCCGATCAAGTTTTAATCCGAACAGCGAAAGCGTCCACTACGGCTGCGCTGTGCTACGCCCCGAACGCTGCCGTCCCGGACGCTATAAAAGGAGCTGCTTCATCGCCTTCTGCTACATTTGGCAGTAGCGACGACCCGTGTGCGCACCTGTGTAACGTTTTGCCTCTGTTTCCCAATTGTGGCCTGCACCTGAAAACGTCCATCGCCTGAGCAAACCCAGACGCCCAGCCGATCAAGTTTGCCTCCGAACAGCGAAAGCGTCCACTACGCCTGCGCTGTGATACGCCCCTAACGCTGCCGTCTCTGACGCTACAAAAGGAGCTGCTTCATCGCCTTCTGCTACATTTGGCAGAAGCGACGACCCGTGTGCGCACCTGTGTAACGTTTTGCCTCTGTTTCCCAGTTGTGGCCTGCATCTGAAAACGTCCATCGCCTGGGCAAGCCAAGACGCCGAGCCTATCAAGTCTGCCTCCGAACAGCGAAAGCGTCCAGTGCGCCGGCACTGTGATACGCCCCCAACGCTGCCGTCCCTGACGCTACGAAAGGAGGTGCTTCATCGCCTTCTGCTACATTTGGCAGTAGCGACGACCCGTGGGTGCACCTGTGTAACGTTTTGCCTGTGTTTCTCAGTTGTGGCCTGCACCTGAAAACGTCCATCGCTTGGGCAAGCCCAGACGCCCAGCCGATCAAATTTGCCTCCGAAGAGCGAAAGCGTCCACTACGCCTGCGCTGTGATGCGCCCCGAACGCCGCCGTCCCCGACGCTACAAAAGGAGCTGCTTCATCGCCATTCTGCTACATTTGGCAGTAGCGACGACCCGTGTGCGCAGCTGTGTAACGTTTTGCCTCTGTTTCCCAGTTGTGGCCTGCACCTGAAAACGTCCATCGCCTGGGCAAGCCCAGACGCCCAGCCGATCAAGTTTTCCTCCGAACAGCGAAAGCGTCCACTACGGCTCCGCTGTGATACGCCCCGAACGCAGCCGTCCGTGACGCTATAAAAGGAGCTGCTTCATCGCCTTCTGCTACATTTAGCAGTAGCGACGACCCGTGTGCGCACCTGTGTAACGTTTTGCCTGTTTCCCAGTTGTGGCCTGCACCTGAAAACGTCCATCGCTTGAGCAAACCCAGACGCCCAGCCGATCAAGTTTGCCTCCGAACAGCGAAAGCGTCCACTACGCCTGCGCTGTGATACGCCCCTAACGCTGCCGTCCCTGACGCTACAAAAGGAGCTGCTTCATCGCCTTCTGCTACATTTGGCAGAAGCGACGACCCGTGTGCGCACCTATGTAACGTTTTGCCTCTGTTTCCCAGTTGTGGCCTGCACCTGAAAACGTCCATCGCCTGGGCAAGCCCAGACGCCCAGCCGATCAAGTTTGCCTCCGAACAGCGAAAGCGTCCACTACGCCTGCGCTGTGATACGCCCCGAACGCCGCCGTTCCCGACGCTACAAAAGGAACTACTTTATCGCCTCCTGCAACATTTGGCAGTAGCGACGACCCGTGTGCGCACCTGTGTAACGCTTTGCCTCTGTTTCCCAATTGTGGCCTGCACCTGAAAACGTCCATCGCCTGGGCAAGCCCAGACGCCCAGCCGATCAAGTTTTCCTCCGAACAGCGAAAGTTTCCACTGCGCATGCGCTGTGATACGCCCCTAACGCTGCCGTCCCTGACGCTACAAAAGGAGCTGCTTCATCGCCTTCTTCTACATTTGGCAGTAGCGACGACCCGTGTGCGCAGCTGTGTAACGTTTTGCCTCTGTTTCCCAGTTGTGGCCTGCACCTGAAAACGTCCATCGCCTGGGCAAGCCCAGACGCCCAGCCGATCAAGTTTTCCTCCGAACAGCGAAAGCGTCCACTACGGCTGCGCTGTGATACGCCCCGAACGCTGCCGTCCCTGACGCTATAAAAGGAGCTGCTTCATCGCCTTCTGCTACATTTGGCAGTAGCGACGACCCGTGTGCGCACCTGTGTAACGTTTTGCCTCTGTTTCCCAGTTGTGGCCTGCACCTGAAAACGTCCATCGCCTGAGCAAACCCAGACGCCCAGCCGGTCAAGTTTGCCTCCGAACAGCGAAAGCGTCCACTACGCCTGCGCTGTGATACGCCCCTGACGCTACAAAAGGAGCTGCTTCATCGCCTTCTGCTACATTTGGCAGAAGCGACGACCCGTGTGCGCACCTGTGTAACGTTTTGCCTCTGTTTCCCAGTTGTGGCCTGCATCTGAAAACGTCCATCGCCTGGGCAAGCCCAGACGCCGAGCCTACCAAGTCTGCCTCCGAACAGCGAAAGCGTCCATTGCGCCGGCACTGTGATACGTCCCGAACGCTGCCGTCCCTGACGCTACGAAAGGAGGTGCTTCATCGCCTTCTTCTACATTTGGCAGTAGCGACGACCCGTTTGCGCACCTGTGTAACGTTTTGCCTCTGTTTCCTAGTTGTGGCCTGCACCTGAAAACGTCCATCGCCTGGGCAAGCCCAGACGCCCAGCCGATCAAGTTTTCCTCCGAACAGCGAAAGCGTCCACTACGCCTGCGCTGTGATACGCCCCTAACGCTGCCGTCCCTGACGCTACAAAAGGAGCTGCTTCATCGCCTTCTGCTACATTTGGCAGTAGCGACGACCCGTGTGCGCAGCTGTGTAACGTTTTGCCTCTGTTTCCCAGTTGTGGCGTGCACCTGAAAACGTCCATCGCCTGGGCAAGCCCAGACGCCGAGCCTATCAAGTCTGCCTCCGAACAGCGAAAGCGTCCACTGCGCCGGCACTGTGATACGCCCCGAACGCTGCCGTCCCTGACGCTAAAAAGGAGCTGTTTCGTCCTCTTCTGCTACATTTGTCAGTAGCGACAACCCGTGTGCGCACCTATGTAACGTTTTGCCTCTGTTTCCCAGTTGTGGCCTGCACCTGAAAACGTCCATCGCCTGGGCAAGCCCAGACGCCCAGCCGATCAAGTTTGCCTCCGAACAGCGAAAGCGTCCACTACGCCTGCGCTGTGATACGCCCCGAACGCCGCCGTCCCCGACGCTACAAAAGGAACTGCTTTATCGCCTCCCGCTACATTTGGCAGTAGCGACGATCCGTGTGCGCACCTGTGTAACGCTTTGCCTCGGTTTTCCAGTTGTGGCCTGCCCCTGAAAACGTCCATCGCCTGGGCAAACCCAGACGCCCAGCCGATCAAGACTGCCTCTGAACAGCGAAAGCGTCCACTACGCCTGCGCTGTGATACGCCCCGAACGCCGCCGTCCCTGACGCTACAAAAGGAACTACTTTATCACCTCCTGCTACATTTGGCAGTAGCGACGACCCGTGTGCGCACCTGTGGAACGCTTTGCCTCTGTTTCCCCGTTGTGGCCTGCACCTGAAAACGTCCATCGCCTGGGCAAGCCCAGACGCCCAGCCGATCAAGTTCGCCTCCGAACAGCGAAAGCGTTCACTTCGCCTGCGCTGTGATACGCCCCGAACGCCGCCGTCCCTGACGCTACAAAAGGAGCTGCTTCATCGCCTTCTTCTACATTTGGCAGTAGCGACGACCCGTTTGCGCACCTGTGTAACGTTTTGCCTCTGTTTCCCAGCTGTGGCCTGCACCTGAAAACGTCCATCGCCTGGGCAATCCCAGACGCCCAGCCGATCATGTTTTCCTCCGAACAGCGAAAGCGTCCACTACGCCTGCGCTGTGATACGCCCCAAACGCTGCCGTCCCTGACGCTACAAAAGGAGCTGCTTCATCGCCTTCTTCTACATTTGGCAGTAGCGACGACCCGTGTGCGCAGCTGTGTAACGTTTTGCCTCTGTTTCCCAGTTGTGGCCTGCACCTGAAAACGTCCATCGCCTGGGCAAGCCCAGACGCCCAGCCGAACAAGTTTTCCTCCGAACAGCGAAAGCGTCCACTACGGCTGCGCTGTGATACGCCCCGAACGCTGCCGTCCCTGACGCTATAAAAGGAGCTGCTTCATCGCCTTCTGCTACATTTGGCAGTAGCGACGACCCGTGTGCGCACCTGTGTAACGTTTTGCCTCTGTTTCCCAGTTGTGGCCTGCACCTGAAAACGTCCATCGCCTGAGCAAACCCAGACGCCCAGCCGGTCAAGTTTGCCTCCGAACAGCGAAAGCGTCCACTACGCCTGCGCTGTGATACGCCCCTGACGCTACAAAAGGAGCTGCTTCATCGCCTTCTGCTACATTTGGCAGAAGCGACGACCCGTGTGCGCACCTGTTTAACGTTTTGCCTCTGTTTCCCAGTTGTGGCCTGCATCTGAAAACGTCCATCGCCTGGGCAAGCCCAGACGCCGAGCCTACCAAGTCTGCCTCCGAACAGCGAAAGCGTCCATTGCGCCGGCACTGTGATACGTCCCGAACGCTGCCGTCCCTGACGCTACGAAAGGAGGTGCTTCATCGCCTTCTTCTACATTTGGCAGTAGCGACGACCCGTTTGCGCACCTGTGTAACGTTTTGCCTCTGTTTCCTAGTTGTGGCCTGCACCTGAAAACGTCCATCGCCTGGGCAAGCCCAGACGCCCAGCCGATCAAGTTTTCCTCCGAACAGCGAAAGCGTCCACTACGCCTGCGCTGTGATACGCCCCTAACGCTGCCGTCCCTGACGCTACAAAAGGAGCTGCTTCATCGCCTTCTGCTACATTTGGCAGTAGCGACGACCCGTGTGCGCAGCTGTGTAACGTTTTGCCTCTGTTTCCCAGTTGTGGCGTGCACCTGAAAACGTCCATCGCCTGGGCAAGCCCAGACGCCGAGCCTATCAAGTCTGCCTCCGAACAGCGAAAGCGTCCACTGCGCCGGCACTGTGATACGCCCCGAACGCTGCCGTCCCTGACGCTAAAAAGGAGCTGTTTCGTCCTCTTCTGCTACATTTGTCAGTAGCGACAACCCGTGTGCGCACCTATGTAACGTTTTGCCTCTGTTTCCCAGTTGTGGCCTGCACCTGAAAACGTCCATCGCCTGGGCAAGCCCAGACGCCCAGCCGATCAAGTTTGCCTCCGAACAGCGAAAGCGTCCACTACGCCTGCGCTGTGATACGCCCCGAACGCCGCCGTCCCCGACGCTACAAAAGGAACTGCTTTATCGCCTCCCGCTACATTTGGCAGTAGCGACGATCCGTGTGCGCACCTGTGTAACGCTTTGCCTCGGTTTTCCAGTTGTGGCCTGCCCCTGAAAACGTCCATCGCCTGGGCAAACCCAGACTCCCAGCCGATCAAGACTGCCTCTGAACAGCGAAAGCGTCCACTACGCCTGCGCTGTGATACGCCCCGAACGCCGCCGTCCCTGACGCTACAAAAGGAACTACTTTATCACCTCCTGCTACATTTGGCAGTAGCGACGACCCGTGTGCGCACCTGTGGAACGCTTTGCCTCTGTTTCCCCGTTGTGGCCTGCACCTGAAAACGTCCATCGCCTGGGCAAGCCCAGACGCCCAGCCGATCAAGTTCGCCTCCGAACAGCGAAAGCGTTCACTTCGCCTGCGCTGTGATACGCCCCGAACGCCGCCGTCCCTGACGCTACAAAAGGAGCTGCTTCATCGCCTTCTTCTACATTTGGCAGTAGCGACGACCCGTTTGCGCACCTGTGTAACGTTTTGCCTCTGTTTCCCAGCTGTGGCCTGCACCTGAAAACGTCCATCGCCTGGGCAATCCCAGACGCCCAGCCGATCATGTTTTCCTCCGAACAGCGAAAGCGTCCACTACGCCTGCGCTGTGATACGCCCCAAACGCTGCCGTCCCTGACGCTACGAAAGCAGCTGCTTCATCGCCTTCTGCTACATTTGGCAGTAGCGACGACCCGTGTGCGCACCTGTGTAACGTTTTGCCTCTGTTTCCCAGTTGTGGCCTGCACCTGAAAACGTCCATCGCCTGAGCAAACTCAGACGCCGAGCCGATCAAGTTTTCCTCCGAACAGCGAAAGCGTCCACTGCGCCGGCACTGTGATACGCCCCGAACGCCGCCGTCCCTGACGCTACAAAAGGAGCTGCTTCATCGCTTTCTTCTACATTTGGCAGTAGCGACGACCCGTGTGCGCACCTGTGTAACGTTTTGCCTCTGTTTCCCAGTTGCGGCCTGCACCTGAAAACGTCCATCGCCTGGGCAAGCCCAGACGCCCAGGCGATCAAGTTTGCCTCCGAACGGTGAAAGCGTCCACTACGCCTGCGCTGTGATACGCCCCAAACGCTGCCGTCCGTCCCTGACGCTACAAAAGGAGCTGCTTCTTCGCCTTCTGCTACATTTGGCAGAAGAGACGACCCGTGTGCGCACGTGTGTAACGTTTTGCCTCTGTTTCCCAGTTGTGGCCTGCACCTGAAAACGTCCGTCGCCTGGGCAAGCCCAGAAGCCCAGCCTATCAAGTTTGCCTCCGAACAGCGAAAGTGTCCACTACTCCTGCACTGTGATACGCCCCGAACGCCGCCGTCCCGGACGCTACAAAACGAACTACTTTATCACCTCCTGCTACATTTGGCAGTAGCGACGACCCGTGTGTGCACCTGTGTAACTGTGATGACCCCCATAATGCGCAGGTCCACACGGGACGGAGAGGCAAAGAGACACCGTATGGCTCAGTTTAAACAAACAGATATATTCAATAATTATACATGATTAAGATTCAGAGGCTGGGGCGTCCGAGCTTACGTGCCGACGACTTCATGGTGGCGATGGAGTGGCTCCGGAGTTGGGCTCGAGCGGTTGCTGGCAGAAGCTGCACGCCGTCGGGCTTCGGCGCTGAAGGCCCTCTTGGCGAACGATGTCGTCCTGAGCGTTCTCTTCCGTACTGCTTGTCGATTTTTATATCCTCTTCTCCACACTCCCTAGGGTGAGGACGCCCACGCCGGAGGGGAAGGAGGGGGGGCTAGGGCTTTCACTTGGGCGCACAAACATACCACCGCACTTATGGTCTCGCCCCGTCACGTGTTGAGTCCGAGGGAAAGAAGGTTGTCTTCGAGGTAGCGCATAGCGTCGGCTGTGGTAAGGCGCCCTCTGGCCCGCTGACAGTTCCCGCGGGTCACCGGCCTCCATTCTCCATCCATCAACTGACACTCGCTCCTCAAGGTAAGGCGCGCTCTGGCCCGCTGACAGTTCCCTTGTCCTGGAATGTGCTCGGGAGGGCCGCCCCTGGAACCGCCACGCCAATTGGGGAGGATAAAGCCCGTTTCCCCGCGGCGGCGGCGGCGGGTCCGGTTGGGTCCGGTTGGACTTAAACCCCTTCGTTCTGGTCGTCACTCAAAGAGCATGGCTGGGTAATTGATGATGCCGCTGTCATCTGGGTCTCCGTCTACGCCGCGCCGTCGAACGCGGAACCTCGTAGCACACACAAGGAATGTCACACTCGCTCACCCTCCAGAAGAATGTTCTCCGAACATTTGAGTCCACGCAGCTCCCCTTGTCTTTCTGAATCGCCTCGCACAGTGCGTCCGACAAAACACTTTTCGCTGCACTCAACACCACTGCACAACACCATATGCCTCCGCTGTCATAACTGGCGTCTCCAGGGGCAGCACTGATCTTCTTTTACAGATAAACATGAAACTCAGCACCCAAGCCTCTCCTTTCTAGTCCAAACTGGACGAAATAAATATACCACACTTACAAAGGAGCTCCCACTTCTAGCACGATCACGGCACAGACAAAAATATAGATAACGAAAGGAAGTAGGGCAGGTTCTGCATGCGCTCCGCATGCTCTCCTGTGAAGGTGTTACTTAATGACAGAAAGGTTTAACTACCAACTCCGATAACTTGACACATAAGCACATAGCAATGTTATGAGCTGCGGCATTACACAATTCTAACCAGTTCACAACTCCGCTCTGTTTACGCCATTATTCCGACTTACCTTTCCGATTTCGCAGCGGATATCGGCCTTCATGAGTCATACTAAGTAAGTCTGTGCCCCTTTGTCTACTTTGGGACTCGCGAGGGCTCGTGGAAGGGGCCTCTCCTGGCGTTATCTGCGCGGCAACCTCGCGCGCTTCTTCTTCTAGCTATGCATGAAGTAAATCCGGTGGCATTCCGGCCGTCACCTCGGGCGCCTGCCGAACAAATGCAGGAGAGGGCGTTTCTTGCGAACAATCTGCGCGCTCCGCTTCACTTCTGTCCCCATCAAAATCCGCGCTTTCCCTTTCCTCATTTCGTGAATACTGAACCGGTGCCGACTTGAGGCGATTTGCGTGTATCCTTATCAAGCGCCGGTTCACGTCTCGGACTCTGAAGTTTACCGGAGAAAGCTTCTCGACAACCTCGCACGGTCCTCTCCACTTAGTCTGGAACTTACGAGCTAGCCCAATCTGCCTTTGGCAGTTTTCAATGTACACGCTGTCCCCCACATTAAACGGCGCGTCTCTAGCACTGCGATCGTGCACCTCCTTCCTGCGCTTCGCCGCTTTCTTTAAGGCCTCCTTTGCGATGTCCCTCGCCACTTGCAAGCGCGATTCTAGCTCAACCTTACAGTCGTCCAGTGAAGCGTATGGGACACGACGGGGGCCCTCTGGCACTTCACTAGGCTGGTCCGGGTCTCGGCCGTAGAGAACAAAGAATGGCGATTCGCCCGTGCTCTCGTGTGCTGCGGAATTGTAGGCAAACATTGCATACGGGAGCCACAAGTCCCAGTCCCGCTGGTCGCGCGAAACAAAATGCGACAGGAACCCGGCCACGGTTTGGTTCAGTCGCTCCACCGCGCCGTTGCAAGCCGGATGGTACGGTGTTGTCTGCTTCTTAGCAATCTTAAGCAGCTCGCAAACTCTCCTCATTAGCTGCGACACGAAGTTCGTTCCCCGATCTGTCAAGAGTTGCCTCGGGGGTCCATGTCGGAGCACGATCTGTTCGACAAATGCTCTTGCAACCGTGTCTGCCTTCTGATCTGGGAGTGCTACCGCTTCCGCGTATTTTGAAAGGTGATCTACAAATACTAAAATTTACTTGTTTCCGGAAGTGGTCGTGGGCAATGGGCCCATTAGGTCCATACCTGTTCGCTCGAAGGGAGCCGAAACCTCAGAGAACGGCTGAATTGGAGCTGGTCTTCGTCCCTTGGGTGTTTTTCTTTCGAGACAGGAATGACACTTCGCACAGTAGTCTCTAACATCCTGTCGCATGCCACTCCAAAAGTACAAACGCTCCACACGCCTGCGTGTCTTCGCTACGCCAAAATGACCGGCGCATGGCGCATCGTGAAACGCGCGAAGAACCCTTTCTGTCCACGACCGAGGTATGACGACTCTCTCCCAAGCGGTCTTCTCTGGTCTCCCGTTCCTGGTTGGCCTCGTGCGCCGACACAGGGTGCCGTCTTTGCCAATGAAATAACCTAGCTGTTCGGGGTGAGACGGTGCGCCCTCTAAGCTTTCGATTATTCGCTTCAGGTCAGGATCTTTGCACTGCTCTGTGCGTAATTCGGCGGGGTCGACTACGGGGACAAACTCATCTATAGCTGCCACGGCAGCTGTGCGGCTGAGTGCATCAGCATTAAGATGTGTCTTTCCTGACTTGTGCTCAACTTCAAAGCAGTATTCCTGCAGGTGTAGATTCCATCTAGCGAGTCGCGAGCTAGGGTCCCTGACACTCATCACCCATTTCAGAGGATGGCAGTCTGTGACTAGCTTGAATTTGCGGCCGTAACGGTAGCATCTGAAGTGCTTTACTGCCCAGACAACGGCGAGGCACTCCCTTTCCGTAGCTCCGTACTTTTGCTCTGTGGGGCTCAGCTGTCGGCTAGCAAAAGCAACGGGATGTTCTTTGCCCTCGATAACCTGAGATAGCACGGCACCAACTGCGAACTTACGCATCTGTGGCCATAACGAAGGGCAAATTAAAATCCGGGTGGCGCAACAGCGGTGCACTCATGAGCTTCCTTTTCAGGGCCCCAAAAGCATTCTCCGCGTTTTCGTCCCAGCGAAAGGCGACATTTTTGGCTGTTAAGGCGGTGAGCGGCTTAGCGAGCTTGGCGAACTCCTCTATGTGCCTTCGGTAGTAACCGATCAGGCCGAGAAACTGCCGGACCTGGCGGACGCTAGTCGGGGATGGAAAATCCGAGACACACCTTAGTTTCTCAGGGTCCGGTCGCACGCCGTCAGCTGAAACAACGTGCCCGAGGTATTTCACCTCGTTTTTGAGGAATTGGCACTTAGAGGGCTTCAGCTTGAGACCCGCTCCTCTTAGTCGCACCAAAACCTGCTCAATATCGCGCAAATGGTTCTAAAAACTGTCACTGTATATGATAATGTCATCCATATACACGAAGCACAGCCTCCCCAGAAGACCTGCCAGGATAACATCAGCGGTTCTCTGCCAGACAGCAGGGCTGTTGGCCAGACCCATCGGCATTCTTTTCCATTCATAGTGCCCTGAGGGCGTGTTGAATGCCGTTTTCTCGGCATCTGCCGGATCCATTGCTATCTGCCAGAATCCTGCCGCCATGTCAACTACCGTGAAGTACCTGGCAGAGCCCAGCTGAGAAAGCGTCTCCTGTATATTGGGGATGGGGTATGGATCGATGCGAGTTACGGCATTTAGTTTGCGGTAGTCCACTACCAATCGATACGAGCCATCTGGCTTTTCCACCAATAGTGCTGGTGCTCCCCAGGGTGACTTTGAGTGTTCGACAATGCCGCGATCAATCAGGTCCTGCACCTGCCGCTCCATCTCCTCACGTTGGGAGTAAGGAATCCTGTACGCACGCTGGTAAACGGGCGATGAAGTGCCGGTTTCTATCCTGTGCTTTATAACGCCACAGCAGCCCAAATCCAGGTTGGACGCGGCGAATACCTCCGAGTAGTCGTTCAGCAAACCAGCCAGAGCCTCCCTCTTCCTGGATTTTACGTGAGAAAGATCGAACGACGCCTTTGGAGCAGCCGAAGGACTAGCATGCTCTACAGTTGCGAGTACCGTATCGGTGGGCTCACGTTTCTCTAACGCAGAGGTGAAGAAAGCCAATGTTTTGTTCTTGGGAAGGCTCAGTGGCTGCTGGCTACAGTTAACCACCCGTAGGGGCACTCTGTGGGCGTCATTAACTGTCACGAGGCACGCGGCTGCCTTCAGGCCATTGCTGAGAGAGTCGACCGGCTCAAGCACTCCCACGGCGCCACTCTCTACATCTGAAGGCACAAACGCGTACAAAATGTGCTCCGACCAAGGAAGGACGACCGCCTCATCGACCAGCCTGACGACAACCCGCGAATATACCTTCTCCAATGATCCCACTGTTTGACGGGTGTCAATATTGGTAATGCGAATCTCAGCCTCTCTCCTGTTCAAAAACGGAACTTTTGAGCCGCCCGCATTAACCTCTTCCTCAGAGAATGAGACTACTACCTTCCCTTTTCTCAAAAAATCCTGCCCTAATATACCTGACACTCCGTTTGGCAGAGACACCGTGTCCGGGCATACGTAGCAGGGGTGCTCCAATGCAATTCCGCCGAGAGAGAAGTGTAACCGGTAGAGTCCACTTATGCCAAGAGGATCCCCTGTTATGCCTACAAATTTGGTTGGCATACCACCAGACGCTTCCAACACCTCGCGGTCCCCATTCCTTCGAAGCGTGTTAAAACTGCTCTCCTTAAGCAATGTCACCTTTGACCCCGTATCTATCAACAATTCCATGCAACAACCATTTAACTTGCAACGCACAACAGGGCATGCCTCGTCGGCCACACAAACTACCACCACCTCATCATCCACTGCTCCCTCCCCACGCTCCTCAGGCTGGGGAGGACTAACTAGTTTTTTGTCTCGGTATCTGGAGCCCCGCTGTAGGCTTGCTTAGGGCGTGTCTCGCCTGCTTCTCTTTGTGGCTCCCCACGGCGCACGTTTTGGCAGAACCTGGCGATGTGTCCGCGACCCTGGCAAGCGAAGCATACGATTTCTTCAAAATCTCGCATACCGCGCCTGTAGCTTTGTGGCGGTCTCCGGTTTCCAGCGAATGAGCGCTGTTGAGCGCGCGCTTCAACCTGGCGTTCTACCTGCTGAGATAGCAGCTGTTCTAAGCGATCTAACCGCTCTGTCAAGAGAGCAACCTCAGGGTTGAGCACCGCTCTCTCTATGACGCGTACTCTCGCTGCGGCTGTCGTTAACGCCTCATTTTGTTCCTCATCCAAAGCGGCCTCCACGGCTTGGTCGAAATTGCTCGGCTTGCGCGAGAGCACAAACCGGCGCACGGGGTCTTGCAGACCAGCCACGAACAAAGCGGTCATTTCCTCTTTAAGTATATCCTCCGCGTATTTCTTCTTTAGCTGGTCTCCTTCCTCCTCCCTGCTTAACGTATCGCGCGCTAAGCGCTGAAGACGCGACGCAAACGTTCGCACGTCCTCCCCTACCATCTCTCCGGCGTCACGGAACATCTGTACCCGCACGTGATGTGGTTCAGTGTCGAAATGCTCAAACGCGAGCTTCTTAAATTCCGCAAATGATTTTGTGGATTTTACTTTTTCGTCTCGCCAAGCAAAATCATGAGCAGCTCCTGCCATCTTACACCTCGCCATTCCCAGCATTTGAGCATCGGACCATCCCCCCATTTTCCCAATCTCTTCTAGCATGGAAAAGAAATCGCAGATTGGAACCCCTGTCTTATCTCCCGTAAACGTCGGAATGACGCTTCCTAATGCCAGCATGCTTGCTCCGAGCGACGGCTGTGGAGTGGGAGCTCCCTCAGATACAGACATTTTTTTTTTCAAGCCCTCCAGTGCCTCAAGCCTCTCAAATGGGGGTAAAAGTCCCACAATCAGTCCCGTGATTCCCTTTTGATTACAATTTTGAAGTCATGAATGTCACAGCATTCAGAGGACATTTGCTTTTGAGACCCCACTTCTGACACCAGTGTGATGACCCCCATAATGCGCAGGTCCACACGGGACGGAGAGGCAAAGAGACACCGTATGGCTCAGTTTAAACAAACAGATATATTCAATAATTATACATGATTAAGATTCAGAGGCTGGGGCGTCCGAGCTTACGTGCCGACGACTTCATGGTGGCGATGGAGTGGCTCCGGAGTTGGGCTCGAGCGGTTGCTGGCAGAAGCTGCACGCCGTCGGGCTTCGGCGCTGAAGGCCCTCTTGGCGAACGATGTCGTCCTGAGCGTTCTCTTCCGTACTGCTTGTCGATTTTTATATCCTCTTCTCCACACTCCCTAGGGTGAGGACGCCCACGCCGGAGGGGAAGGAGGGGGGGCTAGGGCTTTCACTTGGGCGCACAAACATACCACCGCACTTATGGTCTATGACCCCCATAATGCGCAAGTCCACACGGGACGGAGAGGCAAAGAGACACCGTATGGCTCAGTTTAAACAAACAGATATATTCAATAATTATACATGATTAAGATTCAGAGGCTGGGGCGTCCGAGCTTACGTGCCGACGACTTCATGGTGGCGATGGAGTGGCTCCGGAGTTGGGCTCGAGCGGTTGCTGGCAGAAGCTGCACGCCGTCGGGCTTCGGCGCTGAAGGCCCTCTTGGCGAACGATGTCGTCCTGAGCGTTCTCTTCCGTACTGCTTGTCGATTTTTATATCCTCTTCTCCACACTCCCTAGGGTGAGGACGCCCACGCCGGAGGGGAAGGAGGGGGGCTAGGGCTTTCACTTGGGCGCACAAACATACCACCGCACTTATAGTCTCGCCCCTCTCACGTGTTGAGTCCGAGGGAAAGAAGGTTGTCTTCGAGGTAGCGCATAGCGTCGGCTGTGGTAAGGCGCCCTCTGGCCCGCTGACAGTTCCCGCGGGTCACCGGCCTCCATTCTCCATCCATCAACTGACACTCGCTCCTCAAGGTAAGGCGCGCTCTGGCCCGCTGACAGTTCCCTTGTCCTGGAATGTGCTCGGGAGGGCCGCCCCTGGAACCGCCACGCCAATTGGGGAGGATAAAGCCCGTTTCCCCGCGGCGGCGGCGGCGGGTCCGGTTGGGTCCGGTTGGGCTTAAACCCCTTCGTTCTGGTCGTCACTCAAAGAGCATGGCTGGGTAATTGATGATGCCGCTGTCATCTGGGTCTCCGTCTACGCCGCGCCGTCGAACGCGGAACCTCGTAGCACACACAAGGAATGTCACATAACGCTTTGCCTCTGTTTCCGAGTTGTGGCCTGCACCTGAAAATGTCCTTCGCCTGGGCAAGCCCAGAGGCCCAGCCTATCAAGTTTGCCTCCGAATAGTGAAAGTGTCCACTACTCCTGCGCTGTGATACGCCCCGAACGCCGCCGTTCTTGACTCTACAAAAGGAACTACTTTATCGCCTCCTGCTACATTTGGCAGTTGTGACGACCCGTGTGCGCACCTGTGTAACGCTTTGCCTCTGTTTCCCAGTTGTGGCCTGCACCTGAAAACGTCCATCGCCTGGGCAAGCCCAGACGCCCAGCCGATCAAGTTCGCCTCCGAACAGCGAAAGCGTCCACTACGCCTGCGCTGTGATACGCCCCAAACGCTGCCGTCCCTGACGCTACAAAAGGAGCTGTTTCATTGCCTTCTGCTTCATTTGGCAGTAGCGATGACCCGTGTGCGCACCTGTGTAACGTTTTGCCTCTGTTTCCCAGTTGTGGCATGCACCTGAAAACGCCCATCGCCTGGGAAAGCGCATACGCCCAGCCGATCAACTTTGCCTCCGAACAGCGAAAGCGTCCATTACGCTTGCGCTGTGATACGCCCCGAACGCCGCCGTCCCTGACGCTACAAAAGGAACTACTTTATCGCCTCCTGCTACATTTGGAAGTAGCGACGACCCATGTGCGCACCTGTGTAACGCTTTGCTTCTGATTCCCAGTTGTGGCCTGCACCTGAAAACGTCCATCGCCTGGGCAAGCCCAGACGCCCAGCCCATCAAGTTTGCCTCCGAAGAGCGAAAGCGTCCACTGCGCCGGCACTGTGATACGCCCCGAACGCCGCCATCCCTGACGCTACAAAAGGAGCTGCTTCATCGCCTTCTTCTACATTTGGCCGTAGCGACGACCCGTGTGCGCACCTGTGTAACGTTTTGCCTCTGTTTCCCAGTTGTGGCCTGCATCTGAAAACGTCCATCGCCTGGGCAAGCCCAGACGCCCGCCTATCAAGTTTGCCTCCGAACAGCGAAAGCGTCCACTGCGCCGGCACTGTGATACGCCCCGAACGCTGCCGTCCCTGACGCTAAAAAGGAGCTGTTTCGTCCTCTTCTGCTACATTTGTCAGTAGCGACAACCCGTGTGCGCACCTATGTAACGTTTTGCCTCTGTTTCCCAGTTGTGGCCTGCACCTGAAAACGTCCATCGCCTGGGCAAGCCCAGACGCCCAGCCGATCAAGTTTGCCTCCGAACAGCGAAAGCGTCCACTACGCCTGCGCTGTGATACGCCCCGAACGCCGCCGTCCCCGACGCTACAAAAGGAACTACTTTATCGCCTCCCGCTACATTTGGCAGTAGCGACGATCCGTGTGCGCACCTGTGTAACGCTTTGCCTCGGTTTTCCAGTTGTGGCCTGCCCCTGAAAACGTCCATCGCCTGGGCAAACCCAGACGCCCAGCCGATCAAGACTGCCTCTGAACAGCGAAAGCGTCCACTACGCCTGCGCTGTGATACGCCCCGAACGCCGCCGTCCCTGACGCTACAAAAGGAACTACTTTATCACCTCCTGCTACATTTGGCAGTAGCGACGACCCGTGTGCGCACCTGTGGAACGCTTTGCCTCTGTTTCCCCGTTGTGGCCTGCACCTGAAAACGTCCATCGCCTGGGCAAGCCCAGACGCCCAGCCGATCAAGTTCGCCTCCGAACAGCGAAAGCGTTCACTTCGCCTGCGCTGTGATACGCCCCGAACGCTGCCGTCCCTGACGCTACAAAAGGAGCTGCTTCATCGCCTTCAGCTACATTTGGCAGTAGCGACGACCCGTGTGCGCACCTGTGTAACGTTTTGCCTTTGTTTCCCAGTTGTGGCCTGCACCTGAAAACGTCCATCGCTTGGGGAAGGCCAGACGCCCAGCCGATCAAGTTTTCCTCCAAACAGCGAAAGCATCCACTGCGCCTGGGCTGTGATACGCCCCTAACGCTGCCGTCCCTGACGCTACGAAAGGAGCTGCTTCATCGCCTTCTGCTACATTTGGCAGTAGCGACGACCCGTGGGCGCACCTGTGTAACGTTGTGCCTCTGTTTCCCAGTTGTGGCCTGCACCTGAAAACGTCCATCGCTTGGGCAAGCCCAGACGCCCAGCCGATCAAGTTTGCCTCCGATCAGAGAAAGCGTCCACTGCGCCGGCAGTGTGATACGCCCCGAACGCCGCCGTCCCTGACGCTACAAAAGGAACTACTTTATCGCCTCCTGCTACATTTGGCAGTAGCGACGACCCGTGTGCGCACCTCCTGTGTAACGTTTTGCCTCTGTTTCCCAGTTGTGGCCTGTACCTGAAAACGTCCATCGCCTGGGCCAGCCCAGACGCCCAGCCGATCAAGTTTCCTCCGAACAGCGAAAGTGTCCGCTACGCCTGCGCTGTGATACGCCCCAAACGCTGCCGTCCGTCCCTGACGCTACAAAAGGAGCTGCTTCATCGCCTTCTGCTACATTTGGCAGTAGCGACGACCTGTGTGCGCACCTGTGTAACGTTTTGCCTCTGTTTCCCAGTTGCGGCCTGCACCTGAAAACGTCCTTCGCCTGGGAAAGCCCACACGCCCAGCCGATCAAGTTTGCCTCCGAACGGTGAAAGCGTCCACAACGCCTGCGCTGTGATACGCCCCAAACGCTGCCGTCCGTCCTTGACGCTACAAAAGGAGCTGCTTCATCGCCTTCTGCTACATTTGGCAGAAGCGACGACCCGTGTGCGCACCTGTGTAACGTTTTGCCTCTGTTTCCCAGTTGTGGCCTGCACCTGAAAATGTCCTTCGCCTGGGCAAGCCCAGAAGCCCAGCCTATCAAGTTTGCCTCCGAACAGTGAAAGTGTCCACTACTCCTGCGCTGTGATACGCCCCGAACGCTGCCGCCCCTGACACTACAAAAGGAGCTGTTTCATCGCCTTCTTATACATTTGGCAGAAGCGACGACCCGTGTGCGCACCTGTGTAACGTTTTGTCTCTGTTTCCCAGTTGTGGCCTGCACCTGAAAATGTCCTTCGCCTGGGCAAGCCCAGAAGCCCAGCCTATCAAGTTTGCCTCCGAACAGTGAAAGTGTCCACTACTCCTGCGCTGTGATACGCCCCGAACGCTACCGTCCCTGACGCTACAAAAGGAGCTGTTTCATCGCCTTCTTATACATTTGGCAGTAGCGACGACCCGTGTGCGCACCTGTGTAACTTTTTGCCTCTGTTTCCCAGTTGTGGCATGCACCTGAAAACGCCCATCGCCTGGGAAAGCCCCTACGCCCAGCCGATCAACTTTGCCTCCGAACAGCGAAAGCATCCATTACGCCTGCGCTGTGATACGCCCCGAACGCCGCCGTCCCTGACGCTACAAAAGGAACTACTTTATCGCCTCCTGCTACATTTGGCAGTAGCGACCACCCGTGTGCGCACCTCCTGGGTAACGTTTTGCCTCTGTTTCCCAGTTGTGGCCTGCACCTGAAAACGTCCATCACCTGGGCAAGCCCAGACGCCCAGCCGATCAAGTTTCCTCCGAACAGCGAAAGTGTCCACTACGCCTGCGCTGTGATACGCCTCAAACGCTGCCGTCCGTCCCTGACGCTACTAAAGGAGCTGCTTCATCGCCTTCTGCTACATTTGGCAGAAGCGACGACCCGTGTGCGCACCTGTGTAACGTTTTGCCTCTGTTTCCAAGTTGTGGCCTGCACCTGAAAACGTCCATCGCCTGGGCAAGCCCAGACGCCCAGCCTATCAAATTTGCCTCCGAACAGCGAAAGCGTCCACTACTCCTGCGCTGTGATACGCCCCGAACGCTGCCGTCCCTGACGCTACAAAAGGAGCTGTTTCATCGCCTTCTACATTTGGCAGTAGCGACGACCCGTGTGCGCACCTTTGTAACGTTTTGCCTCTGTTTCCCAGTTGTGGCCTGCCCCTGAAAACGCCCATCGCCTGGGCAAGCCCAGACGCCCAGCCGATCAAGTTTGCCTCCGAACAGCGAAAGCGTCCATTACGCCTGCGCTGTGATACGCCCCGAACGCTGCCGTCCCTGACGCTACAAAAGGAACTAATTTATCGCGTCCTGCTACATTTGGCAGTAGCGACGACCCGTGTGCGCACCTGTGTAATGCTTTGCCTCTGTTTCCCAGTTGTGGCCTGCAGCTGGGTGTTCAATAGTCGGCATCAAAAACATGACTAATGAGGTTTTTGCAAAATATGGATCTTTAACAGACAGGATGCCGTAGGAGCGCCCCGTACCAGCTCACGGTAGTTAATGTGAGAATAAAACAGTGAGTTGTAAAGAAGCAGTTTAATCGTACCAGTTATTATCCCTAATTGTTTGACAGTTTGGTTCACATGAGTTTCCTATGGCACGGTCAAAGAAAACACTCGGCCAATCACATCAGTGGGGGCGTGAAAGTGAACTTCACGATTGAAATTGGCCCAGAGGGGTACATTCCTAATGTTTCCATCACGGTAACCTAATTAAGGGTAAGTCTTTGAGGTATTAGGTTCTTTGTTTTTAACTTTCCCAAACACGCGCTTTTTATTTCATGCATCTTTCTGACCTCGGCATCACGGCAGCTGGAGATACAATTTTTTCAATTAATAGCTCATTGTCATTTCTAAAAATTTGGGAGTAGTTTCAAATTTCGGCTTTTATAAATGTGTGGTTGTAATTGCAATCACTTTTGTTGTGCAGGTTTTCAAAGTTCTAAGATATAAAAATGGGCATTTCAAACAAGCTTTTAACATTTTATTCATTATTTGTCCTTCTATGAACACTTAAAATAATATGAAGGAAGTCTAGGCTGAAACGACAAGACGACCGCGTCTGGTGTTTATTATAATGGCATCGTGGCCAACTAGATGTCCCAAAATTTTAATTTCCTTCTGTGCAGAGTGGCACTTCTCGGTTTTGAGCTGAAGGCTCGCCGAAGCGAGGCACTCTAGAACTTCATTCAGGTGGGTGAGATGGTCGTTCAAAGTTGAAGAAAAGATAGCAATGTCATCCAAGTAACACCAACAGGTTCTCCACTTTAGGCAACGAAGTACAGCATCGATCATTCTTTCAAATGTGTCTGGGGCGTTACAAAGGTCGAGGGGCAATTTGTGGAGGCCATCGGGAGTTGCGAAAGCGTATTTTTCTTTGACGTCTTCGTGCATAGGTATTTGATAATAACCGGAGCGTAGGAGAAATAATCGGCGCCTTGGAGAGAATCAAGGGCGTCATCAATCCGTGGCATAGGGTAGACATCCTTGCGGGTAATTTTGTTGAGCGCACGGTAATCAACACAAAATCGTACCGAGCCGTCCTTTTTTTGATCTAACACTAGTGGGGAGCGCCATGGGCTTGTTGAGGGAGAACAATATTGCAGCGGAACATAGCATGGGCATTTTCTTCAATGACTTTTCGTTCGGAGAGAGAAACCCGATAAGGCTGTCGCCTACGATCAAGTTGCTTTCGGTAAAGATGCGGTGGTGTGGGGAAGTGGCTTCAAAAATGCTTGGTGATGGCGAAGCGATGTGAGCAATCCTTGACGTTTATTCGGCGTGAGGTTCGGATTAATCGTCTTTGATAGAACAGTAATAGAGACGCCTGATGAAAGAGGCCGCTGAGGTGGAGGGGTGGAGGGCACCATCAGGGACATAGGTTGAGCGTCCACTACGCGTGGGAGTGAAGTTCCTTTAGGCAGCACAAGGGATTCGCGTTTAGTGCTCATGGCGGCTACGATCGCTGAGCAGCTGCAGAACCGGACAAGACATGACGGGAAGGCGATTCCGCGTACAAAATGACAATGAGATGGTGCGATGAGTACGTCCCCATCAGGGATGCGCTCAGAAACAACGGTGAGTAGTTTTTTGCACTGAGGAGGCAAAACTGTATCAGCTGCGGCAGTGAGCGGATGATGTCGGTCAGAAAAAGCAGATGATAAACCACTGTCTGTCATATGGATGACATGGTCGCCACAAGAAATTAACGCTGAAGCTGTTGACAAGAAATCCCATCTAAAAATCATCAGATGCGCACCAAAGTGAGAGCGACATTTAATATCGCGAGTAGTTCACAATTCTCGGTCTACGCAAGCGGATTGATGCCTTCCTGATAAATATCTCCTTAACAAATCAGCTGGTATAGCACGAATTTCAGAACAAAGCAGTTTTTCTAACATAGTGGTGTGGTTTATTCGGTCGAAGGCTTTCGAGAAATAAATAAAAATACCTAGTGTCAGCAATTTATTCTCAATATTGCGTATTAATAGTTCCTTTTGGTGTAACAAAGCTACCACCGTTGATAAATCAGGTCTGAAGACATACTGAGCTGAAGTAATAAGGGAATGCCTATGGAGGAAAGTGAAGAGTCTAGAGTGAATTATTTTTTTGCAACGGCTTCGGCAATATGGACATGGGCCTATAGTTACCTAAATTATTTCTGTCACAGCTTTTGAACCAGACTATAACTTTTGCTATCATGATTTTGTGAGGGAATATTCCTGTACTTAAAACTAGGTTATAAATATGCGTTATGCATGAAGCGATAATGTCTAGCACGAAAATGACTGGTTGCATTTTTATACCATCCAAATCTTCACATTTGGTTTTCTTAAATTCAGTTAATGCGTTAATGCTGGCATCTGCTGGAGCTAAAAGTATTGATTATTCTGAAGGAAGCCTGAAATAATTATTTATGACAGGATTGTGGGGACTCTTATTTATTTATCACTAAACCCACAGCGAGGTGGGGCATTACAGTGGAGGGGGCAAGACAACTCAAACACAGTCGAAAAAGCAGAAAATGCAGGTAAAAAGCAAATAGGCAAGCAACTGAATCAAACAAGCATACAGGTAACAATTTTATAATCATTAAGAAAAACAAGGGCTTAAGTACAATGCATATTTCACAAAGAGGAAAAAAATACATCAGTGGAGGTAATGGTAGCAACATCATGTGGGAGTTTATTCCATTCGCGAATTGTTTGGGGGAAGAAGGACATCTTGAAGAAGTTCGTTTACACCTGTTCTCTTTAATTTTAAAGGCATGACCAAGACGCGGTGAGACATATTCGGGATGACGCCGATAATGCTCCCGTTTAATACCAGTTATATTGTGAAAGACACTGCGGAGAAATTTCAGTCTAAGAAGTTTCCTTCGCTGCTCGAGTGATTCCTATCCAAGGTTATTCTTTGCAGCGGAGGCGCTAAAATTCCTGGAAAAATTGGCATTAACAAATCGCACGGCCAAATTCAGGATCGTTTCAATCTCGTGACTAGCTACCTGCAGCCAAGGGTCCCATACACAACAAGCATATTCAAGTACTGGTCTAAAGTTAGTTTTATACAAGAGCGCTTTGGCATTGGGCGGTGAATTGATCGCATTTCTGCGAATAAAACTGAGCACTCTGAAAGCCTTGCTTGTAATGTAATCAATATGGTGACGCCAGGATAAATTTGCAGTAAAGAAACACCAAGATATTTATGTTTGAAAACTTTTGACAATGTTTCCGCGTTGAAACTGTATGAAAAGTCATGACAATTTTTTTTCCTAGTAGATTTCTTCACGTTAATATCCATGCGTAAAGTGATCGGAGTTCCCGGGTTCGAACCCGACCGCGGCGGCTGCGTTTTTATGGAGGAAAAACTGTAAGGCGCCCGTGTGCTGTGCGATGTCAGTGCACGTTAAAGATCCCCAGGTGGTCGCAATTATTCCGGAGCCCTCCACTACGGCACCTCGTTCTTCCTTTCTTCTGTCACTCCCTCCTTTATCCCTTCCCTTACGGCGCGGTTCAGGTGTCCAACTATGTATGAGACAGATACTGCGCCATTTCCTTTCCCCCAAAACCAAATATTATTATGAAGTATTGCAGCAGTTAGCCGCCGCGGTGGCTGAGTGGTTATGGCGCTCGGCTGCTGGCTCGAAAGACGGGGGTTCAATCCCGGCCGCGGCGGTCGAATTCCGATGGAGGCAAAATTCTAGAGGCCCGTGTACTGTGCGATGTCAGTGCACGTTAAAGAACCCCAGGTGGTCGAAATTCCTGGAGCCCTTCACTACGGCGTCCCTCATAGCCTTAGTCGCTTTAGAACGTTGAACCCCCATAAACTAAACTAAACTAAACTATGGCACCAGTTAGTAATCAAGGACAAATCATTCTGCAGGGCACTGTAATCGTTGGAAGTATGAATTATCCTGCATAGAACGCAGTCGTCTTAAAACAGACGCATTTTTGAAGAAATACTGCAACATATATCATTTATATATTAAAAGGAGAAGTGGTCCCAGAAGCGACCCCTGAGGTACACCAGTCTGTCGGATCAGACTGCGCTCCATTTAACACCACTATTTGACGTCTCAAATGTAAATATTCTTTAATCCAGGCAATAACTGAGCAATGTATGTTGTACCAGGATACATTTTCCAGCAGTAAAGAATGGGGAACTAAAGGCTTTCCGGAAAGCCAAATATAGCAGTAAATAGTGAATCCGTCGTCCAAGACACCAGCCAGATCATATGTAAATTCGCTCAATTGCGTGAAGCAAGAAAATCCAGGGCGGAAACCGTGTTGCTGGGGGGATAGCAACGAAAAAGTGTTCAAATGATTCCTTATGTTTGTAAAGAAAATGTGTTCAAGCACTTTGCAGCTAATACGCGTTAGCGAGATCGGAGGGTAATTTGAAACGATACTGTGGGGCCCCGACTTGTGCACTGGCACGACGTGAGCAAATTTGCTGTCATCTGGCAAAGCATTCTTCTCTTGAAGCGATTTTGTGAAAATAACAAACAAGTATTTTTATAACGGGACGGCGCACGAAGAAAGTAATGCAGATGGTAAGCCGCCTGGCCCAGTGGCTTTAGAAGCATTCTATTTTTCTAGTAATGTTTGAATTGCGTGCAAATAAAAAACGATCCCTTCCATTTGTTCTGCGCCCATACCGGTTGTGTGCGCATTATAGTCATGGCTCCTGAGGTGACCAGCAAACACAGCGTTAAAGACTCTTTGAAAACTTTTGCTTTTCTAAGGTCGATATGGATCAATTTGCCGTCATCTTCGAGCGGTGAAACTGATACTGCATCTTTGCCGTTCAATTTGATACGTTGCCAGAGTTGTTGTGGGCGCCTTTGCATCCTTGAAGAAAAAGACTCGGAGAACTTATCTTTTTCTATTTTCAAGACACGTTTCATGTCCTTAGTTATTTGCTTCCGTTTTTGGCTCAAGTGGAACGAAGGCGATTTCTTGTATGCAGCACAAGTAGTCGCCCTTTTTCAGGTGGTCCTGCGCACCTCCCGATTACACCAAGGCTTAGGTCTACAGCGTCGAGGCGTCATTATCCATGATGGCACATATTGATCGCGCAATTCGAGAAGCTTACTTTTCAATACGTTCCAAAATGTCTGCACACTTTCGGTTTCCGCTAAAGTTTCGAAGACATCGTAATATGCCTCTAAGAAAAGTGCTATATCGGTTGTACGGGCTTTTTCGTAGCTGTAAATGCGTCGCAGGGCACAATTAGCAATTTTTGCGTTGTGAAAATTTATATAACAGAAAACAACATCCTGGTCACTAATACCTGGGAGTACTACAAGAGGTCTCGCAGCCGTGGGATCATTCGTGAATATCAGATCTAAAATATTAGCTCCATGCGTAGGCAGATGGACCAACGGAGTAAGAGTATACGAGCAGCAAATTTCAATGATTGCGTTGGTTGACACACTCTGTACTCTCGAAGTAGGCCCTTGATCCCCCAGCTAACTTCGGGAAGATTAAAGACACCTCCTATTACCTTGTAGTCCGTTTGTACAGCCTCAATTGCATCATTCAGCTCATGCAAAAAATTTCCCGGATCACTCGGCGGGTGGTAAAATTTACAAGTCTAATGAAAGCCCAGACGGTCTCACTTTGGCCAACCTCTATTTAAAGTACGCTAGAGTTAATTGCCTCGTCGATTAGCATGAAGACACGTCCCCCACGACAGTTTCTCTCCTTGCGGTAGCAAACATATCTTCCAGGGAAAATTTCTGTATCGCTAACAGTTTCACCAAGCCAGGATTCGGATCCGAGCCCCACAGAGGGCCGATTCATGTCAAGGAGGGCAGCGAAGTCATCTATTTTATTCTTAATGCTCCTACAGTTTGCAGTGAAGACCGATGTGACGACCCCCCCCCCCCCCCCCCTAATGCGCAGGTCCACACGGGACGGAGAGGCAAAGACACACCGTATGGCTCAGTTTAAACAAACAGATATATTCAATAATTATACATGATTATGATTATACATCAGAGGCTGGGGTGTCCGAGCTTACGTGCCGACGACTACATGGGGACGACGGAGGGGCTCCGGAGTTGAGCTCGAACGGTTGCTGGCAGAAGCTGCCCGCCGTCGGGCTTCGGCGTTGAAGGCCCCCTTGGCGAACGATGTCGTCCTGAGCGTTCTCTCTTCCGTACTCCTTGTCGATTTTTCTATCCTTCTTATTCCCCACATTCCCTAGGTTGAGGACGCCCACGCCGGAGTGGGAGGGGCCTAGGGCTTTCACTTGGGCGCACAAACACACCACCGCACTTATGGTCTCGCCCCCGTCACGTGTTGAGTCCGAGGGAAAGAAGGTTGTCGTCGAGGTAGCGTCGGCTGTGGTAGACGGTCTCTGGCCCGCTGACGGTTCCCGCGGGTCACCGACCTCCGTTCTCCATCAAATGACACTCGCCACTCAAATACGGAACGCGAGGTCACTAAATGGCCGGGAAAGTGGTCCCTTGCCCTAGGATGTGCTCGAGAGTGTTGGTGATGATGCCCGCCGTCTTGTCACGGGGCCAGGCCCGCCGAAACGAGGCCCCTTCTCCCCGGCACGGTCACGGCAATTGGGGAAGATAACGCCCGTCTCCCCGCGGCGGCGGCGCCGGCGTTCGAAACGTGCCGACACTATGGAAAGGGGTCCGGTTGTGCTTAAACCCCTTCGTTTTGGTCGTTCACTCTCAACGAGTATGGCTCGGTAATTGGACGCAGCTGTCACCTGGGTCTTCTCCGTGTGGTCCATGGCGGCAGGCCCAAAAGCAATCCCACTCAAGTTGCTTGCAGCCATATACAGTAGGAACATGTGTGCTGGCTGCTTCCAAAACGAGACCGGCTGTCGCCGATCTCCTCTCTTCCAGCTGAATTGCTTTCCCTTGAGTGCTTTTGCCGCCACTGGGGGCTCCGTCTGCGCCGCGCCGTCGAACGCGAACCCTCGTAGCACACAAAAGGAACGTCACACTCGCTCACCTTCCAGAAGAATGTTCTCCGAACATTTGAGTCCATACAGCTCCCCTTCTTTCTGAATCGCCTCGCACAGTGCGTCCGACAAAACACTTTTCGCTGCACTCAACACCACTGCGCAACACCATATGCCTCAGCTGTCATAACTGGCGTCTCCAGGGGCAGCACTCCAAACTGGACGAAATAAATTTACCACAGTTACAAAGAAGCTCCCACTTCTAGCACGATCACGGCACAGACAAAAATATAGATAACGAAAGGAAGCAGGGCAGGTTCTGCATACGCTCCGCATGCTCTCCTGTGAAGGTGTTACTTAATGACAGAAAGGTTTAACTACCAACTCCTATATCTTAACACATAAGCACATAGAAATGTTATGAGCTGCGGCATTACACAATTCTAACCAGTTCACAACTCCGCTCTGTTTACTTCATTAGTCCGACTTAGCTTTCCTATTTCGAAGCGGATATCGGCCTTCATGAGTCATACCAAGTAAGTCTGTGACCCTTTGTCTGCTTTGAGACTCGCGAGGGCTCGTGGCAGGAGCCTCTCCTGGCGTTATCTGCGCGGCGACCTCGCGCGCTTCTTCTTCTTCTAGCATTGCATGAAGTAAATCCGGTGGCATTCCGGCCGTCACCTCTGGCGCCTGCCGAACAAATGCAGGAGAGGGCGTTTCTTGCGAACTATCTGCGCGCTCCGCTTCACTTCTGTCCCCATCAAAATCCGCGCTTTCCTTTTCCTCATTTCGTGAATACTGAACCGGTGCCGACTTGAGGTGATTTGCGTGTATCTTTATCAAGCGCCGGTTCACGTCTCGGACTCTGAAGTTTACCGGAGAAAGCTTCTCGACAACCTCGCACGGTCCTCTCCACTTAGTCTGGAACTTACGAGCTAGCCCAATCTGCCTTTGGCAGTTTTCAATGTACACGCTGTCCCCCACATCAAACAGCGCGTCTCTAGCACTGCGATCGTGCACCTCCTTCCTGCGCTTCGCCGCTTTCTTTAAGGCCTCCTTTGCGATGTTCCTCGCCACTTGCAAGCGCGATTCTAGCTCAACCCTATAGTCGTCCAGTGAAGCGTATGGGACACGACGGGGGCCCTCTGGCACTTCACTAGGCTGGTCCGGGTCTCGGCCATAGAGAAGAAAGAATGGCGACTCGCCCGTGCTCTCGTGTGCTGCGGAATTGTAGGCAAACATTGCATACGGGAGCCACAAGTCCTAGTACCGCTGGTCGCGCGAAACAAAATGCGACAGGAACCCGGCCACGGTTTGGTTCAGTCGCTGCACCGCGCCGTTGCAAGCCGGATGGTACGGTGTTGTCTGCTTCTTAGCGATCTTAAGCAGCTCGCAAACTCTCCTCATTAGCTGCGACACGAAGTTCGTTCCCCGATCTGTCAAGAGTTGCCTCGGGGGTCCATGTCGGAGCACGATCTGTTCGACAAATGCTCTTGCAACCGTGTCTGCCTTCTGATCTGGGAGTGCTACCGCTTCCGCGTATTTTGAAAGGTGATCGACAAATACTAAAATGTACCTGTTTCCGGAAGTGGTCGTGGGAAATGGGCCCATTATGTCCATACCTGTCCGCTCGAAGGGAGCCGAAACCTCAGAGAACGGCTGAATTGGAGCTGGTCTTCGTCCCTTGGGTGTTTTTCTTTCGAGACAGGAATCACACTTCGCACAGTAGTCTCTAACATCCTGTCGCATGCCACTCCAAAAGTACAAACGCTCCACACGCCTGCGTGTCTTCGCTACGCTAAAATGACCGGCGCATGGCGCATCGTGAAACGCGCGAAGAACCCTTTCTGTCTAAGACCGAGGTATGACGACTCTCTCCCAAGCGGTTTTCTCTGGTCTCCCTTTCCTGGTTGGCCTCGTGCGCCGACACAGGGTGCCGTCTTTGCCAATGAAATAACCTAGCTGTTCGGGGTGAGACGGTGCGCCCTCTAAGCTTTCGATTATTCGCTTCAGGTCAGGATCTTTGCACTGCTCTGTGCGTAATTCGGCGGGGTCGACTACGGGGACAAACTCATCTATAGCTGCCACGGCAGCTGTGCGGCTGAGTGCATCAGCATTCAGATGTGTCTTTCCTGACTTGTGCTCCACTTCAAAGCAGTATTCCTGCAGGTGTAGATTCCCTCTAGCGAGTCGCGAGCTAGGGTTCCTGACACTCATCACCCATTTCAGAGGATGGCAGTCTGTGACTAGCTTGAATTTGCGGCCGTAAAGGTAGCATCTGAACTGCTTTACTGCCCAGAAAACGGCGAGGCACTCCCTTTCCGTAGCTCCGTACTTTTGCTCTGTGGGGCTCAGCTGTCTGCTAGCAAAAGCAACGGGATGTTCTTTGCCCTCGATAACCTAAGATAGCACGGCACCAACTGCGAACTTTGACGCATCTGTGGCCATAACGAAGGGCAAATTAAAATCCGGGTGGCGCAACAGCGGTGCACTCATTAGCTTCCTTTTCAGGGCCCCAAAAGCGTCCTCCGCGTTTTCGTCCCAGCGAAAGGCGACATTTTTGGCTGTTAAGACGGTGAGCGGCTTACCGAGCTTGGCGAACTCCTCTATGTGCCTTCGGTAGTAACCGATCAGGCCGAGAAACTGCCGGACCTGGCGGACGCTAGTCGGGGATGGGAAATCCGAGACACATTTTAGTTTCTCAGGGTCCGGTCGCACGTCGTCAGCTGAAACAACGTGCCGGAGGTATTTCACCTCGTTTTTGAGGAATTGGCACTTAGAGGGCTTCAGCTTGAGACCCGCTCCTCTTAGTCGCACCAAAACCTGCTCAATATCGCGCAAATGGTTCTCAAAACTGTCACTGTATATAATTATGTCATCCATATACACGAAGCACAGCCTCCCCAGAAGACCTGCCAGGATAACATCAGCGGTTCTCTGCCAGACAGCAGGGCTGTCGGCCAGACCCATCGGCATTCTTTTCCATTCATAGTGCCCTGAGGGCGTGTTGAATGCCGTTTTCTCGGCATCTGCCGGATCCATTGCTATCTGCCAGAATCCCGCCGCCATGTCCACTACCGTAAAGTACCTGGCAGAGCCCAGCTGAGAAAGCGTCTCCTGTATATTGGGGATGGGGTATGGATCGATGCGAGTTACGGCATTTAGTTTGCGGTAGTCCACTACCAATCGATACGAGCCATCTGGCTTTTCCACCAATAGTGCTGGTGCTCCCCAGGGTGACTTTGAGTGTTCGACAATGCCGCGATCAATCAGGTCCTGCACCTGCCGCTCCATCTCCTCACGTTGGGAGTAAGGAATCCTGTACGCACGCTGGTAAACGGGCGATGAAGTGCCGGTTTCTATCCTGTGCTTTATAACGCCACAGCAGCCCAAATCCAGGTTGGACGCGGCGAATACCTCCGAGTAGTCGTTCAGCAAACCAGCCAGAGCCTCCCTCTTCCTGGATTTTACGTGAGAAAGATCGAACGACGCCTTTGGAGCAGCCGAAGGACTAGCATGCTCTACAGTTGCGAGTACCGTATCGGTGGGCTCACGTTTCTCTAACGCAGAGGTGAAGAAAGCCAATGTTTTGTTCTTGGGAAGGCTCAGTGGCTGCTGGCTACAGTTAACCACCCGTAGGGGCACTCTGTGGGTGTCATTAACTGTCACGAGGCACGCGGCTGCCTTCAGGCCATTGCTGAGAGAGTCGACCGGCTCAAGCACTCCCACGGCGCCGCTTTCTACATCTGAAGGCACACACGCGTACAAAATGTGCTCCGACCAAGGAAGGACGACCGCCTCATCGACCAGCCTGACGGAAACCCGCGAATATACCTTCTCCAATGATCCCACAGTTTGACGGGTGTCAATATTGGTAATGCGAATCTCAGCCCCTCTCCTGTTCAAAAACGGAACTTTTGAGCCGCCCGCATTAACCTCTTCCTCAGAGAATGAGACTACTACCTTCCCTTTTCTAAAAAAATCCGGCCCTAATATATCTGACACTCCGTTTGGCAGAGACACCGTGTCCGGGCATACGTAGCAGGGGTGCTCCAATGCAATTCCGCCGAGACAGAAGTGTAACCGGTAGAGTCCACTTATGCCAAGAGAATCCCCCGTTATGCCTACAAATTTGGTTGCCATACCACCAGACGCTTCCAACACCTCGCGGTCCCCCTTCCTTCGAAGCGTGTTAAAACTGCTCTCCTTAAGCAATGTCATCTTTGACCCCGTATCTATCAACAATTCCATGCAACAACCATTTAACTTGCAACGCACAACAGGGCATGCCTCGTCGGCCACACAAACCACCACCACCTCATCATCCACTGCTCCCTCCCCACGCTCCTCAGGATGGGGAGGACTATCTAGTTTTTTGTCTCGGTATCTGGAGCCCCGCTGTAGGCTTGCTTAGGGCGTGTCTCGCCTGCTTCTCTTTGTGGCTCCCCACGGCGCACGTTTTGGCAGAACCTGGCGATGTGTCCGCGACCCTGGCAAGAAAAGCATACGAATTCTTCAAAATCTCGCATACCGCGCCTGTAGCTTTGTGGCGGTCTCCGGTTTCCAGCGAATGGGCGCTGTTGAGCGCGCGCTTCAACCTGGCGTTCCACCTGCTGAGATAGCAGCTGTTCTAAGCGATCTAACCGCTCTGTCAAGAGAGCAACCTCAGGGTTGAGCACCGCTCTCTCTATGACGCCTACTCTCGCTGCGGCTGCCGTTAACGCCTGATTTCGTTCCTCATCCAATGCGGCCGCCACGGCTTGGTCGAAATTGCTCGGCTTGCGCGAGAGCACGAACCGGCGCACGGGGTCTTGCAGACCAGCCACGAACAAAGCGGTCATTTCCTCTTTAAGTAGATCCTCCGCGTATTTCTTCTTTAGCTGGTCTCCTTCCTCCTTCCTGCTTAACGTATCGGGTGCTAGGCGCTGAAGCCGCGACGCAAACGTTTGCACGTCCTCCCCTACCATCTGTCCGGCGTCACGGAACCTCTGTACCCGCACGTGACGTGGTTCAGTGTCGAAATGCTCAAACGCGAGCTTCTTAAATTCCGCTAATGATTTTGTGGATTTTACTTTTTCGTCTCGCCATGCAAAATCATGAGCAGCTCCTGCCATCTTACACCTCGCCATTCCCAGCATTTGAGCATCGGACCATCCCCCCATTTTCCCAATCTCTTCTAGCATGGAAAAGAAATCGCAGATTGGAACCCCTGTCTTATCTCCCGTAAACGTCGGAATGACGCTTCCTAATGCCAGCATGCTTGCTCCGAGCGACGGCTGTGGAGTGGGAGCTCCCTCAGATACAGACATTTTTTTTTCGCTCAAGCCCTCCGGTGCCTCAAGCCTCTCAAATGGGGGTAAAAGTCCCACAATCAGTCCCGTGATTCCCTTTTGATTGCAATTTTGGAGTCATGAATGTCGCAGCATTCAGAGGACATTCGCTTTTGAGACCCCACTTCTGACACCAGTGTGACGACCCCCCCATAATGCGCAATTCCACACGGGACGGAGAGGCAAAGAGACACCGTATGGCTCAGTTTAAACAAACAGATATATTCAATAATTATACATGATTATGATTATACATCAGAGGCTGGGGTGTCCGAGCTTACGTGCCGACGACTTCATGGGGACGATGGAGGGGCTCCGGAGTTGAGCTCGAACGGTTGCTGGCAGAAGCTGCCCGCCGTCGGGCTTCGGCGCTGAAGGCCCCCTTGGCGAACGATGTCGTCCTGAGCGTTCTCTCTTCCGTACTCCTTGACGATATTTCTATCCTTCTTATTCCCCACATTCCCTAGGTTGAGGACGCCCACGCCGGAGTGGGAGGGGCCTAGGGCTTTCACTTGGGCGCACAAACACACCACCGCACTTATGGTCTCGCCCCCGTCACGTGTTGAGTCCGAGGGAAAGAAGCTTGTCGTTGAGGTAGCGTCGGCTGTGGTAGACGGTCTCTGGCCCGCTGACGGTTCCCGCGGGGCACCGACCTCCGTTCTCCATCAAATGACACTCGCCACTCAAGGCCGGAACGCGAGGTCACTAAAAGGCCGGGAAAGTGGTCCCTTGTCCTAGGGTGTGCTCGGGAGTGTTGGTGATGATGCCCGCCGTCTTGTCACGGGGCCAGGCCCGCCGAAATGAGGCCCTTTGTCCCCGGCACGGTCTCGGCAATTGGGGAAGATAACGCCCGTCTCCCCGCGGCGGCGGCGGCGGCGTTCGACGCGTGCCGACACTATGGAAAGGGGGTCCGGTTGTGCTTAAACCCCTTCGTTTTGGTCGTTCACTCTCAACGAGTATGGCTCGGTAATTGGACGCAGCTGTCACCTGGGTCTTCTCCGTGCGGTCCATTGCGACAGGCCTGAAAGCAATCCCACTCAAGTTGCTTGCAGCCATATACAGTAGGAACATGTGTGCTGGCTGCTTCCAAAACGAGACCGGCTGTCGCCGATCTCCTCTCTTCCAGCTGAATTGCTTTCCCTTGAGTGCTTTTGCCGCCACTGGGGGCTCCGTCTACGCCGCGCCGTCGAACGCGGACCCTCGTAGCACACACAACGAGCGTCACACCAAAACAAGAGACCGATTCGCCGACTTTTGTCAATGAGCAGGAACTACCTGGGTAAGCGGTTCATTAAATATATACTTGACACCGTATAGGTACATGGTATCGTACTCTGTGGAAGAGATGTGAAATATTCGTTGATAATATTTGCTAACATTTCTTTCTTTAACTTTTTGTTATCTAAAGTTAACTCTCTAAAATCAGAAGTCTGGTTACGAGAAAAGATAACTGAAGAAAGCTGCTGCCATAGATGTTTAGTATTCTTGATACCATAAGAGCTTTTTAAATGCCTGTAGTGCATCCACATTGCGGTTTTTCAGAAACGTGTTATGCAAATTATTCTGTTGATTTATTATCATTTTCAACAAGTGTGGTGTAATGCACGGTTTACGCGCTGGTCTCGGTTTCACAATCATCTTGTATGGAAAATGCTTTTTATACAGGGAGAAAAATGCACCTACAAATGCATTATACGCTGTTTACGCGGAAGACGACGAGAATACGTTGTCCCAATTTGTTTGACTAACGTCGCGCATAAACCTACCCAAAGTGTCTGTAGTTATGTCCTTAGCAAAATTTGATGGTATCGATCTAGAACCCAGTCCTTTTTACTTCTCTGAAATTACATAATCTGGCAAATCGTCACTGATAGATACTTCAATCATACCTGCACGTACACGTTCTGGAGGCAATTTCTAAGAAAACATCAATATGTGTAGCAGTGTTCGAAGTTATGCGCGTAGGAGCAATGAGCACAATTGTCATGAAATATGAATCCGGAAGCGTGGATAGGTTCGTTTTGATTGAAAGTTCTCTGCATCATATGAATATTTATGTCCCCGCCAAGCACTAATGTATAGTAATGGGTCAAGACAAACGAAGAAAGTTCTTCAAACCGCAATAAAAACCTTTGAACACAACCAACAGGGGGTTCGTAAAGGACAACAAGAATAATGCATCCTGATTGCACAAAAACCATTTATAAATCAGGCTCAGAATGACAAACTTCTGCAATTTTTTCGTAACTTATCCCTTATTTAAAATTTTAGCAAACACGTACCAGCACCTCTTTTTGTCTTCCTATTAAAAAAAAATATTGCTGAATCCTTCGAGACGAAACACATCATCAATTGCGAAACATGTCTCTGTCATCATTAAAACTGTGAATGCAATGTTCATGTTTTCTAGAAAAACACAAAATTCATCCTATTTGTTCAGCGCTGACCGCATGTTCAATTGCAAAAATGTAAGAGACGGCACAGGCAATTCATTAACTATTTGAACATATCCAGATGGGGAAACAAAAAATTGTCCATGGCTAAAAAAAGTAACACTTGCAATGAAAAATATTATACTGCACTAGCAAGGTCGTTCAAGGGTTTGACCACATGAACAGAGCACCCGTCCGTTTCACGAAGGAAGACCTTGGCATTTCTACACCAGGCGTACTTTTAACCATTTTGTTTTGCCCACTGTTTGGTAGCAATGAGTAGCTTCCTGGTTGCATTCGACAAGTTCTGTGTCATGAACACGGGAGGCTGCTTTTCCGCGAGAATATTTTTTTTGGAAAGCCAAATATCACGCTCTCTTTCAGAAAACGGATCTTAACAACCGCCTCCTTGACTTCCCTCGTAGGAAACCTGTTCAGGCCCATATACGAGCAGCAGTCAGTTCAGGTACATGAATAGCCTTAGGAACGTCATTTACCTTACTTATTAGGTCCTCATTCTCACCATCAATTTTAAGGAGCCCATGAATCTCTAGGTTCGTGAACCTTCCTTGCCTCTCCAGCTCGTCAAGGGTTGCATGAGGATGAGCAATATCTGCAGTACTGCTCTTCATCTCATTTTGTTCAACTCGTTTATTAATTTGCTTAAGGTCCTTGTCCTGCATCCTGATGGTTACGACAATTTCATCGTATTTCGAAGATATCAGAGCAATAGATGATTCAACGTTGTCAACCTTCTGCGAAAGGGGTCCCGGTGTCTCGAGCTTACTGATGATGTTGGCAAGTGCAGTTTGAACATCAACTTCCTGGCTTAATTTCCTTGCGGTTTGAACATCAAGCTCCTGGCTTAATTTCTTGGTGCTACCACCACGCATTCTTGCAGTACTACAAGTAGGGCACTTCAACGGATCATTTGGGTAAACTTTCTTCGATTTATAACATTGCGTCACGCCAGAACATTTTCCAGTGTGATATAACTGATTACACTCCGTGCATTTTAGAAACCCTGTCCCTGGCAGCAGCACATTGCAGGCCAGGCATACTTTATAGTCAGTGGAGATAATGAAATTGTCACTTTCAAAACGGAGTTGGACAGATCAACAAAAAGCAAAAAGAGCAAAAATCAGTACAGCAGTTACAGCAAAAAGTAAAAATACACTGGCAGCGGATATGTAGCAGAGAGAGGAAAAAATACAAGCGAGCACTGCTCGCAAAGTCCCAAAAACAAAATCACCAACCTGTAAACAGGTAGAAACAGAAAAATAATCAGGCCACGACCCTCTGTCGGTGCCACCTCTGCCAGAAACGAAATAATAAATGCCCGGTGCTAATCGAATAGCAAAATCATCATCATCATGATCATCATCAACCTGACTACACCCACTGCAGGGCAAAGGCCTCTCCCATGTCTCCCCAATTAACCCTGTTCTTTTCCAGCTGCGCCCACCCTATGCCTGCAAACTTCTTAATCTTATCCGCCCACCTAACCTTCTGCGCACCCTGCTACGCTTGCCATCTCATGAAATCCACTCCGCTACCCTTAAGGACCAGCGGTTATCTTGCCTTCGCAGTACATGCCCTGCCCAAGCCCATTTCTTCCTCTTGGTTTCGACTAGCATGAGCTGAACCCTTTTCGTAAGCCTCCACGTTTCTTCCCCGTAGGTGAGAACCGGTAAGATACAGCTGTTGTACACTTCTCTTTCAGGCGCAATTTACGCTTTACACTGCAGTATGGCTCAAGAAATTGCTATGATACAGAATGGGTAATGTCATCAATTCCACCCATGTCAGACGTAAGCTTTTTTCCCTTGCAGCCCTTACCTATGCAGTAATGTTTTGTAGGCTTGAATCCTGATTGCGGTACCAAACCGTGCCATTTTGCCCGCTGAAGCCAATTCACAATAACAAAAATGACTAAGCTGTCACAGTTGACTCCAATTATGACGAATAATTTGGGTGCGCCCCATTTCAGAGGCCCGTCATTTTTTTTTTTTGAGGAAGACGGGAAACTCACGTGGCATGTAACATTGACAGTTCGCAACATACCTGTGCTTCGCGGCCTTAGAGAACACTATTCAGGTAGGCAATATGACAGCAGTGCGATCACACCGGTTGACAACGGGTGGGAGCATACTTGCACAACTGCCTTTAAAATTTTCTACCAGGTTTCCTTTAATACAGACACATTGACAAAATGAGAAGCCTGCGATACAGTCAAGATACAACAGTTGGAACACTAAGCTGCGGTGCCTCGGTGGTTATGGAGCTCGGCAGCTGACCCCAATGACGCGGGTTCGATCCCGGCTGCGGCGGACAAATTTTGATGGAGGCGAAATTCTAGAGGCCTATGTGCTGCGCGATGTTGGTGTACGTTAAAGAACCCCAGGGGGGTCGAGATTTCCGTAGCTCTAAACTACCGTGTTCCTCATAGTCTGAGCCGAGTTGGGATGTTAAACTCGCATAAACCGCAACTAAACAAAACAATTCGCACACTTAGTAAAAAAACACAGCAGGGAGAAGCATAGTTTTATATTAAAGCCGTGTTTAATTTTGCACCTGTCGCAGCCCAAAATGCCATTGTAAATATAGAAGTGCCATTCGATGGACAGTCACACAGCAGCAGCTTCTTGTTGTCCCATAAACGTGTAGCTGACTTGGCAAACTGCGCAGCCAATCGAGAGGGAACCAGGCGCACAGTGTGCCTGCAAAAGAAAGAGACGGAACCACACTCAGCTCGAACGGGCCAGGCCCCTCATTGACGTTTGAGCGCAACGAAAATGCGCGAAGTAGCAGGGTGAGACGCGTACTGATTGCATTTACATAAACCGCATGCATTCATTGGCTACCACAGGTAACTAGAAAGTACAGTGCCGGCTCAGTGATCCCACATGAGAATCATCATGCAAAATCGGTGTCACTTGTGCTGCCCACAGTGTCGGCTGCATGCTGTGATTAGAAACAGATGCTCTAACTAGCCTCAATATAATGGATATTGCGCGAAAGAGCAAACGACCTGGGGGCCATGTTAATCACATTCTTTAAGAACGTGTGATAACTTTTAGGTTGCCTTCTATGGTATCTACAATGAGCGTCTAATGTTTTTCTTACGCCAATACTCCGGCTGGAATCGGTTCTCGCTGCCTTATATGGCATGCCTGAGTCTTCACCTTCTACACGATAGCTAGGCGGACGAGTTGGTGATTTTTAAGAATAACAGCGCGGAAAACGGGGACTTCAAGGGTAGAAAACACAGGACAAGCGCTGACTCTCAACAAAACTTTATTCACAGGAAACAGGCAAATATAGGGGAACCGGCAACAACCGAACATTAAAACCACAAGGCACGTGCACTATGTTGGGTCAAGATAGGCAACCACACTGACACGCAGGAGCAGGCATGGTTTGCTGACGCACAATCTTGGTATTTTTCTAATTTGGTGGGCTTCTACGATTTCCCTGGTCTATTGGTCGGCGTGTTTATACAATGTGTAACTATAGTATAAGGAAGGAAAACATGATTGACACATTTTTGATCATTGCCGAGGGTGTCAATCATGTTTTACTTCCTTATACTATAGTGACATATCGTATGAACACGCCGACCAATTGACCAGGGAAATCGTAGAAGCCTACCAAATGTGAAAAAAAAACAAGATTGTGCATCAGCAAACCTTTGATCTTAGCCAATTCTTTCACTCCCTCCCTTATCCCTTCCCTTACGGCGCGGTTCAGGTGTCCAACGATATATGAGACAGATACTGCGCCATTTCCTTTCCCCAAAAAACCAATTATTATCAGCAAACCATCCCTGCTCCTGCGTGACAGTGAAGTTGCCTATCTTGACAGTAACATAGTGCACGTGCCTTGCGGTTTTGTTGTTCGGTTGTTCCCTGTTCCCTTATATTTGCCTGTTTCCTTTGATTAAACTTTAGTTGAGTCAGCGCTTGTTCTTTTGTTTCCTACCCTTGAAGACTCCGTTTTCCGCGCTGTTATTTTTAAAAATCTTCACTTTCTATAATGTTTGAGTACTTCCCATTGCATCATCATATATGATATGACAACGCACTCCCTCACCAGGCCTGGATTTGGCCACCCTGTTGTAGAACTTCGCCACAACCTACTACGAACAAACCAATTAACCCTCGGCCATCAGTACCCAGCGGCTGCGGAGAAACTGACCAAGGCGGCGGTCAGACCTGTGACGCAGCGGAGGGTGCTAAGAATCTCTGGCTCCGGAAAAGACCGCCGTTCGGATCTGAACCTGGCAATGTTTAACGCTAGAATCTTATCTAGTGAGGCTAGCCTAGCAGTGCTGTTCAAGATACTAGCGGACATTAAAAGGGATGTCATAGGGCTTAGTTAAGTTAGGAGGACAGGTGACGCGTATACAGTACTAAAGGACGGGCACATACTGTGCTATCGCGGATTAGCGGGTAGACGAGAACGAGGTGTGGTATTACTCATTAATAAGAATATAGCTGGTAACGTAGAGGGGTCCTATATTATTAACGAAAGGTCGGAACCTATCGTATTTAGGCTTAATAAGAGGTATAAGCGGAAGGTGGCGCCTAAATACAGTCATGATCACCAGACTGTTGAAAGCTTCTATAAAGATGTGGAATCGGCAATGAACAAAGTAGAATTACAGTACACTGTCCTGATGGGCTACTTCAATGCGAAGATGGGCAAGAAGCAGGTTGGCGACCAGGCGGCAGGTGACCGGGCGGCAGGCGGTAGGAATAGCAGGGGAGAGCTATTAGTAGAATTCGCAGATAGGGGAACTAATTTACGGATCATGAATACCTTCTTCCGCAAACGAGAGAACAGGAAGCGGACCTGGAAGAGCCTAAATTGTGAGACTAAAACGAAATCGACTTCATATTGTGCGCTCGATCTGGCATCGTTCAGGATGTGGACGTCTTTGGAAAGGTGCGCTGTATCGACCACAGCATAGTATAAGGTCCCGAATTAGCTTAGACTTGAAGAGTTAGCGCCTAGAGGGAAAATAGAGGAATTCAAGACATCGCTGCAAAACATATAGCTTTAAATGAGGAAGACGATCTTAAAGTTCATAAAATGAACGATAATGTGACAGCTCTCATTACGGAGTGCGCAGTTGAAGTAGGCGGTTAGGACGGTTCGGCAAGCTATCTCAGGTGACGAAAGATTTGATGAAAGAACGCCAAAGCATGAGGGCGTCTAACCCTAAGGACATAATTTAACTAGTAGAGCTATAGCAGTTAAATTAGCATAAGGAGAGGGCGGGGGGTGTAGCTGACATAAGGAAGTTTGATATGGAGAGAATCGAGCATGCTCCAAACAACGTAGAAAGCCTAAAAGCCGTGAAGAGGAAACTAGGCCTAGTAAAACCAGATGTATGCGTTAAGATACAATGATGGCAATGTAATTAGGAATATGGAGAGGATAGTTAATGTAGCCGAAGAGTTCTACACAAATCTATACAGTAGCCAATGTAATCAAAACGATAATGAGAGAGACAGGAGCGCGTACAACAACTCAACTCGCACTGCAATGTGTCATCCTGCCAGCAACTAAAGAGGAAGTAAAGAAAGCCTTAGGAGCAATGCAAAGGGGAAAAGCAGCTGGTGAGGATCAGGTAACAGCAGATCTGTTCAAGGACGGAGGGCAGATTGTGCTAGAAAAACTAGCCACCCTGTATACCCAATACCTTATTAACTCGACCGCACCAGAAGCCTGGAAGAACACAAACTATCTTAATCCGTAAGAAAGAAGACGCCAAAGACTTGAAAAATTACACACCGATCAGCCTACTCTCCGTTGCTTACAAGGTATTTAGGAAGGTAAGCGCTGTTAGAGTCAGAACAACCCTAGACTTTAATCAACCAAATGATCAGGCAGGCTTTCGTAAAGGATATTCCACAATAGATAATATTCACACCATCAATACGGTGATAGACGAATGCCCAGAATATAACCAACCCCTATATATAGCATTCATTGATTACGAAAAAGCATTCGACTCAGTGGAAACCTCAGCAGTCATACAGGCATTTGCGAAACAGGGTGTAGATGAGCCTTATGTCAAAATACTGGAAGACATATATAGCAGCTGCACAGCTACCATAGTCCTCCATGAAGTGAGCAATAAAATTCCAATACGGAAGGCGCCAGGCAAGGAGACACGATCTCGCCAATGCTTTTCACCGCTTGTTTACAGGAGGTATTCCGAGGCATGAATTAGAAATAGTTTCGGATAAGAGTTAATAGAGAATACCTAAATAATCTCAGATTCGCTGATGACATTGCCTTGCTGAGTCATTCAGGATGTGAACTGCAGATCGTGATCAATCAGGTAGACAAGCAGAGCAGAACGCTGGCTCTGAACATGCAAAAAACAAAGGTAATGATCAACCGTCTAGCAATAAAACAGCAGTTCAGAATTGGCAGCGAGAGCCTGGAAGTTGTGAAGGAATACGTCTGCTTAGGGCAGGTATTGACAGCTGATACTCATCATGAGAGGGAAATAACTAGAAGGATAAGAATGGGGTGGAGCGCATATGGCAGGTTCTCTCAGATCATGAATGGCAGTTTACCAATATCCGCGAAGAGAAAAGTGTACAAAAGCTGTATATTACCTGTATTCCCCTACGGGGCAGAAACGTGGAGACTAACGAAGAGGATTCAGCTTAAGTTAAGGACAACGCAACGAGCCACGGAAAGAAAAATGATATATATAGCGTTAAGAGACCGGAAGCGGGCAGAGTTGGTGAGGGAACAAACGCGAGTTAATGACATTCTAGTCGAAATCAAGATGAAGAAATGGGCTTGGGCAGGGCATGTACTGTGAAGGCAAGGTAACCGCTGGTCCTTAGGGCAACGGAGTGGATTCCAAGAGAAAGTAAGCGTAGCATGGGGCGGGAAAAGGTTAGATGGGCGGATCAGATTAAGAAGTTTGTAGGCATACGGTGGGCGTTGCTGGCAAAATGCAGGGTTAATTGGAGAGACATGGTAGAGGCATTTGCCCTGCATTGTTCGTAGTAAGGCTGATGATGATAGTGATGATGATTATAGGTCGGCGCCACGTATCTGTCCCCACCCCCTCTGTCCCCACCCCCTCCGCCATGTTCAAATGGTCGTAGAAGAATGGTGAGTTGTGCGAATTTGATGTAGTTCATTTGGGCGGTAAATTCAGCGCGGAGGGACGAAGGAAACAGAAAGGGGACAAAACGAGCGCTGTCTCGCAACTAAGTTTTATCAAGAAGGAGCTCAAATATATACATACAGAAAAACGGCATATTAGCGATAGGCACGTAGTACAAAGATAGCGTAGCGGGCACTATCACCTCCATAGTTCAAAAACGAAATACACTGCGCCACAGATAAAAAAGTGGTACGTAATGAGGCATCTAAAAATCCTCTCTCTCTTTCTCAGTGGACTGGAGAGATTATAGAGGCGTATTTTATTGAAAAGAAAAAAAGATGTCTGTGCCATCACTCCATCGGTCACGTTATTTGAAAGAGAGAGGATTTTTAGATGCCTCATGACGTGCCACCTTTTTGATCTGCCGCGCAGTGTACTTGGTTTTTGAACATTGGAGGTGATAGTGCCCTCTACGCTATCTTTGTACTACATGCCTATCGCACCTATGCCGTTTTTCTGTATCTATATTTGCGTTCCTTCTTAATAAAACTTAGTTGCGAGACAGCGCTCGTTTTGTCCCCTTTCTGTGTCTTTCGTTCGTCCGTGCTGAATCTACCGCCAAAATCAAATGGTCGTGTTTGGAATAATTCTCACGACGATTGAGATACTCCGCAATGCGAAATTTGAGCGCACTTGACAATTGGTTTCTTGCGAAACGAAATTGCGCAGTACCTGTCTGACATCTCGGCGAACACTTGAACCGAACCGTAAGGAAAGGGGAAAAGGAGGGACTGAGAGAAGAAGCGAAGAAAGAGGTGCCGTAGTGGAGGGCTCTGGAATTTCAACCACCTGGGGATCTTTAACGTGTCCTGACGTCGCGCAGCACAGAGGCACCTTTGCGTTTCGCCTCCATCAAACGCGGCCGTCGCGGTCGTGTTTCGATGGAGGCGAAACGCAAATGCACCTACCTTGTGCTGTGCGATGTCAGTGCGCGCAGCTCTGTAGGTGTTCTCATTTTTGCCATATATTGAGATACAGAATTTATATACTTTTTGTTCAAGTAACCTCCTCTCCCAGTCTGATTGTCATGAAGGTTCACGGTGGGTGAACAGCGCCACAAAGCCAGGACAAAGGCAATACAAGCGCTGACTCCCACCCTTGTTGCGCTGTTCACCCACCATGATTGCTTACCAATTCGCCCAAATCTCAGCTTTATCAATGTGTTTTGTCATGAAGGTGCCCGGTCCTGCAAGACGAGGTGGATAAAGTGTTTCGCGACTTCGCCACAGTAGTCAGAGGAGTTACGAGGGACAGGAACGGAATATTCTCCCGTTTACAACAGACGGTTTTGGTTTCGGTCGAGATGCAATCGGCGGCAGACGGCGCAAAGGATCAGAAGATGGCGAGAGAGTCGTGAGTGCGTACCACGACCTACGACCTACTGTATAAAGGGCGACCTGCGCATGCGGCGCTGTTCCAGCGCCGCTGATTTGCTTTTGCGTGTGTGGTTCTTGTTAGTTTTACAAACCGCCGCCGCGAAGAGTGGCGCTAGTGCTCATCCCCACCCCGTGGCCGCCCGCACGCACGTGCGCGAAACAGTCGGTTAGCTGAGTGCGTGATGATCTGTTGGTGTGGCTAAATCTTCATTGCCAGATTCTATTTCAGTGACACTGGTTCTCAGCCCCGTGGGCGCCGGCTTTCGCGTTTGCGGCTTCATGCACGATGGTTTACTGCTGCGTGCCGTTGTGCAAGTCAAGCGGCCGAGCATCAAGAGGAATTTCATTTCATGAGTTCCCCGTGACCGACATTCGGAACCAATGGTTGAAAAACATCTCTCGGCAAGGCAAAAGTAAGTTACTATGCTGCACGTAGCTTTGAAACATGCTTTTAATGTGCATTTCGAACGACGGCGCCCGCCGAGTGGCGATCGAGCTGCGGAGCTCTCGTGCGCTCCAGCAGTCGAGTGTGCGTTGCATTGAGTGGTTCTCGGAACGTACCCGCGTGAAGGAATTAATGTATACCTATTTTCACGATGTCCCTCTTTTTTTCCAGGGCCAAGGAAAGAGCCCTGGGTTCCAAGCGACCGAAGCAGGGCCTGCAGCCTTCACTTCAGGCCAGAAAACTATCGTGAAGGCCTTAAGCTGCGAAGGTTGAAACCTGATGCTGTGCCAACAGTTTTTCCCGCATTCCCAGTGTACTTGCGGCCATCACCAAAGCAGACGCGACGCCTACTGAAACGAAAATTTCCTGCATAAGCTCCTTCTGTGAGCGAGTCTCCTGGGCTTGTGAAAAATGACAGGTAAATATAATTCTTTTGCCGCATTTTTTTATCTGTTTACCTGTAAAAACAACATATGCTGGTTCTAAATATGATGCTTAACTGTATAGCAGTCTGTTGCCGCTGTTGTAATAAAACTCGTTTGTTTATTGCATTTCAGGCAAAATGAATGTATTCCTGACACAGCTGCAGCAGAAGCACTAACCAGTGATGATGGAAATATCGAGGCTGTAACTGTTCAGAAATCTGGGAGTTCTGAACCCGCAGGACAACCTCCGCCAGGAGCTCTAATGGAGCCTTCAGGAATGTCTTTGCTAGAGCCAATCCAAGAAGCCTTCTCTGGCCAGCTTTTGCTTCCCACCTTTCAGTTAGCTCCAGAAGAAGCACTGAGAAGCGACCTGTTGTCTTCAAAGCCGGCAGATAAGGGAACACAAACGAGGCTCTCGGTTTCCCGAGTTTCAGAACTATTCAGGCAGGTGGCAACACTCTCAAGAAAATGCAGACGGCTTCTGGAGAAAACTGTAAGGCTACAAGGGGAGCTCTCATTGCTCAGACATGAATAGAAAAAAACTGAGGCAGTAATGAAGAGAACAAACTACACGGTCCTTCAGATATGGTATCCGTTATTGGATTATCAAACACAATTACTGTTCATTGAAATTTTGCCTTTCACAGTTTTGGACTCTTTCAGGAAAAAGTGGAGCAAAATGATGCAAGAGCCCTTTTCATTCAAGAGCAGCTGGCTTTTTTGGGCTCATCAAAACGCTGCTGTCAGGAAGAAACTATACGCCAGGGTGTACTCTGGCATGCCAAATCTCCATCATGTTACCAGCTGTGGAGATAGAGTGGCGTGCTGAAATTACCGTGCAGTTCGACATTGAAGAGGTACATCGGTGCTTGCACTGGAGAGGTAGTCTCTTCACTGATAAAGCAGCGGCTCCACGTAGAAACAAAACGGCACACCGAACAGGTAAAATACTCCGTTGCACATAAAAAAAATAATTAATGTATGTTTTTACATTAATCTCTGCAGGCACGACGTGGTTCTCTTATTATGGACGAGATGTCAATTAAACAGGCTACTATATACCACAAGCAATCAGATGCTGTATACATGGTCTTGTCAACTTGGGAGGTGCTGAAGTTGATTACAACCTAGAAGATGAATTGGCAACACACCTTCTATGTTTTGTTTTTGTTGGCCTCTCCCCTCATTACAGGTATGTTGTTTTTAGCTGTGTCAAAAGATGGCAGAAAATTCATAATATCTGTGAAATTTGCAACTGTTATTTTCTTTTGCAGGTTACCGGTTGGGTATTATTTTTCGAAGGCCCTAACTGGAGGACAACTAGAGATTCTTGCCCTTAAAGTGATGGCATCTGTCGAAGAGGCAGGTTTTCAGGTGGTGAGGCTAGTTGCAGACAACCATCAGGCAAACTGCAAATGTTTTTCAAGCTTGTCAGGTGGCCCTATCAAGCCTGTCATAATGTGAGTAGTCATTCAATGTTGCCTCATGTAACGCATGTGTTGCAATGAATATTTCTGTGATAAATCTGCTGTCATGTTTGCATTGTGGCTGTTGTGTATGGAATTTATGATGTTGCTTTAAGCTGACATAATAATCATTATTAAACATTGTTTTTCTAGACACCCTCTAGATGAAAGTCGGCAGCTCTACTTGTCATTTGACTACTGCCACATCCTGAAAAATATCAGGTCGCAGTTTCTTGATGAAAAGAGAATTTTCAGGAACAAAGGGAAGCTTATCCTGCCAGATTACTTAAGGCAACAAACAATGCTTTTTTGTTTTGTAACTTTTGTAGTATTATACTAACCCTTTATTTTTTCATAGGTTGCTCTAAAAGGTGCAGGAACGGCAGGGTGCTTTTAAAATGGTACGGTGCCTGACAAAGAAGCACCTCTGGCCAAGTAACTTCGAGATAATGAATGTCAGTAGAGCTGCTGACATTTTATCGCCGCAGGTAAAATATGCATTGATGAACTTTATTGTGTGAACATTGCATATAAGTATAAATGGTAGTCACAGTCTCTAGTACTGCTTAAAAGCTATCAACTATTTGTATCTCTTCAATATCTCCAGTTTTAACTCCTCAAACCTGCGGCTGAAGTCAGCTTAGATGCTCACTGCTGTTTTTTTTTCAGGTCACTTCAGTCCTGAGATTTTTGCAGCAGCACGGACATCGTCTTGGTGCTCCTGGATTCGAGGATTGCTTGCCGACAGTTGAATTCATGGAGACAGTGTACAAGTGGTTTTCGGTGCACAATATCAAGAGCACTGCATTTTTTACCGTCAGCAGGGATGCTTGGATGATGCCCTTCTACAGTGCAAGTGATGAAAGGTATATTCCTCATGGTTGAAAGATGAAAAAGCGCTTATATTTCTGAAGTCTTAATTTGCGGGAATGCAAGTACACTTGAAAAAGCATCCATTTTTTTTTTCTTACTGCAAAAAAAAAGCTCGGTGCCATTTTCTTGCATCATGCTTCATTGTGCGTTTTTTTTACTCTATCTTGCAGGCTTCTATGGTTGGAGGCAGAATGTCTGGACTATTTTGCCTCGTGGAAGGAGGGCACCATCCACAAACTGGAATATCTCACTGTAGAGACTCACGAGGCACTGACAGTAACAACCGAATCCACTGTTATGTGCACAAAACACCTGCTAAATGCAGGATTTCACTTCGTGCTAACGGGAAAGTTTTCTAGTGATGATGCAGAGTCATTGTTCTCAGCTGTTAGGCAGCTTAATGGCAGCAATGATCAAACAGATGCCTACTCAGCGTTGTCGGCACTTCAGAAGATTCTGGTCACTGGGATCATTCATTCTTCACCAAGTGGCAGTGTCGGAAGTGTGGTGGCAAGTCTAGGGGGAGCATCACGTCTGCCTGCTCAAACAGTGACAAAGGCCACTGCAGGAAAGGATGTTGGAAAGCTTCTGCTCGCCTGCCTGTCTGCATTGGAGCGGTACCCAAGTAAGCATTTTGTCCTAATCAATGCACTGTGGAGCGAGCGCTGCACACATATCTAAGAATTTACTTCTAACGGTCTGCATGTTTGTAAAAAAGTGCATGATAACAATGAAGCATGTGTAGGCATTTTATGAAAAATGTCTCAAGTGGCTGTTTATTTAACTATATGCTGGCCTGCACTCGATGTCAAGGTCTCTGTAGCAAGCACTCTTATTCAAAGAAATCACTAACCAGTTTACTGCTTTTTACCACACTTTATTTCCAGGTCTGCCACCACAGAGCCTGAGGACTAGTACACTAGCTCTGATTGCTGACTTCCTGGTAATGGCAGTTCAAGACAACATCGACTGCTTGGGATGCATTGACAAGTTACGTGCACAAAAATGCACTTCAACTACCACTGCCCTTATTGCAGGAATTGACAGAGGAGGATCGCCTATCCCACTTTGGCATTTGTGGGCTTCGTTTCTATCCTTGAGGGTGCTGCCTCTAAAGCGGCTGCAGTGCTAGTTAAAGGGCCACCGCCTTTAAAAAAAGTTTGGAGAGGTTGTAGTTCCTTCAAGTGTTAAAAATCCATTGTTTATGTGCGACAGAAATCACTCGGAGGCCCATAGAATGGAACTTGCGAAACCGGTAGTAAAAAAGTTCATGAGGCCCTTTTTGACAAATTTCGCTGGGCTTCTCACAGAGGGCAACGCAAAGAAAAAAAACTGAATGAGAAGCCAGACTCCAGAAAAGTGTTTAAACTGTTGTGACTATCTCTCAGATGGCACAATAAAGCGCCCTTGGCGTTTTTAAGGCTCAGACTTTCGTTATCACTTGTTAAAGCGGCGTAAATAAATACGTCAATAACAGCACATTTTTGCGATTGTGGCATGCACTGGAATTAGAACTACTCACGTTCTACCGCACTCTCAACGACATGTCACTTCAGTGAACGTGCCGAATGCAGCAAAGAAACGCGTGGGCACTGCAAAGCGGTACGTAGTGCGTTCATTGCGTCCGGCTCGCGACTAGCGAAACCAACGGGAAAGTGAAATGCGGGCGCGCTCAGGCATCGGCTAGCACGGTAAGTGCGCACTAGACCATAATGGCAGCACAGCACTAAACCAACTTTTCAGCAGACAATGAGGAAAAAAAAGCTCTAAGGGATTACACCATTTCAATCCTAGCGGCCGCGAATTCAAAGTAGTTTCAAATTTAATTGTACTACACAGCGAAGATAGGAAATATCTGGGGTTTAGTGTCTCTCGCTTGTATCTCCGCGCATTTTTATAGCCGCACCCTTTCTATAGCGTGAAAGGACGACATTACTGCAGCTCCTGCGCGAATATTTACCGTCATCGCCGTACTCAAGAAGGCAGGCCAGCGCGTTTTGGGCGTTGCTGTGAGGGTGAGCACTGGCGGCCTCTACCGGCGCGCTTGGTCCCTAGTCGATGATCACGTGGTATTTCTTCGTCCGCGCGCTGCCATAGGCGACGACGGGATGCGCAGGTCGTCCTTTATACAGGTGCGGACGCTGAGACTGTGAGCGACGCAGGCGCTAGTCCTAGCAGCGCCAGCGGGCCGTCTCGGATTGCGTCGCAGAATTGAGCACTGCGGGTTGATTTGAGCCTCTCTTGGAACGGATATCGTGAGCGGTTACTGTGCGTTTGCCGCTGCTGCTTTTCGAAGCGCGACGGAGAAAGGAATGATGAATGCTTAACCGATTTCGCTGAAGTGGATATCGTAATCGACGGCTGAGCTTGCCCCTCGCTCTGGTTTGCGAATGGCGGTATGGCGCCGTTGTGAGCGAATTGAGACAAGCGCTGGCTTTGCCGTGCCCTTGGCCAGCGGGAGCGAAATTTCTACCTCGACACTGCTGCCCGGAAGGATATTCTTGAATCCCTGGCGTCTCACATGCGTCTCGCCGTCATGGTAAGTGATTTTGCGTCTTAAATATCGTTGTAGGATAAAGACGTGAGCAGGCTTGTGTGGGGTGCTGGAGCGCTGTGCTGCGCAATGGAGCAAAACATTTGTGCAGTTTTCTTAACGACGCGTTGCTAGTGTATGGGTTGTTTTATATGACTATGCGACAGCGCTTGAGCGCCTGCATTGTCAGTCAATCCCACTGCTTGCGTTATAAGTTCGCCTTCATTCCGCAAAGCATCGCACGAGCGCTCTGTAAAAGTCCGCTTGCGGCTGAACACTTGATACTTTTCTGTAAAGGGCTTCACCGTGCAGTGGAAAGCAGCGAGGCTGATTTATCCAAGGCGTTGGGGTTTAAGGACAGTGAAGGGAAAGTAGATTTTAAGCGGGTGGAAGTAACCAAGCGAAGGTTATCCGATTGCTCGCTAAAATCAAGAGAAGATTAAAATTTCAAAAGTCATGGCTAGGTGGCTTGAGCCACCATCCGATTTAAAGGGTTCAGCCGCATCCATCCATCCATCTATGCATCGATGCGTCTGCACTCAAGTACACCTTGCAAGCGGCTGTAGGTTTTCGGCATTTTTATTTTAGTGCCCTCCGAAGCATTTGTGTCATTTTAGTTTGGATATGTGCAGCATTTTTGGCCACTCTTAATTTCATGCATGTTCGCAGAACGAGGTATGCGGCATCGCTATTAACATAAAAAAAATCAGGTTGCTTTTTCTAAAATGCCATGGTTCACCAGAAAAACATATTTTTGCTTATCGTGCGCGTCGCAGGAAATGAATGTGCTCAAAGCTTCTGAAGTGCATACTTGTATTCTGCTGTCATAGATTCGGCCGCCACATTTAGAATTCCAATCTGATTATTTGTTGCTTTCAGTCAATGGCGCAATCTCTTTGTCACTGGAACACGAGTGAAAGCGAGAAAGCAACAACTATCAGTTCTTGCCTTATGTTCTGCGGTTCGTTGCGGCATAACTTCGATGGGTGCAGTATAAACGTGCTGTCACTATTTGTGAAAAGATAACTGCTGCTTTAATTTCAAAGCATCACATACTTCATTTCCTTGCTCACCTATCATTATTGGAGTGAGTAATTCGGACGACATACATTTTATTTATAATGATTTGTTTGGTATCAAACCTGACTGGACATTGTTCTATACAGGTTCTAATCTATGAAGAACTCCAAGGTTGCATCAGTTTAATCTACAAGCAGTACGAAACAGTTCAGAGTTAAGTCGCAAAGAAAGATGCCCCCAGCAACACTTGTAGGTATTTTTGTGCAAATTATTGGTGGATATAGGCAGGAACTGAAATTTTTGTACGAAAATAGCAGCTCAGTATTTATCTCAGCATCTGGTGACTACCTTTTAGGCGCAGAATTTACTCAAATTTAGGCATTGATGTCACGAGCTTTAGCAAAGCTTGGGCTTTGTGATTATTAATTTTAGAATGGGGCTGGCAAAAAGCCCTGGTGTTTCGTTTCTTGCAAAGAGGCGGAATGCAAACAGTGACAGTAAGAAGCTGCTGACCACCAAGGAATTTTCTTTAAAATTCAGGCATAGTTACTTGTGCAATTAAAAAAAGACAATGCCAGTGTAACTGCTGCAACTATGCTCAGTCCTGAAAATAGAGTACTTTCATGACTAAACCAGATACAGCGTACTGACACGCTGCTATTTTGGGATTTGCATTGTTACTGTCTCTTTTTCACGCCTGTTCTCTACCACTGTTTTCAAATAACCAATAATCCAATGTTGAGACAGTTGTGGTTTCTTTAGACTTGCACGAAACTATGGAGAGGCGATCACCATTATTTGCTTTTGTGACGGTGGTTTTGTCATTTTATTGACAAATGGTAATGAGGTCTGGATACGACGCAGCTATTTTTTTATTTTCAGTTGGAAAAGAGTGCTTTGTGTTGTAGTCTTCGATGGCATCCAATCATTGCGGAGTACTACTTCACAAGCTGTGTATAATGACGATATACACTTTGAACAACACCATACCAGTTTTGCGTTTTTAAGTCTTCATTATACACACGCAAACATGATTCATGAGCAGTATTGATTTCTGTTTCCCGAGCTGTTATAGGTGCTCAAAATGTGATTCTCTAGAGAACATTTGCTTCTTCGATGCTCAGCAAAAATTCCTGTACTCGCCATATGTATCAAATGTCACGGTTAAAGCAACAGCTGTACCTTTCGTGTGCAGCTGCACCTTTCGAATACGCACTTTGTATCACGCTTCTTTATGAGCAGTGGCTCGACATTGTTCCTTTAGCCTCTAGTTCGATTGCAGTTAGGCTGTTGCTGCACTGGTTCCAATTAAATGAGATTGAGCAGCTCAGTTTTCTTATAGCTAGAATATGGTTTTCAAATCTTTGGCAGGGAGGCCATTGCCGCATTTTGTTTAACTTTTGCATAGTTGTGGTGGCCCACTAAATGTGATCATGGCTCTAATGAACAAATAATATATACAGTCGCACCTCTGTAATATGGACACTTTGGTTTCCGAGCAAAATTCTCGCAAAGTGATTCATCCGCACTAACGAATCATGAATGAAAAAGTTTCCATACAAAACTTGTCGCCAAGGTCTCCTGCACATAGTGGTGGGCAATGAAGTGAAAGCTAGACAGTGTTGATAGCTCCAAGTACATTAGCCTGGTTACCATTATCTTTAAAATTCGGTCAGTGACATGTTTGAACTTTGCATTTCTTTGACTTTATTCTTGAAAAAATTGGGTTGAGCATGATTTTTTTATGTAAAATTTCTCACTTTGAGGAGGGGAGACCACCCCCTCATGAATTCATCCCTAGGATAGTGTAGTCATAATGTGCATTATCCTGAAATGCGACAGTATATCTTTGCACTGCTACAAGTGTCAGAAATGTCAGTGATATTTCGTTTTTAATATTGCAGGACCAAGCACTTACAGCATGCCTCCTCACCTATCAAGGCGCAGTTTTCCTGTTCATTGGCTATCACCTTGTAGTGAAAACCTCATCGCTTCTGTGGGGATTCAGCTGTTTGCAGCCTTCTGGGCGTTCCGTTTGGAAAATCTAAAGAAGGCACTCTGTCTGCTGACCTCTCTTGAGAGTGCTTTAGAGACTTGGCTTAAAATAAACCACGCTTCGATTGTTTTGAGCTCATCAGTTTTTAAAAATCACTTCGTCTTTCCTTCACAGCTGCCTCTTCTATTCGCCTTTACATGTTTTACATGTCGTTTTTTAGTACTGTTTGGAACACTGGTAGTGGAACACAAACTGTGCTGCTATAACTTATCAATGTTAACATGATACAGTTGGCCAGAGTGAAGAAAAAGGAAAACAATATCAGCATGAATCTGTGAGAAAACTGATGTATTGCCTTTGTCAAAAAGTACAGAGCCAAAGGGTTTGGCTTCTAAGCCATGTAATAAGGCCTCTGAGCATCCATGGATGTCCAACATTCACGGTGGTCAGGGCAAGATTTTCTGTACCTTCAAGAGATCTGGAATGCTAGTGATGCACAACAAGGCTCAGAAGCGAATACCTTGGGCTCTAAACTTTGACAAATGCTGTACTCGCATTATGTGACAGCATGGAAAGACATGGGCTAATCACGGTTTTTATCTTTTTGCATCTAGCTCGGACAGCTTCCTGGAAGCACTGTCAGCATTTTGTAATTCTTTTATGTTTTTTAATAGCGTTCTTGTTCTGCACCCATTCTGCCACATGACACATTTGCTAGCATTTTTACATACCCTTTAATTAGAAAAAAATAATGGTGATAATGGATTTGGTGAACAATTAAGTTTTCAAGCAAATATGTCCTTAGACACAGGTCTTCAGAAATTCAATTACTTATTTAATCACAAAGTTACTAGTCCTTAGTCTGATGAGTTGCCATGGGAACTTTTCTGCAATTTTTCTTCACTTCATCCTAAAGTAAACGTGATGAATTCCTTTCTCCCGATCAAAGAGAATGCCTGTGTCCTTATCGCTTTGACCTTAGCCCATGTTTTTGCTTTGCTTGTAGTGCGCACAGTCAGGTAATGCAAGGTTGACTAATTCCGTGTGTTTCAGCATTAGTCAATACTTGTTAGCTAGACTGAAAAGCATGTGTGTATGTGTTTCGGTTATCTAATTTTTTTCCATATAAGTTCTCCTTCAAATGGGTGGCTAACTTACTTTTCGGGGCACATAAACTTTCTCTAGAGCATTGGCCTCCATATATTGAGTTTATATTTTTGTTTTGTGTTGTTTTTATGTTATTGTGTGTTAAATTGAATGTATTTTTTACGTTTTATAAGGTTATGTTCGTCCTATGTGTTTCTCATGAACAAACACAAACGTTAGAGGTAGGATACCTGTGACATTTTACTGTAGATTTAGTGGGCTGCTTTAGGATGTCTGTTTAGTATTTCTTTTACTGTAGTTTGTAATCTGCATGTTGAAGTTAGCCACTTGGAATTAGCCACTGGGAATTGTCTGGTGCATAACATTTTTTTAGCTAATCTTATCTGACAGCACCAGTTAGCGTGAAGTGTAGCGAAGAAGTTTTCAAGTTAACTCTGCATTTGTTTTCAAGATTTGCTATTGTATCGTTTTCATCACATTTAGGTGCCGATTTCAAGTTAGTTCCTATCTCTAATACCTGTCCAAGAATTGTGGTTTCAAATGTTGTTTATTGTCCTCCATTTAAAAAAAAAGTGAAATTGTAATCTACAGGTCTTCGTGACCTTTTGTTTACTTTACGCAGGCTCTTCAATTTCTTTTCAATTGAATAAGCTTGACATGTTAAGCAGCCTTTTAATGCTGCTGGTGATAATATTTCAGATATGTGTGTAGGTTAGTAACTGACATTTGTGATAATTCAGTGCTATTTATGGCGGTGGCCTGTGTGATTCGGTGTTTTCGAGCATCCAATGGAATGAATGTAAGTCGCATGCACAAGTTAAATTGCGAACAGTGTTTTGAGGGCGTGCTAGTAACAATGTTTTGTAAAGTGCTTAAAAGTGCAGTCTCGGAAAAAAAATGTCTAAAAAACTTACACAGCTACCTTGCACTATAAGGGTGAAATCCAAGAACTGTATTTTTGTTCGAAAATAAAACCATGGAGCACAAGCTATATGCCATGTTTTTGTGTAATCCTTACTGCGAATCCTGCTTTTATCGACTTTGAGGACTTATAGACTGGATGAAAATAGTGCTCGAAAATATTTTCAATGCGCGAGTGGAGCACGGAATTCAAAATTTCCTTTAAAAAGGTCCATTATAGACTGCAAAAATAAGTGACAGTAATGAACAGATTTTCAGGATACAATATACAAATGCATTCTTTTTAAAAACTTCTAAAGGCAGAGAGATAGCAAACATTATTTGTAAAATGTGGAGCTGCCCGCAAGTGGCTTGTGCACCATTCAGGTTCTTTAACTTCAGAGATTCGGTTTTTGGACCACAGTGAAGATATGGTATACTTTTACAAGAAGAAAAATGTGTTCCAGGAATTTGGCACGTAGTTCCGTTACCACGGTCTTATTTTCAGTTTCACTGCCTGTCGTCTCACCAACTCTGCTTTTCTTGCCCATTGCGAACCACCTCATCAAGATACTTTCGGCTAGCGCCGGAGCCATGGTTTGTATTTTTTACAGAAGTGCCGTATACACAGCGGTGTCAGATTAAAGACGTTTCTTTGCCGCCGCCGCTGGTCTCGGTTTGTTTCCGCGATGTACGGCAGTACGCTGCGACGTGACTGCGACGTCGTGTGTATGCATGGCGCCACGATCGTGCAACGCAGGCATCGAGGAGGAGGTGAAGACAGCGGTCCGATGCACTTTGTATCCAGCGTTCTTACCCTGTTCCTTACAGTACTACTTCGGAGCGGCATGGACGGAGCGGGGCTAGTTGTTATATCTCAACATTAAAGTTCGATTGGGCTTTGTTCATGATTACAAAGCGCATTCGAACCTGATTAGCGTGATTAACGAACTAGCACCGTTACGCCTATATATATAGCAGTTCCAGTACCCCTGTAAGAAACAGCAAAAATGCAATATAGAAAAACGGACCGCTGTCATCACCTCCTCCTCCTGGATGCCGGCGTTGCGAAACCTTGGCGCCTGCATACACACGACACCGCAGCCACCGCTCAGCGTATCGCCGCGGTTGAAACCTCCCATTGCTAACCGGAAGTGCTTCGCATTTTTTGGTGTACAAATCTACCCAAAAAATGCTCCCATTGTCAACCGCAAGTGCTTCGTATTTTTTGGTGTAAAAATCTACACCAAATCTGCTCCCTTCGCCAACCGTAAGTCCTCCGCATTTTTTGGGGTTGAAATCTACCCCAAGTCTAACGGTGTATATCGAACCTCGATTTGGGAGGACGCTAGAGGACAACCAAAAACACCCATCTTGGTTGATTTGTTTTTAGTGTGTAGGAAGACAATGTCGCGAGTTGTGTGGCCGACGCGGACAATCTATCGCGTGCTGCACATTTCACAGCACCGCCCGCCAACAGATTTGAAGGTAGGTGAGTGGGTGGGTGTGTGGACGGACGGACGGACGGGGCTCAACCATTTAAATCGGGCGGGTGCTCACACCAGCTAGCCATGTCTTGTGAAATTTTACTCTTGTCTTGATTTTAGCCACCAACCAGATAACCTTCGCTTGTTTACTTCTAACCGATTAAAATCTACTTTTCATCACTTCCCTTAAACCCAAATGCTTTGAATAAGTGAGACCCTCTGCTTTCCACTGCTGGGTTAAGCCTTTCACAAAAAAGTATGAAGTGTTCAGCCTTTCCCTCCTCCTCTCCACAAGGACCGCACAACATGTCTATCTCGTGGTACCTGACTCGATTAGTCCGCAAAACTCCCATCCTAGCCTCTAACAACAAAGAGCTTCTCCAGGAATTATTGTAGATGTTTTCTTTGGCAATTTTCTGCTTAAACATTCTGTATGTAAGAATGGTGCAACACATGGAAAATAACCATAAACCGCAAAAAACTAGTAATGATGGTCACTCGCAAGAAGAATCTTACACTTCACTTACTGCCTTTACAACCATGCTTTAGATATAGCATCAAGTTATAAATATCTTGGTGTCATAATTACAAACGACTAAAGATGAAATGAGCACATACAATATGTCGAAAAAAAAGGCAATGAAAAAGCTCGGGTACCTGAGAAGAACGCTGGAAAAATCAACACGCGACATAAAACTACTAGCAGATAAAACGTACATCAGACCGATACTGGAATACGCTGCACCTGTTTGGGACTCCCACACACAAACGAATATCACTAAATTTGAAAAGGTACAACTCAAATCGGTAAGATTTATCTATAACGCATATGATTCGCGCACATCCCACTTCCTGCCCTTGACGCAAACTTCGAAAACCTGGCTTCAAGGCGTTGCCATGAACGTATGAAACCTTTTTTTGCTTACGTTATCACGACCAGTTAGGAGTTCATAAAACATTTTACATCGATACCGCCAATCCGCGCGTAGCGCGTTCCTATCACCCTAAAAAAGTTACAGAATATACATGCACGACTAATATTTTTAAAGAATCCTTCTTTACAAGAATGGCTCGCCAATGAAATGCCTTATCTGCTGACGTTGTGCAATGTGAAAATTTATCGTTATTTCCTCGCGCGCTGTCCTGAATATCAAAGTGTGTTCACCGTATCTTTACTTGCTTTCATTTCTCTGGTTCAGACCGTGGTGTCATGTAGCATTGCTTTTATTCTAACTTATAATCTGTTTTTTTCAGTGGCCTGCAATACGTTCTTTACAATTAACTTACAGGTCACTAGTGTCTACTGGTTTGTCTTCGGGATCTCTTACGATCCCCATCATGAAATGCTCTTGATGCTAAATATGTCGTGTACGTCTACTTCTGCTTAAATCCTGGCACTCAGGCTGGCAGTATTCTTCTAAATAAATAAAAATGTTCTTAGTTTTGATTTTTTCAGCATCTCGTTTTCGTACAGAGCCATCTGTGTTTCTTTAACTTTGTTATAATTCCTGATTTGACCCCCCCCCCCCTCTCGCCTCAACTCTTGTCCATATATTTTGCCTGCCCGTTTTATAGTTCGCTTTCTCCATTTCGTGCAGACATTCCTTATGTACAAGTAACTGAACACTTTCCTAGCCCACGGCTTTTCCCCCATTTCCTTCAGTCGTTCCTCAAATCCAATATTACTGCTGGCTTCTCTGTTCTTGAATGATGCCCACCCCATACCACCTTGTACCCTTTGAGTTGGTGTATTGTCTTGTGTTTTCAAATTAAACCTCCCTACGCCGCGTTGTTTGATTTCTAAGCTTTTTTGAACCTACTATCTCATGCACAGGACCGCATTGGCGAAAGCGAAAATAGGAACCATCACCTCTTTCCAGATCTTACCATTTCGTACCTATGGTAATTCTTAGTTCACTATTTTTCATGACATCTGTATTCCTACTACCTGTACCAGATGATTTCTGGCGCACAAAAAAGCGAACACAGACAGAGAACACATCACTAAGCTCCGTGCATCAACTAGTTAATTTTCACGCGAAGCGACTATACAGTTATACTGTGCAGCGCAAAAGCGCGCGAAGAACTTCTAACATACCGGTGATACGTCGGGCTCCTCTTTGATAGCGACGATGAACCACGTGAAACACAAGACAACTTCATAAACTGAACACAAATACATTACTGCACAACCGAGCTAGTACACACGTGAATAGGCAGCCTCGGAACAATCGTTACTGCGTCATTATGCCCAAGAACTGTTGCGCCTTGCCACATAACAATATCGAAGGCGTGCTGACGCAATTTTCTTTAACCTTTATGATTTCCCGAGCCTCAAAAATTTCCCTTGGGGTCTTTTCTGCGCACCTGCGCAAAACTGTGGTCTGTTCAAAGGAAGGACCTTGTTCCTTGCACTGACTGCTGTCACGAGAGGCAACGGTTTACGTTGTAGTTGTACTCCCTGAGCCTCTCGTTCAGACATCTGCCAGTCTGGCCAACGCAGGCTATTCCACAGGCAAAAGGGATTGACTTGATGCACTTTTTCTGTGCATGCAACAAACCGCCGATGGTGTCTAATGGTGCAGTTCCTGTCCTGATTGTCGGTGGAAGTGCTCTTCTTGCACAGTTTAGATAGCTTATCCGGTGCCGAAAAGACCACTTTCACACTTGCTCGTTTGCCTATTTTTCTGAGCTTGTGGTTGTGGTGAGGTTTCTTGTTTAGAGCTGGGTCCTCCGCGGTGTTGGAAGCAAGCTTATTTAGACGTCTAATCTTACCTTCAGCCGCGGAAATTAACAGCGTATAGGGGTCCCTGAACTCAAGAGCCGGGACACCTGGTGATGGATGGCTGTTTCAAGGCGGTGCTCGCATGAGTTTGCGAAGGCTTTGGCGAAGCATGATCGGATAATGCCTCGTTTGAGTACCTTCGAGTCAGTTGATTCGAAGGGAAGGACGGGTTTGTTTCGTCTTGGTTCGTAGGCCCAACAGACATGAAATGCGGAAAAGTAGAGGCCTAGATCCAGAAAACTCATGGCGTTGTTAACAGGGACTTCGTTGGTCAGGGTCAAGGGTTGAAGGCATTCAGCAAAAAGAGACGACGTGGTGTCGGAAATGTACGAGTCAGGGCACGCACTAGCAGCATCGGACACAACGAGGTAATCGTCAATATACCTAAACACACCGACTGTCGGCGACGGCTGAGGTCGCGGTCACGCTGCGCAAGAAAAATATCGCTCAGTACGGGCGCGATGCAGGAACCGATGCGGATCCCTTTCTTCTGGCAAACAACAGCACCTTCCGAACTCACGAAGGTGGACTTGGGAAGGTGTGCAGGTGCGCACAAAAGACCACAGGAGAAATTGTTGAGGCTGGGAAATCACAAAGCTTAAAGAAAATTGCGCCTGCATGCCTTCAGTATTGTTGAGTGACAAGGAGCGTCACTTCTTGGGCATAGTGACACAGTAACGATCGGTCCGAGGCTGCCCATTCACGTGTATACTAGTTCGGCTCTGCAGTAATGTGCTTAGTTTATGAAGTTTCCTCGTGTTGCACGTGGTTCATGGTCGCTATCAAAGAGGAACGCGACATGTCACCTTCGTGTTCGTAGTTCTGGGCGCGATTTTGCGCTGCACCGTATAAATGTAGGCGTTTCGCGTGAAAATAAACTAGTTGATGCACCGCGCTTTGTGGTGTGTTCTCTGTCCGTGGTCGTCTTTGTTGTGCGCCAGAAATCATTTGGCATGTTTTATGGCTTTCGGGTATTTAACGTCTGAAATAGACTCAGGCTATGAAAGGCAACGTAGTAAAGGCTTCGGAAGTTTCGACCACCTGGGGTTATTTAACGTGCACTGACATCGCACAGCACACGGGCCTCTAGAATTTCTTCTTCATCGAAATTCGACCGCCGCGGCCGGTATCGAACCTGCGTCTTTCGGGTCAGCAGCCGGGCGCAATAAGCACTGAGACACCGCGACGGGGAATAATTTGGTATGTTTTACCAACTGGCCCACCAGTACATCCTACTACTACCTGTAGTTGCATGTTTTTCGTGCTCCATCACCTCCGTACTCAGCACCGTTATTTACCCACACCCCGAGATACTTGTACTTATCCACTACCTTCAGCGTGATCTCCTATATTCTATGCTCGCCGTCCTCATCATTAAATGTCATGATTGCGGATTTTTCCTTACTAAACTTGAAACCTAATCTATCTCCCTCTGTACCGCAGATGTCGACCAACCTATGCAAATGTTCATTGTTTTCGACCATTAGCACTACATCACTCACCCCGTACATTAGTCCTCGTTAATGTCTGTTCAATCCATTCTTCTTCCTTGAGAAAAGGAATGTCGAAGCCTAGTCCACTCCATAGAACATAGAAAAAGGAACCAGCGAAAATAGACGCAAGACAAGAACAAAGGAGGCACACACCACAACGCTGGACTTACAACTGATTTATTGCGATGAAAAATCGCTCATTTTAAAGGAATTTCCTGCCTGCGCACCCACCCTACAGACAATACACTTCGCGCACCACATGATGACATGCCTACTATAACGATAAAAACTTGTACTCCTTTTCAGTGATAATCACAGACGGCTCGCTGACGCATTTCTGCTTATTCTTTCTGATCATGAATGCCTCCAATAGCTCACGCTCACGTTTAGATTTACCCCGCCCGATAATGCTGGCAATGTGAAAACTAGGAGAACATTTGCAGTCCTTTACATGTAAAGCTAGATTGCTGCCTGTGCCTGTGCCCAAAGTTGTGCGATGTTGCCTCAGGCGCTCATTCAAGCATGCTCCAGTTTGGCCTATGTAGATTTTCCCGCATGACAATGGGATTGAATACACCACGCCCACTGCGCATGTGGTGAACATAGTCTGGTGTTTTGTGTTGCAAACACCAGTTCTGCGCATGTCTGCAAAGGTTTGGGCGCACAAACCGGACAGTTTGCAAGGAGCAGAAAATGCCATAGTGACACCAAACTTCTGAGCTACTTTTTTTAGACCATGTGAAGTCTTGTGGAAGTAAGGCATGGCTTCCAACTTTCTTGTTGGCACTTCTACTGGCCTGGCATCCTTTGAAGATAACTTCAGTTTTTTCCCCAAGGATTCCGCCACCGCCATCAAAACCGAGGGAGGAAACCCAGAACATTGTAGCCGTTCAACCTGCTCCGCCAGACTTTGCTGCATCACATGACGGCAACTCTTCTTTAAGGCATTCAAAAAACACAAGTTTGCAATGCTGCGCTTCACTAACTTAGAATGGGCCGAATCATACGGCAACAGTGCCTTCTTAGACCTGGGCGCATATTTCCAGCACACGTGTTTATTGGGTAAAAAAGTCAATTATAAATCCAGGAACCTAATGGTCTTGTCAGAAGGAATCTCATGCGCAAAAACCAAGTTCTTAGAACAAGTTCTAAAAATATTTAAAATCTGGTCTGCCACAAGGGTAAACTGGTCAGTTTCGGTTAAGTTCAAAATTACTAAAAAATCGTCAACATATCTAAAAACCCTTACAACACGTGTGTCGTTTAGAGATCTTTGTAGCATCGAGTCAAATTTTGCTAAAAATATGTTGCACAGCACCGGCGCAACACAGGAGCCGATACAGATTCCATGTTTTTGCACAACATACTCATCTTCATGCTGTGCTATCGTAGAATTCAAGTACACTTTTAAAGGTTCGAGAAAGGATTCTAAAGTGATGCCACACTTATTCTGGAAGGAAATTGTCCCAGATCTTTCAATGAATTCGCGCACAGCAATAAAAAGTTCGTCATGGGGCACAGAATAAAACAAGTCCACAATGTCCACCGAGAAGGCTGCATTAGCGTCGGGGAAACCGCGATTGAGGCAGTCCACCAGGCTCATCGAACCCTGCACAACAAAAGGATCCGCAGGCACCAGGCCCTCGAAGGAACACTTTCCTAATTTGGACTTTGACCCTGACATGAACAAAAAGTTGACAGAGGACATTCTTGCCTGTGCCCCGGTGTATCTCTATAGGCTCGATACATTTTTTTCATTATATAAGTACTTTGTTGATTTTATAGACATCTTTTAAAAAGTTCGTTACTCCATCTTCTAGATCCAACGTGCCCAGTATGTTCCACAAATCCACCGAATAACGTTGTCGCAGGATCCATTCTAGGAGTTCCAGCCATGGGGTCCTGTGTTCTTTTTCAGCAATCTCTATACACTGCGTCAATGAAAACAGATTTTCCTGCAACCTCCGTTGTTTCAGGAACCCACTTTGTAGCTCCCCTAGCAACCCGTCGTTCTCCACCCATGCTTGCAATCTGTCCTTTATAATTTGCATCACCACCCTGTAAACCACCGATGCCACTGTTATGGGAAAGTAGTTGTTGAGTCAGCTTTGGTCCACTTTCGCTTATATACCATGTTTATCCTGCTTTGTCGCCATTCATCGGGGGCTTTCCCATTCATCATCATTTTGCTCGCTACCTCTCAATGCTTGCTTAGATTTTGGTCCCAATTCTTTATTAACATATTCGGAATACCATCTGGTCCTGTCAACGTGCTACTAGGAACATTTTTCTATGGCCTTTTCCACTTTCTTTGTCTATCCAGCTTCGATGCCAAATTTCTTCGCTCTTTAATTTTTACTGTCATTCTTGCTCCTGTATGTTTCATTTTATCATCCCCTTCTACCTTAAAACGTTAGAGATCACTGCGGCTACCCGCAGTGGGAGAATGCGAAAGCAACGACGCCTCTTTCACACTCATCTCCTCTCTTCGCTTCACTATTGTGGCGCTTCATTATCTTCATTGTCTTTTCTACTTTTGTAATTAAACTTTTTCAACCTTGTTTACTGATTTTAACCTCTTTTTTTTCGTTTTATACTCTTTCAACGTTCGAGGTTGTTTTCACGTCCTCCTACTGCATCCACGTCCATGGTTTCCATTCGCCTCTAATTACTCCACATCAACCAGTTTTTTGTTTAATTATTGTTCATTAATCACATTTTAATCTATTTAAATCCTTCATCCTGCTTGGCTGCTTATTTTTCCACAATTAAGACGTCCGAAAGAGTTTTGACGTCCAGCCACTCTACCGACGTCCGGGACTATTTCGACGTCTAATCAAGTGTTCGCCGCTAATAACTAATTACTCGACATCAACTAAATTTGACGCGCATCGACATTTTATTATCCTCTATCACATGCAATCAAACTCTTCCTCGAACGACGCAAAGGCTGCCGAAATGTTTTGTGTCCACTTGCTGCGGTCACGAAACCGCGAACATAGCCAAGTAGAGCTTTCGCATTAATAACTTGATCTGTAACTATACGCCTTTGCTCTAGCCTAGCCTTATTACTCGTAGAGTTAAGATGTTTTCAGAATTTCTTATCCGCTTTTCTATCCTTTTTATTTACAAATTTTTACATGCATTGGGTCTCCCTGCTTCTAAATTTGTCTTTGATCAGGTAGTATGCTTCCCTCCTACAGTTTATGAAGATATCCCATTTTCTGTCTACTCCAGCTTCTGACTCCTCCCTTTTCTTAGAATATCTGCGTTTCCTAGACGCTTCCTGACGTTTCCCTATAGCCTTCTTCATAGGCGCCGACTGTTGAGGGGCTGGAGGCTCAAGCCCACCCCCGAAAACAAAATTTTTTCGGGAGGACTTAGCCCCTCCCTCTCTCGCCCCGGAGACTGAGCGATGGGGTCAGGGGGCAGCATATCTTCTGCTACAGTTTGGGACATTTGCACGGGCGACGGGGAGTCGCCGCGAGCGAAGTCGCTGTTTCCAGCCGCACCCGTCACGACAGGAACGGCGAAGTACACTGAAGCGAAAATAAGCGGGCCGCAAAAGTAAAATAAACAAACTCGTCCCGTCAGCACTTTATATCAGTGGCAACGTATCCTTCGTCACTTGTTGATCACCAGCGCAAAGTTCACGTGATTCACTGCCACACAAAGTTTTTTTATTCGATCATGCCACGTGCATTAAATGACTAGAACCACCGTACCGTAGACACGGTGTAAATAAAAGATTTTGTTTTTTTTCGCCAGTCACTGTCTGCATTTTTGTTTCAAGATTTGATTCTTCACAAGTTTTTTTCACAATTAGCCCGTTTTATTATTATTATTTTTTGCCATGATACGTTTTGCTCATGTTTGCATGGTGTCCTACTTTATTGGTCGAAAATCTGTACTACTTCCATCACGCTATGATCCACTTTGCTAATGTTTGTATTATATGCTAGTTCGCTGATCGTAAATTTTGTATCGTATTGCGTTTTCTCGCTAAAATTCCCGCTTCTTGTTTTTTACGATTTAAGCAAACGCTATTCCCTCTATAATGCTTCGGCGATTCGGGGTATAGAAAATAAATAAAAATCCAAGTTGGCCGAATATCAGAGCTCGTGAGCGCGGGACTGCAGCTATTCGCTATTGTTAATTTTGGATGCTTAGAAAAAAATTGGAGTAAAATCGATTGCAGATCTCTTGTTTCCAGTCATCAGGCAACAATATATAGAAATTGAAATAAATTTAAGTAATCGAGCAGCCACACTTTCTTCGATCTTACGTGAAATCACACTATTCATTTCTCAGCGTAACTAGCTACCAGGCGTCATCTGTCATATGTTAGGCAATATCAGCTATGCCAGATCGCCACGCACTATCTTAAACACCATATTTAGGGTACCTAAAACTGGGAATAATTTCAGATGTCAATACGGGTTACGACGCTATACAGTTTTAAAATCCGAAGGTAAAAAAAGCAAATTTTGTTGTCCTCCTGTAGGCAGCATTCCATAATACTCAAACGCGCTGGGAGGCTCCTGTGTCACGAAAATCGGCGCACATTTTTGTTCAGCCGGCGCGGTGCGAATGAAGAGCGCGCGCGCGCCGCAGCATAGACTTCGAGAATCTTGGAGAAGTCTCCGCTCTTAACGCGCTGAGAGAGTGTAACCTTGCGCGCACTTGGCTGCATCCTTTCCTCATCGCTCGGAGAAGCCCCTAGAAGGTTCCAGAGGTTTCCATCGCACCTTATCAACGACGACGCGTGTCTCGGCCTGTTAATTGCTGCCTCACTTACGTCGTCATTTTAACGTGCTTTTAGCGCTCATTGAATTTTTTGGCTATTATCATTGCTTCATTTTAGTGCTAATTGTTTCCCCATTTATGCCATTTTTTCACTTGTTTTTAAACCAAATTTTTCGCTTGTTTTTATGCCTCACTTTCTTCTCACCTATGTTTATGCCTCGCTTCTCCCTTGTTACCGTGTTTGCTGCTTTGGCGTTTGGAATTTCTTGACCCAGCCTTGACTAATTTGCGGTTTTCGTTTTTGTTTATATTCTTGTCGGGATCGAGCACTCCCTGAATGCATTATCAAAACGTGGCTTCTAGAGATTGTCCCCTTCATATCTGTGTAGTAGATGCGCTGGCGTGTTAATGCCCTCCTGTTAAATGTGAAGCACGAATCACACATGTTCAAAACAAAGGTGACAGTTCAGCGCAATTGTGAGTGTGTGTCCTCTCTGTGGCCTTATCTGCCAGCGCTGCGATTGCATGATGTTCGACAACTACCAACTACACCAGCAACATGCCATGCACTTGCACGGATTGTATTCCACAGTTCCGCGATACGAGGATATTGGGTAGAGGCAGACACCAGACATCGCGAAAAACATTGGAACCCTTCTAGATCAAGAAAGCTGGTCCGAACTGTGTGTTACGTCGGTTTTACTTTACGACGCTAAGTTTCTATCGCGCCTACTCTGATAAGACTTTTTTACTTCCATGTGCCACGCGTGCGCATGGGCCGGGTTTTCGAGGGCTATATATGTCGAGTGCTTTCACGCTCATTAAACTGTTAAAGTGAGCGCCTGTGGTGTCGTCGTCTTTCCTGTGTGTGTTGTTTTGGTGCAAAAATATTCAGTTGGGTTTTAGCGGTGAGGTTTCTTTTACTTCGTCGCCTTTGCTTCCGCTTAATTTCTTTTCATTCAGCGCCTTTTTCCTCCCTGCCACGTTTTTACTATTCGTTGCAAGCGAAGGTCTTCTGCGGTGAAGTGGCTGACTTATACCAAATGGGCATGAGCATGGGTATGGGCATGCCAGAGAAACCCAGCTATACCAAGAATCAATAACTGGACACGGCGCACTACTTGCAATCTGGCACTGAACCGCTTCCCTTTTGCTATGCAGGCCCCGCATGCATTCTTTTTGCCGTGGCTATGGGGGACCTGCGCTGCCAAGGTGTCACTGCATTTGTTCCATTCGGTGACTCAAAACTGCTTTTGTCAGCCGCTTGCTGCAAACGCGAGAACACATTCTGCGCGATTAGATACCCGCGTTTGGCTGACAGCATTCATTGCCTAGCTTCTCTCGGCGTAGCCCAGATAGCTGGCGCACGGCACGTACGCCTTCGACAGAGCGCGGAGGCTCACGCCAATAAGCGCCTGAACGTGGCGCGGAAAAGTACTAATAGTACTACCCAAAACTGCTTGCTCTTCTCGCTAGGCAGTGTGTTATGGCGCTGCAATCGGCACCGCAAACTTCAGCACAAGTTCCCCATCGGCCACTTCGTGCGGCCTGATATGCCATCCTTCGACACCACCGACATTGGATTTCTACCCCGCCTGCGCGTCTGACGAGGTGATCTCTTCCCATCTTGCTTTCACGCCCTACTTGGACGCACCAGACCCGATACAACGTGCCTGCAAACCACCTTTCCGATCGACAGTAACATCATCCTCATCCAAGTATTTCAGAAGAGAGCATGGAAACTTCCGCTTCAGTGGGCACGCCGACAGTACTTGAAATCTGGCAAAGCACCCCTTCCCTTTTGCTATGCAGGTGTGTACTGCCCTTCCTTTATAAGTAAGAAAAGTAATAACGTCTGCTTAATACTGTTCCCGTGCCCACAAGTGTTGTGCGAGGTCTTCTGTGAATGTTTTTCTATGACCCTTTTGCTGTTGCGTGCGGGTTATATGGACAGCCACCCTGGGCCCCCAACCAAACGCCCGGATTCGCTCCTATAGACATTGACTGTTTACCCTCTGATCCCGCGAACAGATGAAAATTATATTTCAGTTGCTAAAGGACGTTCACAATCGTTCCCAGCAAAGTTCTAAAGCTCAGACAGAATTAGCAGCTGACATTAAAGTTATCAAAAACGGACAAAAAGCCATTGAAACAAAAACCACTGCAATCCAGAACCGTTTAGACGTGCTGGAGGAAAACTTAGAAAAAATAGAAGAGCTCAGGGAGGAAATTTCACGCATTAAAACTCATACAGATTAACTTTCCACGAAGGTCAGGTCATTACAGTCACGACACGATAAGCTTGATGACAGATCGCGGCGTAACAACTTACTTTTCTACGGAATTCCAGATGCCGATGAAACCTGGCAGGACACTGAGAAAAAACTAACTACTATTCTTACCGATTCCCTTTCGCCCCATGTTATCGAACGTGCGCAGCGTTTAGGAACCCTCGTTATTGAAAAATGTCGTCCGGTCATTGCGAAATTTGTGAATTTTAAAACGAAAGACTTGATCCTCTCCAAGCGCAACAGACTGAAAGAAAGCAAGATCACACTTACCGAAGACTATTCAGTCACAACTCGTCTGGCACGTAAAAAGCTTTTCGATTTTGCGAAAAACAACCTGATTCCCCCACCCACAACATGCGCCATAAGAAGTTACTTATGACCAAGAAATGTTACATGTACGATTCAAACCCAAACACCGTAATTAACATCGATACATGCAGAGCACATGCCAGTTCAGCCTCTGCCGCTAGCTCGGATAGCCCATCCTAGGCATGCTAGAGTAGTATTCAGGCATCCACATCTTCAGTACGAGTTCTTTTTACTAACATCAGAAGCGTCCTTAACAAGTATAACTCTCTATCATCAGCTATCGACAGTTGTTCCGCTAAAATCATCGCGTTAACAGAAATTTGGCTGGCCGCGCATGTTCGCGACACTGATATCTTTTTAGATGCTCATCCTTTTCCTTTTTCCGCTGTGATCGCGGCACGCAGAGTGGCGGCGGAGTGTTTCTCGCTATTTCAAATGAAATGCCATCATCATGTATACATGTCGACACTAATCTAGAAATAGTATGGTCTGTGCTCACCCTTAATCACCTGAGAGTAGTAATAGGTACATGATAACGTCCACCTTCCTCGTCGCCTACGTTTAGTGATGAACTTTACGATGCTATCAATATCGTCGCAACACGCTTTCCTTCATCCCCACTATTCTTATTCGGCGTTTGCGATTTTTCGAAAATAACATGGGATACCTACTCCCCTTCAATGTCCCCGTTCTCGTCTCAAGGTCGCGAATTTTTAGATGTGCGCTCAGTATTCTCGCTAGTGTAATTGTGCACACAAGCAACTTGAATAACAGACAGCGCCGCGAATACACTAGATTTGATCCTGACAAATCGATCTGACACAGCCTAACCTATTACATACCTGCCTGGCTTCAGTGACCACTTGCTAATGCAGTTTCACATTAACCGTGCCTCTCGGAATACTAATAGAAAGAAATATTTTATACGAGACGGCAAGAAAGCAACATTTTCAGGGGATAAGTAATGAACTGTCTTCTTTTATCGATGTTTTCCTAGATAGCTTTGATAACAGCAGCGTTCAAATTAACTGCAGCATGTTTACAGGTAAAGTCTTCCAACTCACTGAATAATACATTGCTCAACGCTCTGTGGATGGATGGATGGATGGATGGAAGATAGGAGCGCCCCCTTTGAAACGGGGTGATGGCAGTGGCCACCATGCTAAGCTTTTTTTCCTTTATATATGTTTAACTATGTTGTAAGTTATTAAAATTCGAAATTTTCTTTAAATAATAATAATAATTGGTTTTGGGGGGGAAAGGAAATGGCGCAGTATCTGTCTCATATATCGTTGGACACCTGAACCGCGCCGTAAGGGAAGGGTAAAGGAGGGAGTGAAAGAAGAAAGGAAGAGAGAGGTGCCGTAGTGGAGGGCTCCGGAATAATTTCGACCACCTGGGGATCTTTAACGTGCACTGACATCGCACAGCACACGGGCGCCTTAGCGTTTTTCCTCCATAAAAATCTTTAAATACGTCCTCTTACACTTTTAACCTTATGTCACCTCTATGCTTTTGAGCCAGCAATCTTCCAATCACTTTTTGCTAATTTCCACTGCAGATATGTCTATATGACCATTGTTATCTCTGAACCATAGGGCCTCAGGAAGAGTGACTGTGCCTGCATCGACATCAGGATGGATGCCATCACATTTTAGTATGATGTGTTGTAATGTTTCTACGGATTTACCACACACAGCACATGTGTCAGCTTCTTCGTTAAATTTCTTTTTGTAGCTGCGAGCTCTAAGACATCCTGACCTAGCTTCAAAGAGTAGGGCACTGCCTTTTGAATGATCATAAAACACTTCGTTCCTGATCTGCCTTTTTCAGTATCGATATTGTTCTACACTATGCTCCTTTTGCATTGAATCTATCCAATTTCTACCTTTTGCGTTTTTAACCTGTCGTTTAATGTTCTTCCTTTCTTCGTCCTCGCGTCTGACATACTTTCTGGTTAGCCACCTAGTTCTTTTCCGCCAGTCTTAGTCACCGCGCTTTCTGTGTAGATATTTAAATACCTTAGCTGCCCACCTGTTGTCGTCCAATTTCCTCTGGTGTTCTTCGTATAGTATTTTACTCTGAGTTCCCCGACCCAGTCAAACGCTTCCCGGTGCAATAATCACATTCAGCGTTTATCTAACAAAAACAAGAGCCTCTACCGCATCGCAAAGCTCTCGCCAACTACTAAGCGATGGGCTTCGTACACAGGGGCTTCCAACACGTATGTTCAGGCGCTCAAAGACTAAAAAACTTCCACTCACGTATTCTGACCACTATGTGAACGACCAATGTGAAAAAATTCTGCCGGGTCATTAATCCTTCCACCGACGATAGCATCACCTTATCTGGCCCATCAGGTGACCTTATTCCTTCCGACATTTGCGCCACAATTCTAAACCACACATTCACAGAAATCTTTACAGCCATGCCAGATGTACCTGTACCTACATCTCACCACTTCAACTGTGTTTCTATGCCATTTATAGCTGTTTCTACTCCTGGTGTCGATAAGCTTATTGATGGACTCAGTGTTCATTCGTTCCAGGTTATGACTGCATTCACCAAAAGTTCTTAAAAAAGCAATTCAGCTTATCCTTCCATTACACTAACCAAAATTTTCCACCTCTCACTTGACCAATCAACGCTACCTACTGAGTGGAAAATCGGAAAGGTGGTTCCAGTCTTGAACTCCGGCAGCAAAGCATCCCCTAGTAATTATCGTCCCATATCTCTTACCAGTACTTGTTGCAAAATGCTTGAATACATAATATTCACCAATATTGTTACCTTCCTCGAATCTAACTCCTTTTTACATCTGCGCAACATGGTTTTCGAAAATCTTGATCTTGCGAAACACAGTTAATATCGTTTACACATGCATTGCATCGTATTCTAAACCTATCATCACTAGCTGACTATATATTTTTAAATTTTTCAAAGGCTTTCGACAAGGTATGTCACAAACTTTTACTTCACAAACTAAAGCAACTGAATATTGATTGTAACTTATTGAAATGTATTTAATGTTTTCTACTTCATCGCTCACTATTTGGTTTTGCTAACGGTTATAACTCCAGTTTTACCGAGGTGTCTTCCGGGGTTTCACAAGGTTCAGTTCTTGGACACCTACTGTTTCTAATTTACATTAATGTTCTTCCCTCTATTGTGAACTCCCATATTCACCTATTCGCTGATGATTGCATCATTTTGAGAGAAATAACCAACGCTAACGACATTACATTACTTCAGTAAGACCGCAACACAGCAGGAAACTGGTGCAAAGATTGGTTGGTGGAGCTAAATATTAACAATTGCAAAGTCATGCGTGTATCTACAAAAACTTCCTCCCCGCCTCACTACTACATCTATAACATTCCGTTGGAATCAGTCTCGTCATATAAATACCTAGACGCTCACATTACTTCAAATCTTAACTGATCTCTTAATGCCGAGAACATAATTAAAAATGCTAATCGCATGCTAGGCTACTTATGTCGAAACTTTTTAAATGTTCCATCGAATGTGAAACTATTGCTTTATAAAACACTAATACGATTTAAACCCGAGTATTATAAATCAGTATGGGACCTTGCTCATGACAACTGAACTAATGATCTTGATATGGTGCAAAACAACTCTCTGTTTCATCCTTGATAACTACAACCGCACAGCGAGTAAAACTGCTTTGAAATCTAATCTCTGCCCCCAACACTGACATCGCGTAGAAAAGTGTTTCTTACCGCCCTGTTCCACAAGCTGTATCATCATCCAGCTCTACGTGATCGCCTCATCCCCCAGCCAATATATGTATCCCGCCGCATTGGTCATATTCACAAAGTCGGAATGGTGTCATGCAACACGAAATGCTTCTCGCAGTCCTTCCTGCCGCGAACCTCACGTGATTGGAACAGCCTTCCTGCAGACGTTGCTGGCATTGCAAGTTATGAGCAGTTCCGCGTAGCACTAGCCAACATTGTATAGTCGGATGCTTTTTAACATTCTTGTAACCAATTGTAATTTCTCTGTTTGATCTATATTTACCACTCCCCTCGTAATGCGACTGGCCTTGACGGGTAATGCAAATAAATAAATAAATAAATAAATAAATAAATAAATAAATAAATAAATAAATAAATAAATAAATAAATAAATAAATAAATAAATAAATAAATAAATAAATAAACGAGTACTGGGAAGCGGCGCTTTCAAGCTCACATTCGGAAGAGCAGATTTCGCTGGCGAACCAGGGCAAGAGCTGCGGCAAAAGCCAATGGCCTCTTGGAATGAAGGCCTACCGAATCGTCTTACGCATTAAACTTCTCTCTCTCTGAAGCGATGGCCTGCAGTCAAAGAATTTTTTGAGTGACATAAAGTTTCATACATGCATAGCTGGTTGGGAAAGTGCAAATATTGGTCGTTTTACGGCCTCCTATACATTTTTCTGTTTGCGGAATGACAGCCAGCTGTTGGCACTCAAACGTGCTGTGCGCTTCTCATTCGTAAATTTCTTTCCAGGACGTTTTCCAGGAGGCAAACTTCTAAGTGAGATGCATTATTACGGAACATGGTACCAGCGCAAGAGACAAAGGCGAAGGGAGAAGACAACATGAACGCCGGACTTCAACTGAAACTTTTTGCATACTTGCGGGACTTTTCTATCCATAGAAGCACTGCTATCGCCACCAACCGTGCAAACCAATAATGCAAACAACCAACTAGCCCAGCTGTCTACCCTAAGTGAGATGTTTTCCTGCTGGGTGTCGATGGGTCGAAATGGAAAAAAAAGATGTGTGAGAACGACAGCCGCCCATTAACTGATCTGTTTGCGAAACACTTGCGCATACAACTCGGTACGACGAGCGAACGCAGATCGCCCCGGTTATTACCGAAACATTGCAGTAATATTAGAGCTTTTTGGTCGAATGTTATTTCAATGTGCTTAATGCCATTTTCTTCTAACGTTTCTCTAATGGTACAGAAAAAAACGTTAGAATAACCTTCCCCGAACATTAATGAAATACTTAAGCAACATTAATGTAACAGTCTCGAAAATGGTGAAGCAGCCCTGAAAAAGCATGCAGGCCCACCAGTTGTGCTGGCACACAACCTAAAACGCTTTGCAAGAACCAGCAATGAGGGCGACATTTCATTTTCACTATATAGAGCCCAACATGCCACTCGTACTCACTCACCTCCGAACGGATATCATGGAGTCAAGCTTATATACCAATTACCGAAGGATGTCGCATGAATGATAGTGGCGAATGGGTAATAACCAAAGTTTTCATGGCAAAATAATGGGGCTGTGCTTAGAGATATGACTGCGAAGTACTGCTAGTTGAAAAATATCCTTACTATGAAAACAGCGGGAAAAGCTCTGGAAAACTGTGGTCGAAATATATTTGTAATGTTGTTCTATAGTTCTGACTCTAACATTATAATAACATTTCAAAGACTATATTAAAACAATGTTGGTTTAGAGCGTTAAAATAGTGTTTTCTAATAACACACAATATAATATGTTAATTTTTAACGTTAGTGTACATAACAATGGAACATGTAACATTACTGCAACTTACATAACATCATTATAGCAATATTCTAATGTTCGTTGCTGCCTAGGGCGTGCCGCCTTCCGGCATTCCTGTTGCTGCTAGCGCCACTGCACTGACGCGTCTCTATTATCGCAAAAGCGGCTACCCGCTCCCATGTATTAGCGGCATGGTCGTTATTCTGCTTAATCTTCTAGAGCACTATGCTTGCGCTCACGGAAACCAGAACAGAAAGTTGCAAGGTGAACGGCTAGCAAAGGGCAGAGCAGTACCAGAACTGCGCAGAGGAACAAATGCACCAGGGCAAGGAACAAGCAAGAAAAACATTTCAAGTTATTAGTTATTATTAGTGCAGAGAGCCTGTTCTGATGTACTCCATGGTATCTCAGGATGCAAGTGGGCTATCGCAAAAAATGAAAAAAAAATGCATTGGCTTATCTTTCCTAACGCTGGAATTAAGCAAAAAGCAAGCCCGCTTGCTGAGCGTCTGAGGCTCGTCCATGGCAGCTCCGCTACACGCTCACCACAGACGTTCTATGTATACCCACACGACCACGTGCGTATGACGTGGTATCACATGCTTTTAGGACATCCCCATCGGATGTCATCCCGTGGCTTCGCATCACCCCATCGGATGTTCTTAAGGTCAAAGGTCAACCTAGAGGTCACCCAATGTAAGAGGTCAAAGGTCGACTAATGGTCATGGGTCAAGGTGAGGGGTCGAGAGTTCGGCACCATAACTGTACCACATATGGTCCTACACGGCTACCCTTGGTTGGGCTGAATGTCGCTCAAGGTCGTTGGGCTGCCTAACCGAAGACTGCTTTACCTAGCGTAGGGAAGCTATTCGCTTCAAAAATAAATCTCCCCACCCCCATCAAGGAAACAAAGAAATCCCACCTCAGCGATTCAGACTGGAAAGGAATGCAATGTCCGCAGCCGGCGATGCTGTGGCGCTACCAGCGATCATCACTCCGCGAAGAGTAGCTGCGTGACCTGCGACGGGAATCGGAGCTGTCGTCGGTCACGGTGACCACATCGATGTCGGTCACCCTGCTGATGTGCTCGCCCGGAATGTCCTCAAAAACAGAGGAGCCCGACGCGAAGCTCTGGGGGGTCCCGGTTGGACTGAGCTCGTCGTCTTCTGCTCTGAGGTTCGCCAGTGGTCTCAGCGCCCGGTGGAGCTGGGAGCCCCCTGGAGGACGAGGTGCAAGCGCAGCGTCATGTCACTTGGCGTGTTGTTACGTCGACGGCCCGGAGGCATGCACATAAAACGAGGACAGAGTGGTGTGCAATGGTGAACATCAGCCAAAAGGCACCAACAGACGTAAGTAACAGCATATATGTGAAAATGAAAAACGAATAGCAAAACGGAGAACAGGTGCTAACTGCAACCTCATAGGGAATATAACACTGGCTAATACCAGGGCACCACAAAGAAAAATGAATCAGTCTTGAGACAAGGCGCGCACGGGCAGTTGACATTATAGAAGTCAATTTTAGTTCCGTATGTTTCATGGTCAGTGCATGAAGTGATTAATAGTGCGTTCCAAAGTGGCATTGTGTTAGAAATGAAATAATTTCAAAAGCTGACGTGTTTTCTTTTATCAGGCCATCGTGGCCCGGGCACGGGACAAGTTTTAGCAGTTCTACAACAAAAGTATTTCTGGTGTGATAAATGGAAAGAACTTAAGGATAAACTATTACTTGAACGAACAAATGCGGAATAAATTGGTGGGAGCTATGCGCAAACGGGAAAAAGAATATTATACACACCGAATCGAATATAGCGACGGGAACTCTATAAACTGTGGGGAATTGTGAACCACGCAAACAAAACATGCTTGCGGCCGTCATTGATCAGAACGTTTTCGACCGTTTTAATTGATATTTTACTACTGTAGGGATTTCTTCAGACACATCCGTATATGACGCATATAAATTCTTTCTTAAGAAGTCCGCTACCAAATACCTTTTTCCTGGATGACATTGAACTCGACGATATGCACTCTACTTTGGAAACTATGCCTAGCAATAAAGCCACTGGATTGGATTAAATAAGAGTGCGTATGTTAAAAGATAACATTGCTATCCCCTGTCCTATATTATGCCACCTTCTAAATTACTAACTGAAAACCGCCAAGTACCCAATGCCGCTGAAAACGGCTCGAGTTGTTTCAGTATACAGAGGTGAAGGTCGCTCAAACCACTGTAGTTGTCGAGCTATGTCATTGCTCAGTGCTGTTAATATCTATTACGAAAAAATTCTCGCAAATCGAAATAATACATTCATAGAAAAATACATAGTATAATTTGCACGCAGCTGCATGGCTTCCGGCAGCACAATTCAACCTCAATTGCAGTGCAGTCATTAGCCGAAAAATAAACTTGGCTTTAAATGACAACAAACTTGTGGCTGTGGTATTTCTCGACATAAGGCTTTCGATACCGTTGACCATTCCATTCTTTTGTACAAGCTAAAGCACTACGGTTTTAGAGAACAGTATTTGCAACTGTTTTATTAGTCATTTTCATCAACTTCATCAGGTAGTTGTAATAAATAATGTACCATCGTCACCACAACGTATACACACGGGCGTGCCCCAAGGGTCGTTTTGGGGCCCCTGCTGTTTTCTTTATATGTTTCCGACCTGCAACTACACTTCGGAGATATGCTTGTGTACGCCGATGAGACCGCTATAATTATTTCAGGAGATAACGAGAAAATTCAGTCTAAAACAAACCTAGATTTAGCAAGCATCTCGCACTGGTTTTCAGCTAACAAGCTGTCTGTTGATGTTGAGGAACTAAAATATACTATATATCCCTCCCGTAGAAATCAAGTAGATATTAACCGTATAGGTATTAGTATTGACAACTCTCTACTGAAATATACACCTTGTTTTAAATATCTTGGCGCAGTCCCTGATAGGCACCTGCACTGGCAAAATCATTTACCAGCAGTTGGGGGAAAAATGGCACCTGGGTGCTATAAACTGCTGCAGGCACGTGACTTCTTTGACACAAATATATTACGTATTTTATATTTGTCCATTATTAACAGCCACTTGGTGATCCATAACAGCGCGAGAGACGGGACAGAGAAGAAGGGGCGCAATACAGAGCGCTGGCTCACAACTAAAACGTTTATTGGCCGCCAGACAGTATAAATACTGCCCTGGTGGCCAGGATGAATACAAGCACGCTTGACTTCCGTGGCATTCAAAATCGCCAGCACATCAGGGACGTGACAGCAGGTAAGAGTCATACGCGGGGAAATAATGTCACCGCTACAGCAGGAAGAAGTTAGCATTCACAATCAAGGTAACGGTTTTCCTTATCTGGCAGCGCTACAGAGGGAATACTGATACATTGGTCTGAGGTCCTAGCTATCAGGTGGACTTCTATTATTTCCCTTGCTAGCGAGTCGCAGTTCTTTGCTATCACAGAGCATTCCTTAGATAGTGGAAAACAGACCTTTGCATTGTATACAATGTTTTGCTATGTGGCTTGCGATGGCGACACGAGAGATATTGTATTCGTGTTCCTTTAATCTTACGTTAACACATTCGCCTGTTTGGCCGATGTAACACTTGCCACATGACAGAGGCAGAGAATAAACAACTCCTTCCTGGCAAGGCACGAATTGTTTCGCGTGCCTTATCAAGCAGCTGCGTAGTTCTCTTTCCACTGCATTTACTTTTTGAGCAGGCTAGACAGTCGCTTAGGCGCCGAGAGGACAACTTCAAGATGTCAAGATGCCCGTGTCACGATGCGCATGTCAAGATGGGAAACATGCTGGCGTCGAAGTGATTGTGAATGCATGCCAACCTTGATTGTGAATGCTAACTTCTGCCTGCTGTTGCGGTACGTTATTTTCCCGCGTATGACTCTTTCCTGCTGACACGTCCCTTATGTACTGGCGATCTTGAATGTCACGCAAGTCAAGCGTGCTTGTATCCTTCCCGGCCACCAGGGCAGTATTTATACTGGCTGGCAGCCAGTAAACGTTTCAGGTTTGAGTCAGGGCTCTGTGTTGTGTGCCTTCTGCTCTGTCCCGTCTGTCGCGCTGTTATGGATCACCGTGAGTACCAACTAGCCCAACAACTGGTATTGTCGAACAGCCACTTCTTATACTGCATAGAATCATGGGGATGAACCTACAAAAGTTATATCGAGATAATTCGAAAATTATAGAAGCGGTCATTAAGAGTCCAAACTCATTCTTAGCCGCATCAACCCAGCAACTGATTATTCGACGACTTACAGATACTATCTCTCGACTCACTGCGCCTACTAAAAACAACAACTGTCGTAAACATCATCGTAAGATACAAGCAGCCTTTCCATATAACACTATCTCACACGTCATCACGTCCCACCAGAAATGTAGCGCTAGGAAACGTACATGGAGAACGACAGCTAGCTTTTGTTGGTGAAAAAATATGGAATACTCTTCCACACGAAGTTAAATAGCCTCAAGATTTAACTGAAAGATCAAAGAAAGTCTTTCGGCACATACATAGCGTAAGATAACTCTTACTTAATCTGCTGAGTGCATACGATCTTTTTTAGCATCTACGATGTTGTTCATATTATGCAACTGCTCCTCGCGCTTTCTCTCTTTTTATTTTTCTACACTTGAATACTTATATATATATATATATATATATATATATATATATATATATATATATATATATATATATATGTGTGTGTGTGTGTGTGTGTGTGTGTGTATATATCCGCTCTTCCAAGTTCCAATTGTATTGGAGTGCCTGTATGATAGTATTTCAGTATTTAGACTCATGACTACCATGACAAGCCTACGGCTACGCGTCCAGACAGTGTCCAGACAGACAGACACATCTTTTTGTGCTTTCAAACATACATAAAAATTTTAAATTGAATTTCACACAGATCCCTATCAATGGGTACCTTGATTTTGTGCCGCAGTAAAATGTATGAGATGTAGGCACATGTGCGGGCAGACAAAATGAGTGGTTTCTATTATTATCTTGCGCATATTTTACTTTCAGAGAAACGCTCAAACGACAAGACAAATTGAGTGGTCGTATATGGAGAAAAACACGTGTACACTCTCTGCCCTCCCACGGATGGCAGTCAAGCCGATATCCCACGCCGTGATTGTGAGCGCAACTTTGTGATAGCCGACCATGTCAGGTCATGCTCCTGGGAGCAAATGAATGTTTGGTTTGGTTTTACGGGGTTTAGGAAAGTGAAGAAGAGATGACTCATTAGCGGAATTTTTTGCTGCTAAAACAAGATCTCTTACGTGATCGTTTGAATGTGTTAGCATATCTGCGCTTGGCACATTAAGGCTCGTTACATCCATGGTCACCGCACGAAGGTTCATAATATCTGAGGTGGCATACTTAGGTTCGTTGCATACGAGATTAGCACACTTATCATCATCATCAACCTGATTGCGTCCGCTCCAGGACAAAGGCCTCTCCCATACCTCTCCAGTTGACCCTGTACAGTGCCAGCTGGGGGTTCTTTATCCCCGCAAACTTCTTTATCTCATCGGCCCAACTGAAATTCTGCTTCTCCCTGCTACGCTTATCTTCTAAAATCCAGCCCGTTACTCTTGGCGACTATCTGTTATCCTGGCTTCGCATTATATGCCCTGTTATAGACTATTCATTCATGTCGACTAGGATGTTATTAACCCGCGTTTGTTCTCTGACAAAATCTACCATCTTTCTGTCCGTTAACGTTACACATATAATATTCCTTTCCACAGCTCGCTGCGTTGTCTTCAATTTATGTTGAACTCTTTTCGTTATCCTCCAGGGCTTTGCCCCATAGGTGAGTACCGGGAAGATACAGCTGTTATACAGTATGCAGATGTTGCACAGACATATACAGGTGTTATACAGGCGCACGCAGCGCTGTGTGTCTACTCGTTCTTGGGATCCCTTGCCTTGTTGCGCTATTGCTCCGACGGATGAACCAACAAGTCCGAATTTCGACGTTGCTCGTTATACAATACTTTTCTCATAAGGAGAACATGCCAAATGCGCTCTACCCCATTCTTATTCTAGTTTGCTGGCTCTCGTGATTCGGATTAACGTTCACTACATGCCCTCTGTAGACGTATTCCTTTACCACTTCCATCACCTCGCTACCAATTGTAGAGAGCTGTTCCCTGCCTAGACTGTCGAACAGCAGTTTGGTTTTCTGCATGTTAGTTTTAGAGCGCAGCTCTCAAGCGCCTGTTCGCGGGTTGAGCCGAGTTGCCATTGGCATAATCGAGCGAACGAGAGTACCGCCGCTCGCTCATGGATGGCAACAGGCTGGTGCCATCTGTGAGCAAACGGCGGCACTCACGTTCGCTCGATTATGCCCCGCGCCGTCGTCTGTCACCCCTGAAGTTCAGCTCGAACCTCCTTGGAGAGCAGACGTGTTTCTGGACGCTCTCCTCTCGCGCTGGCGCCTGCCGGGTTCGCGTTGATCGCCCCTCCGTGCGCGCCGCTCGCCCTACTGGGTAAGCGCGCGCCCGCTTGCGCTGCCTTCCCCGGCGGAAACTGAGCCCGCTCGATCTGCCTAGTCCGAGCGCACACGCTTCCTGCGCTACGCGTGGCCCCTTCGATCATCAGTCGACGTACTGCGCTGCCCAGCCATTCAGAGCTACCCGCGGCTACGTGGTGTACGCGCACTACTCCTGCTGTGGCCTCTACACGAAACACCGGTCCACGAGCCCTGCTGCTCCTGCCGGCCGCCCGGTCCTTCTCGTCGAGTCATTCGCTACCACGTGGCGCACCCGCAACGTAGTACTTGGCCCTTCCAAGGCTTCCTTGATTGAGTACGTGATTGTGCTGTGCTCCGAGCCCCTGCTACAAACTGTGGGTCGCGAGATCTGCGCCCGCCAGCCGTCCGGCTCCCTCCTAACGAACCGCCCGCTGAAACGTGGTACTCCTGCGTGCTGTCCGGTCCTTTCGCCGACCCCCCCGCTGCCACGTGGTGCTCCTGCGAGCTGTCCGGTCCTGTCACCGAGCCGCCCGCTGCCACGTGGTGCTCCTGCGAGCTGTCCGGTCCTGTCGCCGAGCCGCCCGCGGCCACGTGGTGCTCCCGCTAGCCGTCCGGCCTTGTCGTCGAGCCGCCCGCTGCCACGTGCTACTCCTGCAAGCTGTCCGGTCCTATCGCCGAGCCACCCGCTGCCACGTGGTGCTCCTGCGAGCTGTCCGGTCCTGTCGCCGAGCCGCCCGCGGCCACGTGGTGCTCCCGCTAGCCGTCCGGCCTTGTCGTCGAGCCGCCCGCTGCCACGTGGTACTCCTGCAAGCTGTCCGGTCCTATCGCCGAGCCACCCGCTGCCACGTGGTGCTCCTGCGAGCTGTCCGGTCCTGTCGCCGAGCCGCCCGCGGCCACGTGGTGCTCCCGCTAGCCGTCCGGCCTTGTCGTCGAGCCGCCCGCTGCCACGTGGTACTCCTGCAAGCTGTCCGGTCCTATCGCCGAGCCACCCGCTGCCACGTGGTGCTCCTGCGAGCTGTCCGGTCCTGTCGCCGAGCCGCCCGCGGCCACGTGGTGCTCCCGCTAGCCGTCCGGCCTTGTCGTCGAGCCGCCCGCTGCCACGTGGTACTCCTGCAAGCTGTCCGGTCCTATCGCCGAGCCACCCGCTGCCACGTGGTGCTCCTGCGAGCTGTCCGGTCCTGTCGCCGAGCCGCCCGCGGCCACGTGGTGCTCCCGCTAGCCGTCCGGCCTTGTCGTCGAGCCGCCCGCTGCCACGTGGTACTCCTGCAAGCTGTCCGGTCCTATCGCCGAGCCACCCGCTGCCACGTGGTGCTCCTGCGAGCTGTCCGGTCCTGTCGCCGAGCCGCCCGCGGCCACGTGGTGCTCCCGCTAGCCGTCCGGCCTTGTCGTCGAGCCGCCCGCTGCCACGTGGTACTCCTGCAAGCTGTCCGGTCCTATCGCCGAGCCACCCGCTGCCACGTGGTGCTCCTGCGAGCTGTCCGGTCCTGTCGCCGAGCCGCCCGCGGCCACGTGGTGCTCCCGCTAGCCGTCCGGCCTTGTCGTCGAGCCGCCCGCTGCCACGTGGTACTCCTGCAAGCTGTCCGGTCCTATCGCCGAGCCACCCGCTGCCACGTGGTACTCCTGCAAGCTGTCCGGTCCTGTCGCCGAGCCGCCCGCGGCCACGTGGTGCTCCCGCTAGCCGTTCGGCCTTGTCGTCGAGCCGCCCGCTGCCACGTGGTACTCCTGCAAGCTGTCCGGTCCTATCGCCGAGCCACCCGCTGCCACGTGGTGCTCCCGCAAGCCGCCCGCTGCCACGTGGTACTCCTTTGAGCTGTCCGGTCCTGCCGCCCGCTGCCACGTGGTGCTCCCGCGTGGCATCCGGTCCAATCGCCGTGCCTCCCGCTGCCACGTGGGGCTCCCGCAAGCCGCCTGCCCCTTCTGCCCAAACTGCCGCCGTCACGAGGGGCACCCACGTGGGCATCCTTGCCTACCGCCACTCCCTTGTTGTGGCTGACTACCCCCTCCTCTAGCCATGGAGGTTTCAGCTACAGCTGCAGCCATCAACTCCCAGGCACCTCAGGTGCCCCCCGCAGTACCTGCCCCCCTGCTTGTCCAGAGAAACAGGGCCCCCGTGGGCGCAGCATCCTGAGGGTCCAAAGCCACCGCCGGGCCACCAGCCTGGACTGCGACCCTGCCCTCTTCCTGCGCCATCTCCGCCTCCGCGTCCAGCTCCTCCTGGATGAATACCGACGAGGCGAGGACCTCCTGAGCTCACTAACGGCTCCCCCACTGCCTCTGCCCAGTGCTTCCGAGCAGGAGGCCGTCCCCTCTACCACCTCCTCCAAGGCATCCCGCAAGGCTGCCACGGCGCACACCTCTCCTGCTCTAACGCGGTCCCGGGCACAGTTCTTGAAGACGACCGCCCCACCCAACCCGCGCACCACCAAGCGAGCACGGGGGCCCAAGGAGCGCTCCTCCCAGGTGCACCCGCCAGCAGTCCCCAACACAGTGGACCCCTCTACTGAGGTACTTACTAAGTCCTCGGCCCTGCAGAAGCTCCTCAGAATTGCGTGTGCGACTCCCCTCTCACCTGAGAGCCCTGAGGACAACCTGACGTCCCCTCCAGGGGCTGCTGGCCTGCCAGAAGCTGCCCAGTCCTCGGAGCCCAGTGCCCAGCTGTCCGGACACGAGGATGAGCCCCATGCCGACTTGGAGTCATCTGTCCAACCTCCCGGGACGCCTGCCCAGCGCACCCCCTCCACCACTCTACCACCACCCGCTGCGATGGAGGACCAGGAGGGTTGGATTCCTGTCCGTCGAAGGCATCAGCGCCCGGCCACCCGCACGACACGGCTGACGACTATCCTATTTCGGCCCCGCCCGCCAGCCACGCTCCAAGCTGCAGTCAAGGAGGACTGGAGCAGCTGCCTCTACGCAATGCCAGGGGTCTGCGAGGTGCGAATCAACAGGCGCCGAAACCTGGTCTCGGCTGACGTGCTGACGGAGGAGGCCCGGAAACGCCTTCTGGGCATCACCTCTTTGCTGTCCACCTCTGTCCATGCGTTCGAGGCCCCTCCAACGGATGGCTATATCGGAGCGGTCCATGGAGTCAGCAGGGAGGTGCCTGCCTCCACTATTGCGGACTCCATTGAGTCAGCGGTTCCCGTCAAGAGCGTCAGGCGTAGGCTCCATGCCGTGGCAGTACGGTTCACGGCCCCCTCCGGACCACGTCTTCATTGCTGAGATGAGGTTTTCGGTGAGGCCTTTAACAAGCCGACCTTTGCAGTGCCGGAAGTGCGGGGGCTACAATCATGTGGCCGCAGCATGCTCCCCCCCCTCCGCTGCGTGACCTGCAGCGGCCCCCACCACCACACAGCCTGCACAGCCACCACTCCCGCCTGCCTCCACTGCAGGGGTGGACACAGGGCCACCGACCCCAACTGCCCAGCCAGGCGGCAGCAGAGCCGCGTGACAGCAGCCCTCCGGCAGACCGCCAACCCTGATGACCGACGGTCCGTGCTGCGAAGGATGAGAGTCCTCCCAGCCAAGCAGCCCCATGGTGGTGCCCCTCCAGCCTCCAACAGCCCTGGCCACAGTTACGCGGAGGTCGTCCGGTCCGGCCGAGCCCCACCCAGCACTCCACCTCCCGCTCCAGACGTGACTGCAGCCCTTCGCGCGGCGGTACAAACACTCCTCCCCCAACTCCCCGCCAACTCGGAGGCGAGGAGACTCGGCATGGCCGCTCTGGCTGCGCAGGACCTTCCACTCGTCAGCAATGGCTAGACGGACCAAGACTGCCTCACTGCCTCACATCCTGCAGTGGAACGTGAGGTACCTGCGGGCCAGGCATGCGGAACTGGCCTGCCTCATTGAGGATGGCCGCCTCCCCTTCGACGTGCTGGCCCTCCAGAAGACCAACGTGGAGCCATCCTCTCTGCGCCTGCCGGGGTACCTCGGCTATGCGGGAGTTACTCGCTGCACCTCGCCAGGCTGCCCCAGCTCCCCCTGCCTTGACCCTGGTCACCAGCAACAGGGCCCGCGGAGTGTTATTTATGTTCGGGCCGGCCTGCCGCACGTTGTCATGGACCTGTCCGATGCCGTCTCAGGCCCCCTGGAGGCCTGTGCAGTCACCGTGCGGATGGGCGCCACAGACACCACGGTGGTGTCCATCTACATCCCTCCAGGGGTGAGCTGGGCCACACCCTTGCTGACCCCAGTGCTTTCTCGTATCGGCCCCAGAGCACTGGTGTGTGGGGATTTCAACGCCCACAGCAGGGAGTGGGGCTGCCGCACCACCAGCCGCGCGGGCCGTATCCTGATGGAGGCCACGCTGAGGGTGGGCCTTGGTCTTCTGAAGACCCCTTCCCCCACCTTCGTCACCCTCCGACACTCATCAACCCTGGATCTGGCATTCACAACGCCAGGGATTCGGTACGAGTGCCGGAAGCCAGCTGACACCTGGGGTTCGGACCACTTCCCCCTGTTCCTCACCCCAACCTCCAGGCGGCCCCAGGAGGATCGGACGTACGCGGTGATCTCCTGGCCAGAGTTCCGCGTCCGCAGCAAGAAGATCCCTCCGGGCCAGAGCTTCCTGGACCACGTAGCTACCTGCGCCCGCGAGGCTACCACTTTGGTCAGGGTCCCGGCCAGTTCCCCTGTCCCGGACCTCCGCCTCCTGAACTTCAGGGCAAACCGCAGGCGCCAGGAGCGCATTGCCTTGAAAACCACCCTGCCTGCGGACTGGACGGCCTACCGGCGCATCGACGCTGCCTGCCGTCGACACGCCAGACGCTGGCGCCGCCAGAGCTGGACCGGGGTATGCTCCAGCATACAGAGAAGCAGCCACTCGGGCAAAGCCTGGCGCCTCCTGAAGGCTCTGGTCGATCCAGAGATCCCCAGGCGTCCCATCCTGGCCATTGCCATCGCAAGGGCCATCAGCATCGAGGACCTGGCTGAGCTGATGGCTGATCAGTTCAATCCTCCTGGCGGACCGGTCTCCAGCCCCCCTCCAGCCCTGCCCACCCCCAGAACCCCGGCAGCCCCCCCCCCGTGGTGTACTGGCCCATGTCGTGGCACAGTGCTATGCCGCAATCACGGCGCATGAGCAACAGGCAGTCCTGGACCGCCCACGAAAGCGGACGGCCCCGGGGGCAGACGGCATAAGCCATCAAATGCTCCGTAACCTCGACACCCCGGAGAGAACCCGCCTCCTTGAGGCCTTCAACGCCATCTGGGGCTCGGCCACTCTTCCCGAGGACTGGCTGACGGCCGTGGTCGTGCCAGTCCTCAAGCCACAGAAATCGAGCCGCCTGCCGTCCTCCTACAGGCCAGTCTCCCTGACCTCCGCAGCCTGCAAGACCATGGAGGCCATCGCCCTGTTCCGCCTCACCTGGATTGCCCGGGTCACCAACTTCCTGCCAGAGCAGCTAACGGGCTTCCGACGGGGCAGGTGCACTGCGGATTCAATTGCCGACCTGGTTTCCACCCTGGAGGATGCCCGGCACGATGGGGACGCCGTCATGCTGGTCCTGCTGGATGTCAAGGCTGCCTTTGACACGCTCCCACACAGTGTGATCCATGAGGCCCTGAGCCGCCTGGGAGTCATTGGCCCTCTGCTGGCGTTTATCCAAGTCTTCATCCAGGGCCGCACCTTCCTGGTTCGAGTCGGCGGACAACTAAGCTCCCCACGGCCCGTCGCAGCAGGAGTAGCACAGGGCTCAGTGCTGAGCCCATTCCTATTTAACCTGGCCATGGCAGGACTACCAGCCTCCCTCAAATCCAGGTCCTCCCACCGGGTGAGGTGCTCTGTGTATGCAGACGACGTGGCCCTGTGGGTGAGGGGCACACCCAGGAGGATCCGTTCTATGCGTACATCTCTCCAGAGGGCCCTGGATGCTGCACAGGCCTACCTATCGTCCATCGGCCTCACAGTGTCCCCGGCAAAGACGGAGGCCCTGCTGTACCACCCCAGAGGGCGTCGGGCGCACATCACCACCCTGCGGCTCGGTGCAGATGGGCTCACGTGGCGGAACCAGGTGAAGTACCTCGGCCTCCTGATCGACCGACGCCTCACCTGGCTTCCTGCGGTGAGGGCCCTCCTACCTCGTCTACGACGAATCGGCCAGGCGGTCCAGCGCCTCCAGGCCAGGGACAAGGGCTGCTCTCCTTCCTGGGCCCTCCGCCTCTACCACGCAGCGGCCACGTCTCTAGTGACATATGCCCTCCCGCTGGTGACCTTGCCACCCGCCCGCCTTCGGACTCTAGAGCTTGGACACCGCTCCGTCCTGCGGCAATGCCTGGGCCTCTCGCGCATCTCCCCCATCGCTGCCACTCACGCGGAAGCAGGGTCCTGGCCGCTGTCCCTCCTGCTCCTCCAGACGGGTCTGCGCCATGTGAACTGCCTATATCATGCTCCAGACGGAAGGGCCCTGCTGTCTCGGCTCCGCCGAGCACCGGACTCCCGCATGGGGCTCCTGTATAGCACATTCCACAGGCTCTTCGGCCCCCCTGTCAACCAGGCACCATTCCCGCCCCCACCAACAAGGCCGCCGCTTCCCATCTCGGTGGACATCCGGAGCTGCAGTAGGCGCCGTACAGCTGTTGCTGCCCTGCAGACTGCTGCCACCCTGCTGCAGGAGTCCCTGGGAGGACATCTCCAGGTCTACACCGACGGCTCGGTACTTCCAGCAACAGGCCAGGCCGCTGCGGCCTGCGTAGCACCGGCCTTAGGTGCAGCACTGTCGTGCCGCCTGCGGTTCCCAGCCAACTCCACGGCGGCTGAACTGGCGGGCCTCCACCTGGCAGCGGACCTGCTCCTCCTGCTGCCTGGACAGCAGCCCGCAGTCATCCTAACCGACTCGAGAGCAGCCCTCCAGCTGCTGCGCCAGCACCAGCCCAGGCAGCACACGGTGGCCAACCTTACGGCCCGACCTATGGCCATCCAGGATGCTGGCCGTCCGGTCTCCCTCCAGTGGCTGCCTTCACACGTTGGCATCACTGGGAACGAGGCTGCGGATCAGCTGGCCGGAGTCGCCCACACAAATGGCTCCCCGGTGTCCTCAAAAGTAACGCAGCTGGACTTCGCCCGTCCTGCTCTTCGGCAGGCCGTACGGGCCCTCCACCCCGATCCCCGCGTGGCCTCAGGAGTCCGCTTCATGCGGGTACCCGACTGCCTGCCACGGAGGGAACAGACCCTAATCCTGCGACTACGAACGGGCTGCTCATGGACACAGGCCCGGCTACACCGACATGGCAGAGCCCCGTCCCCGACCTGCTCCTTCTGTGGGGCAGACGAGACTCTGGGCCACCTCCTCTGTGCCTGCCCGAACCTAGAGGCCGCCCGGCGTGACATGACTGCAGGGTACCGCAACCTAGGGCTGCCCTCCTACTCGGACCAGGACCTGCTGCACCCAAAGCGCAGCCAGACTGAGGCCTTCCGACTGCTGCTGGAATTCCTACAATCTACGGGATTAGCCACTCGGCTATAAGCCTGGCTCGCATCCCGTGATCCAGAACACGGCCCATATTTCCTGGAAACCCCCAGCAGTCGGCGCAGCTGATGACTTTGGCGGCAGCTTGTTCACCACCTCGACACCTGCCGTGGTGCCCTGAACGGGAGAGCGGCTCCCCTGATGCCCTCCCCCGACGCGCCGTCTCCCATGGCGGTATCCAGCGTTTTTTTTCTCCCCCTGCTGCTGTCCTGAAGCAGCCCCCCGGCGGTACGACCAGGCCCGCATCCCGTGATCCTGGACACGGCCGCCGGTCCCTTGTGCGCCAGCCCGCTGGCGCCCCAGCTGTATCAACAGCTCCTGCGCGCCGCCGGAAACGGCGGTTTTCCTTAGCGCACCCCGCCGCGCTGCTACCCTGTAGCAGTTTACCCCGCGGTCCTCATCGGCTGCCACATGGTGGCCTCCTGCAGCCAACCCTGCTGAGCTGTAGTCATCGCCCACCTCCGCCCAGCCTTTCGGCCGGACCGGGGAAATGGGCTGCCTGCCTCCTGCAAGCCCCCGACGTGCACGCGCCACTCCCAGTGCGTGCCGTTCACCCTCCCCAGTTGTGGCTACTGCTGCTGCTGGGACCTGCCTTCCTGGACACCACGGACATCCCCCTCCCCATATCCCCTTTCCCCATCCCCGCTCCAAGCTGTGCCCCCGCGATATGTGTGGCAGAAATCGAGCACATTCCCCCCACATAGCCACAAGAAGTCACCACCTGCATGAGCGAAGCTAGGGCGGCTAGCAGTTCTGTCTGCGGCGGAACGCGCACCCAGGCGCTCCACGCTCCGCTCCTCCGTTGGCCTGCGGTGCTGTGAAATGTGCTGCACGCGATGGATTCTCCGCCTCGGCCACGCCACTCACAGCGTTGTCTTCGTAGTATAAACCGTCTGCTTATAGAGGATGTTTCGCTTTACACTTTACACAGAAAATAGGCTTTTTTAGTTATATTGCTTTTTTCGGCATGCTGCTGTCAGCGGTTAAGTACATCAGAATATGGCTAAGACATGCGAACTAGTAGTCTGGTTAACTGATATTGAATAGTTAGCTTTCTAGTTATCACTGTTAGGCTCCTTATTTATTGGCAGGCCGTATGTAATATATCCATATCAATTTTTAGAATTTTGGAAATGCGGTTACCCTCTGCGCTGTGGCCCAACAAATTTTAGTTGTTTCAAAGAGCTACGTGCACTGGAGGCGTTGCTTCGCGTGCAAGCTTCTCGAAAGCGCAGGTATTTTGACGCGGTGTAGTCAAAATTCGATGGGCCAAGCGCTGAGGATAACAGCATTTCCGAAATTGTAACTTCTGTAGTTATTTCTTACCATACCATATTACTTACCATAGGCGGCTAACCGCAATAGTTAAAAAGCTAATATTCAAGATTAGTTAACCAGCCTTCTAGCTAGCAAGTCTTAGCCACATTCCGATGTATTGCACCTCTTACAACGCTATGCCAAAAAAAGCGCTCTTGTAACTAAAAAAAGCCTATTTTTCAAAATTTTGTAAAGTCTTAGGTGAAACACCCTGTATAATACTATTAAAAATAGGCGCAGCCCGTTCATTCTGAATAGTGGGCGACACAACCGGTGGAACTGCTTTGTCTGACGCTGCTGCTCAACGAGCTGCCAAAGAGCAGAGGCTCTAGCGCCGACACCAGCAAAATCCAGAGGTGCGCGCCGCCGTAGATGCAGCTATGCGCCGCCGCCGAGGGGATCCAGTAGTTTGCAGTGCCGAAGTAGACGCTAGGCGGTGCCTTTGACAAGGCCCTGCTTTCGCGGTGCCGAAACACGTAGAGCTGCGTGCAAATTTCGCATTAGGGAGTATCGCAATCGTCCTTAGAATTTTTAAACCCACCGTTCTCCTATACCTGTGTAACTCATTGACCATGCTTTGAAGCTGATCTTCTGAGTGACTTGGCAAGGCAATGTCATCAGCGAACAGCAGATTACTAACGCATTCTTCATTAACTCGTATCCCTAATTGATCGCAATCCAAGCCTCTGAATACCTCTTGTTAAAAGGCGGTGAATAGCATTGGCGAGATCGTGTCTTCCTGCTTGACACCCTTCGTTATTGGAATTTTATTGCTTACTTAGTGCAGGACTATGGTAGGTGTGCAGGCGTTAGATATCTTTCAGTATTTTTACATAAGGCTCTTATGCACGTCGATCCCGTTATCCCTGCATGTCCGCTAAAGTTTCGACTGAGTAAAATTCTTTCTCGTAATCTATTAGGGCTATATGTAAGGAACGGTTATATTGTGCAGATTTCTCTATCACCTAACTGATAGTGTGAATATGGTCTATTGTCGAGCACCCTTTGCGAAAGCTAGCCTGATTATTTGGTTGATTGAAGTGTAAGATTGTCCCGACTCCATTAGCGATTGCATTAGTACACAACTTATAGGCAGCGGACAACACGCCGATCAGTCTAATTTTCGAAATCCTTGACGGCGCCTTCCTTATGGATTAAGGTGATGTTAGCGTTCTTCCAATGTTCTGGCTTTCTTTACTTCGTCTTTCTTTGATACACTAAAGTTTGTTATATTCGAGCTGGACAGCCCCGTCACACAGGCACTGCTGAACTCTTTTTAACTCCCATCATCCAGGGTAGTCTTTATGCTGAGGGAGATGCGTGCCGTCCTACATGGCAGTCCTTAACGGAAGGAATTTTTAGGAAGTTCTCAGTGAAAGGAAATCTGTTACCTCCCTCGAAGGATGATATAGACTCACCGACGAAGCTACGGGTGAGTGCTGAACGACGCCGAAGCTTCAAGGCCGGACAGAGTGAGCTCGTGAGCTGCGTTCTTCTGGCGAAAAGCTCAGGACCAAAGATCACCTTTCCGCTGTAGCTGCGTGGTGCTTGCTACGCCTACACAAGGCCACTTGTGTGCTTCAATTAGGCTGCCCTTTTTTCTGACTGCCTGTTGTAGCTCACAGTGACGGGGTATGAATTAAGGCGCGAGCTCCTTTCCCAAGCGATCCACCCTGGAAAAGCTGAAGACAAGGCCGGAGGATTGCTTATACCTGTTCATTGAAGCCGCTGGGTAACCAGTGATAACGGGAGTCGAAACCGAGGGCGGGTGCTCTTCCTTGAGGCCGCAGGTAAGGCAAAAAAGGGCCACAAATGGGAGGGACCCCACCAGACGGACTGGAATTGTAGACGGAACACATCACGGACACATCAACGCAGTGATTGGTCCAAGATCATTCTCACAAGCATTTAATCCCTTAAAGGCCGCGCAGCAGGCCAGGGGATATCTACCCATCAGAAAACTGGTGGGTGCCCAAAGGCACTGTGCATCGAACGCAACACCTCTCGAATGCAATGCAGATGGTCTGCCTTAAGGTCGCCGCTTGGTTAAGTGCTCACCTCATTCCAGGCACCTGTAGATCGGCAGATCTACCACACGGCAAGAACCAGGAAATCAAGACAGATTACTGGACGCAATGAGCTGATCAGTGAACGATAGTCACATGCCATATGTTGCCCGACAAGGGCTTGACAGCAGCTTAACACGATGGCAAGACGGGCGAGTTGGTGATACATATTTAAGCTAAAATAGCGCAAATAACGAGGACAACAAGGAAAGAAAACAACAGGACCAGTGCTACAGCTTAACAGCAGCTTAGCCAGGCACCACAGGGGTGTAAAGCCAGGATTGGAACTAATCAGCTGGTAGGCCCACGAGCTTAATGAAACGCAAGAACCATATTCCCTACCTGTTGTGCTCAATCAGAGCCAACCAAACAGTCCACTTACCAAGGGATGCCCAAGCCACGACCAAAGCCTTTTGAAACGGTCAATAGAGTAGTGAAACAAAGACCCCAACCAGTTGAAGCCAATATACCGACATAGGTTTCAATAGTTAGAACACAATAAAATGTTTCCTGAATGTTTTCGTCCACAATAACGCGCAAAGCCAATGGTCACAAGAAAACCATGGACAGATTCTTTTTTTGATGGGACAGCAGGTTGTTAACTTCGAAGAGACTTGAAAGAGAATTTGACAAGTTGCACCAGAAATACAAGCGTTAGCAGTGAAAAGGGGTGCCGTCATGAAAACAACAGTGTGGTAGAGGTGAAACCATTTATAAGAATTCAAACAAATCTCAACTGCAGTCGCAGAAAACATATTAAAACTGCATGCACTGCCAAATGCAGCAGAATCACCAAGTCGATCCTACAGAGCCTCGATGGAAAGAGAGAAAACGGAAGTCTTAGAGCACCACAAAACTGTAGTGTTGGCTAGGCGGTCGTTACATGAGATAGCTGCTTCGTCCCCTTGCCCTAAGTACTACGAAGAAACGCCGAGTTTCTCTTACTCATGTCGCGTCCTCGCAGGAATGGCCCGCTCTTATGTAAACGTAGATTTTTTTTTTGTTTCTTTGCTTCGTCTTTTGCACCACGGCAGAGCAAAGAAGCCATGTCGGCAGGTCTTTGCTTTTGCTCATTCAAGGAAAACTTGCACATAATATTTGGACCGATAACCTGTCCAAAAATTTGGGCGACAACAATTTTAACTGTGCAAATTAAGATTTAAACGAAAGAGACACGGAAATAATCAGGTATCCGGTCGATACGAAACAAATCATTTGGACAACCGCATGAGGAAAATGCAAAACAACATTTGAAAGAAATACACATATTGCCACAGCACGAACCCCTTCAGTGGCGCCGTACCGCGGCCGAACTGTATTACCTGACACTTGGCACGCCTTTTTGTCGCCTTCCTCGCTTGAGCTCCCTGCTGTCTTGCACGTCTGAGTAAACGTGTTTTGTGCGCGTCAACCGTTTGTCGGCGACATATTTATTTGGTGAAGGTGCTGGGTGCGGTGACTACGAGGACACCCTTGACGCAGTTTCTCAACGCGTGGACTGAACATCCGCCCACAAGGCGAGCTGCCGCCTGCGAGGCCTACAATCGGAGTTCGGCAGCGGTACGGCGCCACTGCAGGGGTTCGTAGTGCGGCAAAATTGAATTCGAACAAACTGCAGATAGCGAAATCACATCCTTACTTGGTTGTCCAGGAAAAATGAACTCGAAGAGAACTTAAAATTTTTCTCAAGCTTTATTTCCATTGATAATAGATTCAATACCTTTGTTCCAATGAATTCAATTAATCTCTCAGGTATCTCTTGTTAGAGATTGGAAGGTTAAAATTTTCGTTGTGTTTCTAACAGGCAGAGTGAATTAGTTGAATGAGAAAGGAGAGTTAATTGGTATTATACTGTCTGAGCTAAGGCGGGGAAGAACCGGTTCCGACTTCGTTGAGGTTCGAACTGTTTGTTTGCGCTACTCGCGCTGCGGCGGCCTAGTCCAACGTCTTCTTTCTTGTCCGGCGCCGCGTGCCATGGCCTGCAGGCCGAGCGTGGCGCGAGGGGCGCGACAATACTATTTAGTAGAAGGGAAACAATAGGCGCGCAGAGTAGAAAACTTTATTGTTCACATCTTTTTAAACATACTGTTGCTTAGATGATTTATTGAAGAAAAAGCTAGTATCCTTTATGCTCGTTTTTGTAAACGTTGCAAAGGTATGAGGTAAGTTGAGCAAGTGTGCCGCATGACTCACTTCAAAAACTTATGTGCCAATGAATAAAAGAAAAATACAAACTGCGTAATATGTTTTCAGGCAAGTATTGTCTAGCCTTTCTAAGAGCATAACAGCCGAACGCTAATCTAGTACAAACGCACGCTACAAAGAAGTGGTCGCACAGATTCGATCCATTCATTTGTTTGCATGAGTAGATGAAGCGCACAAAAACACAGCACACAGGAAAGGAAGACACGAGACAGGCGCTACTTGCAACTGTCTCGTGTCTTCCTTTCCTGTGTGCTGTGTTTTTGTGCGCTTCATTGACTCAAGCTATGAACCAACTTGCCCAAGAACGTGTTCTAGTGTGTATGCATATTAGCAGTTGGTCGCTAAACATATTGTTACGAGGTGGCAAGCCAAGGAAGGCACGACATGACAGAATGAAGATATGATTTAATGGCTCAAGGCCTAGCGCGAGCATTCCGTCCCGCGCCACTGCCCTCTTCTTTGTCTTCATAACATGACCCCGGTCCTCCGAGCGATCGTCCCGATCGATTGCTAGAATTACGGTGAGGTGACAATGAGCATGGCCAGAAAGGGTAGAAGAAGATGAAAGGCTTTCCACCAAGATGAAGGAGATTGTCTGCTGGACGGTTGCCCCCGGAGCTTCGGGTCCAGCGGTCGGTCACCCACAGCCGAAGGTCAAGGGTTGAGGGATCGCCGCACAGCCTGGGTGGGGGTGCCGTCTTGGTTCGGGTCGTAGTCGGGTCATCGTACGTCAGGTCCTGGTCGCTGTGTCTTGTGTTCGGGGCTGGGGACGGGGCGGGGGAAAGCGGCTGGTCGGTTCTGGTCAGTTCGAGCTGGGATTTGGCCGGGCGGCGGAGCCTAGGTCCCCTCGGTCGACGACGAAGGCGAGCAGAAGGCGGCGATGCTCCGGGGACTAGATGACGATGAGTACCCAGTACCTCACACCAAATGTTACGAGGTGGCAAGCCAAGGAAGGCACGACATGATGACAGAATGAAGATATGATTTAATGGTTCAAGGCGTAGCGCGAGCACTCCGTACCGCGCCACTGCCCTCTTCTTCGTCTTCATAACAATATTATGCGACCAAAAGTTGTCAAAATTTTGAACGTAGTAGCTGGGAACTCATTTTTATTGTCCGCGATGCTGAGCGCAATAAACTGGAACGTATCAAAGAGGTTTTACTATTTTCATGTATATCCAAGCAGTTGTCCATGGCAGGAAAAGTTTTTTTTTCGTACGTGGTGCTTTTCTGCTTTTGTTCCCGAAACAAATGGAAATATGTTCAATAAGCAGATTTTTTCGGTCATGCTTTATTTAATTACCTGTCATATTGTACAGAACGAGCCACACGTTGAACCAAGACAAAGAGTATAATAATGTACGATTGCGGACGTACATCGTATGTGAAATTGAGTGAAGATATTGTTTAATTTATTTTTGCTGTGCCTGCGTCACACGATATCTCACTAATATCGGCATTTCTTTTACTACAAGGACATGCAGCACTCCATTGTATGAATTTTGGCAGCGTCTGATAGTGAGGCAACACCGTTGAGTGCTCTACTTAGCAGGCTTAACACCCTGTATTATAATACGTGGAGCATATATGAAAAATATTAAAAAAATTAAGAAGTAAACATCGCTCTTCCGCCCCATAACAGGAAGAGACGTAAACAGTACCAGCGGATTATGTCGTTTTCAGAAAGGAAGATAACACTGGAAACCTTGAACGGGCTATACTCCTGTGTTGAAAGAGGATTAGTTTTGTGTGGCTTTTAAGGTGATTTCAGAGCTACCTTTTAGAGCACTGTTCATTTTTTTAATTTTTGGAGAAGCAACTACCGCTTGACCCGCTACTGCACATTGCTGGCCTGAACGCCACTGCACGTTGCTGGCCTGGCAACGGTGCAGTCCTAAGCCAGCTTTTGTTTTTAATTGTGGGAATACTGAGTAACGTGCTGCTGTTATTAACGCGACAGGATTCGAGCGGACGTTCGGCCAAGACCAGGGGCCACAGCGAAATTCCCTCAATGGTCTACCCTGGCACAAAAAAATCTCACGCATTGGTTAGATGCCCCCATAATGTTCACAAAGGGGAGCAGTGATGATGTCAATAAACAATTCAACCTTGGTCTAAAAGCTTGTGGCGTCATGCCACCAGTTTTGCGTACTGCCTCGGAAGAAAAGCTAATGTGCTGAAATGAAATATGGTCGAACCGAGACTTGCACCGCTACCCTTCGGCCACTGAAGAACGTTCGTTCAGTGGGAGTGTTAATAGCGAATAGTTATAACACTTTACAGCGCATAGTTAGCAACGCTATTGCATAGCACTCCAAAGTGTCCCCAGATGTTCTTCCAATGCGATGGGCACGTGGAGCAGAAAAACCGGTACTTGAAAACTTATCCACTGACTAACATTGATAAGTGAAGGAAGTTTGGCGAGTTGGTTGGCGAGATAGTGGTTACTTGGACGGACGGATAGATGGATGGATGGATGGATGGATGGATGGATGGATGGATGGATGGATGGATGGATGGATGGCTGCGTGCGGGAGTGGTGGGGGGGGGGGGTGCGGATTGATGAAAAGAAAAGAAGGATTGAAGGAAAGAAGGGAGAAAAAAAGATAGGAGCGCCGCCTTGAAATGGGGTGGTGGTAATTACCGCCATGATCAGCTTTTTTCCTTATATTTTTTAACGGTGTAATATAACAGCCTATTAATTGACCATTTGCTTTAAATAAATTTTTAATCCTACAGTTCTAATCTTACAGCCGCCGCCGTGGCACAGCGGTTATGGCGCTCGGCTACTGACCTGAATGACGCGGGTTCCATCCCAGCCGCGGCAGTCGAATTTCAATGAAGGTGAAATTCTAGAGGCCCGTGTGCTGTGCAATGTCACTTCATGTTACCAAACCCAAGGTGGACGAAATTTTCTGAGCCTTTCACTACGCCGTCCGTCATAGCACGAGTAGTTTTGGCACATTAAACCCCCATAAACCAGTTGTACTCTTGCGTCACCCATCTGCTTTTGAGCCACCAACTTCTAATAGCTGTTTGCTGACTTCCAGCGCAGATGAATTCACGTGATCATTGTTATCTCCAAACCCTAGGGCCTGACGGAGAGTGACTGTGCCAGGATCGACATTCGCATGGACACCGCCTCATCTGAGTATAAAATATTCAATTGTTTCTACATGGTTACCGCACAATGCAGATGTGCCACTTTCTGGTTCAATTTCTTTTTGTAGCTGCGCGTTCTAAGACACCCTGACTTAATTGCATAGAAGAGGGCACTGCTTCTTGAGTTGTTATAGAACGCCACCATCCTGATCTAGTTTCCATCATCGATATAGTTCGGCACTCTGCTTTTTTTCCACTCAGTAAATCCAGTTTCTACCTTCCGTGGTTAATAACTGTTTTTAAAGCCCTTTATTTTTCAGTCTTAGAGTGCGACATACTTACTGGTTAAATTCCTCGTTCTTTTTTGCGATATTGCGTAGACGCCTTTTCTGTACAAGTATTTAATTACCTTAGATTCCTACCTCTTATCGTCCAATTTACTTAGGCATTCTTAATATAATGCTTAGTATGAGCCCCCTGTTGTTTGAACGATTACCAGCCTAATCTGTTTATATACTGCCTCGCTGGTGGTTTTACCGTGGGCTCCTACTGGTAATCTTCTCATGGAACTCTGATTTTTTCTAGTCCCGACTGAACTTCTTCCCTTAGGCACGAAGCTGCATTCCGGAAACTAAGCCCTGGAACCATTATTCCTTTCCAAATACCTCACTGTACTTCATATTTGTTGTACCCCCATAACGCCCTATGTTTCATTATCGCGGCACCTCTTTGCTCGTTCGCCTTAACAGTCTGTTAGTGTTTTTCCATGTGTAACCCCTCGTGTAATGCCCCTAGTGGGCCTTTGGGAACTAATAAATAAATAAATAAACAAACAAACAAATAAATAAATATCGTTCCGTAGTTTACCCATACCACGATATATTAGTATTTTGTCACTATGAGTATTTCATGACCTTGAATTTTAAGCACCTGATTGTTCGAATCCTTGAATATAATCAGACTTGATTTAATTGTGCTTACACTGACGTCTAGATTGCCTTGTTCGTCTCCATAAGAATGAAACAGTTTGCAAAATATTTTGCTATCTGCTAACAGTACAATAGTGTCTACAACCTTTGTCCGTAAAGTTGCGAGACTGAGCCTATTTAAAAAGATGCGTTTCGCATTGAAATCATTTGTGCGGCACCCCTTCGAAATAGTCTCCCTTGCAGTCTATACAGAGCTTCCAACGCATATTGTGGTCTTGGAAACAGTTGGAAAACTTTTCTTTTGGCAGGGCTGTCAGCTGCTTTGTCGTGGCGCCTTGAATGGCCTCCACGATCCCCATCCAGCTATCCTTTATGGCTCTCTTTACACGAGGGAACAGGAAAAAATCGCATGGGGAGAGGTCAGCGGTCAGGCGAGTATGGCGGATGGGGTCGTACTCTAATGATGTGCGTGGCGAGAAATTTTGTCACGCTGAGAGCAGTGTGCAGACTTGCGTTATCGTGGAGAAGACTCCATTGTCCAGATGCCCATAAGTCAGTGCGACGGCGTCGCAGTGCATCCTGTGTTGGAGCATGCGGATATAATACTGCTGATTCACCGTCTGACCTTGTGGCGTGAACTCGTGGTGTATGACACCTCTGGCATAGAAAACAACTATCAGCATCGTCTTTGTTTCGGTCTTCTGTCGCCGCACCTTTCTAGACGCCGGAGAGTTTGTGGACCGCCAATCGGCGCTCTGCCTGTTTGTTTAAGGGTCCCATTGAAAACACCATGTTTCGTCTTCAGCAATGATGCTGTCGACAAATGCAGCAACCTTCTCTGTCTCGGAGAGCAAATCAGTGCTTACTGGTGCCCGCTTGCCCTTCTGGTCCTGTGTGAGGGAGTGCGGCACAAGTCTGGCATTAAGTTTACGCTTCCCCAAATTCCCACGCAAAATTTGGTGGCATGTTTTCTTACTAATAACAAGGTAACCATGTGGGCTAGTTGGTGTGTATCAGACATAACTTCACCAGCGAAAGAACGGGACACCAGGAGAAGAAGAAGACAGGACAACGCTGGACTGACAACTGAAGTTTAACCGAGAAACGTCCTGGGTCACCAAACGACGCATGCGTATCAGGCTCACAAAAACCCCTAAAAGACAAAAAAAACAACAAAAACCTAAGTTGCGAATCACCTAGGAGAGGATGGACGCACCATAATTGGCAAACAAAAACAAACAAAAAGCACAAAAGCAGAAAAAACACATAATTTGCCTGTCAACCTTGCACTCGTACACTTTTGCTCAGGAATCTAAATTCCTTGTCAGTGAGAAATAAAGACGGTGCACTGACGCATGTGTCACTGCCTTGCAACATAATATGGTAGGCGTCCAGGATTTCCCTCTCCTCCCTGTTTTTTCCTTTTCCGATGACTGACATGTTGTTAAAAGCTGGAACGCAGTCTTTGCAACTCCTGCAGTGACGTGGGAGATTATTCTGATCAGGTAAATTTCTCAGGGAATTGTTATGTTCTCGTGCCCGGTCATTAACGCATCTGCCAGTTTGGCCCGTGTAAACTCTACCACATGATAGGGGTAACTTGTAAACGACACGAGTCGAACAAGCAACGAACTTGTTGGCATGCTTCACAGTGCAGCTCTTGGGCTTCCTCCCCTCACTAGCCATCGCGGTACGTGAACAAAAACCAGACAGCTTACAGGGTGCAGAGAAAACTGCCGTCACGCCGTGCCGTTGTGCCACTTTCTTCAGGTTATGCGAAACACCGTGAAGATAGGGCACCACTTCAACTTTCTTCCCCTCCATTCTTTCATTCCCGGAATCACGTTTGTTCTGGTTTTTTATCTTCTGCAGCATCGACTCACCAACTGCAGTCAGCACGTCAGCCGGAATGGAGGGGAAGAAAGTTGAAGTGGTGCCCTATCTTCGCGGTGTTTCGCATAACCTGAAGAAAGTGGCACAACGGCACGGCGTGACGGCAGTTTTCTCTGCACCCTGTAAGCTGTCTGGTTTGTGTTCACGTATCGCGATGGCTAGTGAGGGGAGGAAGACCAAGAGCTGCACTGTGAAGCATGCCAACAAGTTCGTTGCTTGTTCGACTCGTGTCGTTTACAAGTTACCCCTATCATGTGGTAGAGTGTACACGGGCCAAACAAACAGATGCGTTAATGACCGGGCACGAGAACACAATTCCCTGAGAAATTTATCTGATCAGAATAATCTCCCACGTCACTGCAGGAGTTGCAAAGACTGCGTTCCAGCTTTTAACAACATGTCAGTCATCGGAAAAGGAAAAAAACAGGGAGGAGAGGGAAATCCTGGAGGCCTACCATATTAGGTTGCAAGGCAGTGACACATGCGTCAGTGCACCGTCTTTATTTCTCACTGAGAAGGAATTTAGATTCCAGAGCAAAAGTGTACGAGTGCAAGGTTGACAGGCAAATTATGTGTTTTTTGTGCTTTTGTGCTTTTTGTTTGTGTTTGTTTGCCAATTATGGTGCGTGCATCCTCTCCTAGGTGATTCGCCACTTAGGTTTTTTGTCTTTTAGGGGTTTTTGTGAGCCTGATACGCATGCGTCGTTTGGTGACCCAGGACGTTTCTCGATTCAACTTCAGTTGTCAGTCCAGCGTTGTCCTGTCTTCTTCTTCTCCTGGTGTCCCGTTCTTTCGCTGGTGAAGTTATGTCTTACTAATCTCGAGAGCATCTGATAGCATGCGGACTGCAATGATGCGGTCTTGCTCAGCGATTTCCCTAATCGGAACCACGCTGTTTTCATTGCGTGAGGTTGAAGGGCACCCCTGCCTTGTGTCGTATTCCACCGACGTTCTCTCCGAAACGAACCTCTTGTGCCACTCTAAAACTCGCGCCCGCAATAAAGCCTTTTTGCCGTAAGCGTCACGAAGCAGCTCATACGTCTGTGTGGCTGTCTTCCCAAGCTTCCCACAGAACTTTGTTTACACGCTGTTCAAGGTGAACTTCGAACTCTCCGCATTTCACTCACAGTAGAATGCGCAGACGACTAGTGACAACGTATGGATGGAGGGATGGATAAGGCTGAACCCTTTAAATCGGGCGGTGACTCAAACCACCTAGCCATGACTTATTTTTTGCATGTGGTGTCATCTAGCGACTACGAAGGCAATTAACATAAATAGCTCAGGTTCGCCCGAAAAGATGGCGATACACATACGCAACATTTAGTGTTCCTGTATATGCTCCCGCAGGGAGCAGAGTTGCGCGAAGGTCCGCCATTTTGTTCCAAGCTGTGCGGGAAAGCAGCTCCTCGAGCGCACAGGCGCTGGGATTATGACGGGACTGGCGTTGAGCAGTTCGCTTTTATTTTTTTTTTTGGAAAAGCTTACAAACGGCGCTCGATTGCGGGCATCCTTTTTTCCTTTTACTGTCTCAGTGCTCAGGGATCGATGCTAAGCCGATCATACTTCGTTGAAAAAAACGTCGAAAAATAATCTGATTTGCCGAAAATATACAGCATGACAGAAGGATCGCGGAATGACAGCGATAGCTCGCAGTACGGACAATAATGGCGCAGAAATGCTTGGAAATGAAAAACATGCGTGAGTTGTGCGATGGAGAGAAGTGCGGTAATGCATCTCCCTGCAGAACCACATTGAAATACATTATTCTATAGGGTTGCGACCGCCGATGTGGTACGAAGCTTGTGAAACCACGTTGCATACGATGTGAATGCGGGCAGTCTAAAGCTATGCATTTTGCACGAAAGTAAATCTGACCAACCAAAGGCACAGATATCGCAAACTCGCGCGCTTATCTTTCACAAAATATATGTATCATTTGTCGCTCTGACTTCGAGCCCTCCATTGCAATTTTCCTATGCCATGGTCATCTTTTCAAGCCAAACACATCACGTGCCGTACTTCTTTAATATCCAAAAGTTAGAGAAGCCTTCCTTAAGGCACTGCAGCTGAATTGTGGTATACGAGTTTCCAAGGATCTCAAAAAGTGATATCTCTTTCTGGTGCTGTTATTTAATTGCTTGTTTTTCCCTAAGCACTATTGCGTTTTCTCTTGACATACTTGAATTATATGTACCTTCACTGCATTCTGAAATATGTTTGGTTTGGACTGCTCTATGCTTTTACTCAAGAAAAAATAATTATCTGAATATCCAGTTTTGCTTTTTCAAGTATTTCATGCTATTTTTGTTCCCCTCTCCTCAAGTGTTGAAATCCTTGTCAGTGGAACCTTAGGGGTATTCTTAACAAATAAAATAGTTAAAGAGCCTAAGCAAAGCTTGTTCTCATGCTGAGAGACTGGCCTCCCACTTCTGTGTAGTAAACTGGGACTAGAACAAAATTTCACACACAGTTTGCTTGTCCAACATTCTTTATTTCACAAAACATACCATTTCTGCAAAATGTTGGAGGTGGCAGCAGAATAAGCGGCTGCACATGAGAAATTCTCTGTCACGTGCAGCCAGGTTAGGAACAGAACCTATGTTCACATTTTCATTTGGAACTTGTAGCGTTGCAGGAAAAATGAAGATAATTTGTTGATGGCAAACATGAGTCGCCGCATAAAGTTTGAGCGTGCCTGCTGAACAATTTATAATTTATATTGAACTGTAATTTTTATCAGACTAGGCATATAGCCAAATGGTGGTTGCAACGCCGGAGGGAGGTATGAGACAATGGAGGTTATGTGGCTAAGTGAGTCATGCAAATACGGTACAGTTGTGCTGTTTATTCTCTTACCTCGCATATTCGAGTTCCTTTCGGAGCTGCTTTCACGCGTCCCATACGCAAAAGCCAGCGCAATCGCTGACGTACGACTGACCGTCCGCACGGCACTGCGTAAAAAGCTTTGCCGCTTTCGGTACGGTTCTTGCAGTTTTCCGCACTGCACCCCGTCATAGTTTGAGGCTGCCGTCACTGCACACCATCTAAATATATACAACTGGAGCGCACGGAAAAGGCGGGAACACACCGCACCGGACGCGTCCGATCACGATGGCAGCCGAGAGGGTACTGGGGCTGGCGAGGAACCGGCGTTGCGCCTGGAAAGTCGGCTCTTCCACTTCAAAATGAAACAAACGACGTCTGCGGAATCACGTGACGGCCGCTTGGCGAATGGCGTCAAGAGCGGCGCGAGGAAAACAGTCGCGCAACTCTGCTCCCTGCGGGAGCATATACAGGAACACTAGCAACATTTGTTTTGGGGAATCATTTCTAGAGAAGAAAAATAAATCAGTCTTGAAACTCTACAGAAAAAGGCTGTACATAGGTTAAACCGGGAAGCCACTGCTCCAGGGCCTTTCTGCGTAATCTTTGCGACATATAATAGCCTACATTATTTTCTTGTAGCCTTCTTTCCTATTTATTATATAAAGCATGCATAGCAGTGGCGATGGAGGACAACTTTGCCTTAATCCTTTGCGTACCTTGACAGTTATTGTACTCTTAATCCCTTCCCATGGTTTTTAAACTTTATTTTCTCGTTATATCTCGTGTAGATAATCAATTACCTCGTGAGAGATACCTTCATCATTTAATATGTTCCACAGGAGTTCACAGTTCTCGTTATCGTATGCACCGCTTATGTCCACAAAGGCTAAATACAGAGGTCTGTTTCTGCCTAAGCTATTTGTAATCATTGAGTATGTACGAAGGGGCTATCTTTGTCACGGATCTCTTCGGAGAACACTCGGACCGAAAGAATGGACTAGGCGACGGGTGTACCCACACAAACGCACATTTAATACACCCTACGTGACACACGCACTAGAACACAAAACTAACACAAAATACAAATACTATAAATACACACGACCCGGGACACTGCTACCAGCGTCTACTACTAGCGTTCTACTATTAGCGCTCGGCGTTCGTGCTCACGGTTGGTTCGGTGCGGCTGCGGCGTTATATTGATTCCGTAGCCGGCGATCGCTGGCGGCGTCGCTGGCTTTGTCGTACAAACTCCTGGTCCAAGCGCCCGTGGTGGTGATGCCGGTGTTGTTGGCGTTGGGGGCACCACCCGGATGGGTGGCAACAGTGCTGGAGACACCCCTGGCCGTAGCAGGTGGTAGAGTCCTCGGTTGACTCCCCGGAACGGGTTCAGGCACGACAGGAAGTCCACGATGCGATGCCTTAGACCGCGAGCTCACCGGAGCAGAAGCCGGCGTCGCTCTCTTCCAGCCGATGTGTCCCTGACCCGCCGGAGCCTCCGCTTCTCTGCTGTTCCCCCCCGTACCTCGCTCTCACCGCCCTTTTATAGCCTCGGTGTTAGTCCACGTGAGCCTTGTCGTCGTCTTCTTCTCTTGTCCACCAATCATCTCTCTCCACATCACCGAATGCTTCTCCACCAATCATCTCTCTCCACCTCACCGAATGCTTCTTCTTCCTCTTCTTTATTCTTCGGTTAATTCACCTCGTCTTCTTCACAACTCTTTCCTTTAAAATTTAATTTAGGCTCCTTAATATATGTGAAAATATCCCCCTCTCTCAAGAGTTTTTCCATGAAAAACTGCTCACGTCATCCTCATCTCCAAGCCATCCAGCCAACCGACCGTCTTCTGTGGCGATTCTGGACCCAGCACAAACCACATCGCAGATGTCCAGCACACACCAAACGCACACCATTAACACAGCACACCAAACTGCGTTTTCAGAAACACTAATGCCCCACTGCCGCTGTCCATACATAGTCCTTAATAAACAAGTTCGTGTCCGCAACACACACCCTTGTATGATCACATAACACCAACAATAGCAACAACAACAACAAGATAAATCTCAGAGATACCTAGAGCTGTTCAGTTGGCTCTATCTGTATACAAGTCTAATTTGTAACATATGACCTCCGTTTTGCCTCGCCCATTCGAAAACATCTCCCCCTTGATTTGGAGTAGAGCTGTAATCCTCTGTCTTCATTCCAATTGAGCTTCTTCAGTACCTCATCCCCTCCTGCATTTTTCTCCCCACTGCACGTGGACACCTCGGAAATATCCCCTGTCTCCTCGGCCACTACCGCACGTAATACCTTGAGGGGCGTACCGTACGTGACCCCTTTCTTCGTACTTCTTCAACATATTTACATGGAAAACCTCCTTAGTGTCATCAATCAATAATTCATAATTCATATCCTTTTTCTTCCGCGTCACAAGATACGGGCCCTTCCACTGCATCAGTAACTTATTATGATCCGTGGGTAGCAGGACGAGAGCCCTGTCGCCCGGATCCAGATTCCTGTGAATGGCGTTCTTTTCATCATATCCTTCATGGCGTTCACGCGCCTTTTCCAGGCCTTGATGTGCAAGCCTGCAAGTTTCCTTCAACCTGTCCCGCAACTCAAGAACGCACGTGTATGTTGTCTTGAGATCTGATGCAATCTCTTTATTAGTCCACAGCTCCTTGAGTATTGCAAGTGGACTTTAAGAGTTCTCCAATACAACATCTCGAAGGGCGAGAAACCAAGACTCGGTTGCGGTACTTCACGGTAAGCGAACAAAAGAGCTGGGAGATATCTATCCCAATCAGTAGGTCTCTCCTGGCACATTTCCACAAGACCCTCCGCCACTTGGATACTATTAATAATTCTAAGTGGAATGGCGTCAGGATAACGTGTGGCCACGTCGACCAGAGTAAGCACATATCTATTGCTTTGGCGGATACTGGAGAGATTGGCCCCACAATGTCAATCGCCACTCGCTGAAACGGTAGGTCGACGGCTGGCATTTTGCCCAGAGGTACAGTACCAACTCTTCCCTTCGGAACTGTGCGCTGGCACACGTCACATGAGCGAACAAAGCGCTTAACGTCACTTTGTACACCCGGCCAAAAGAACTTCACGGTGACCCTAGACACCGTTTTTTGAACACCCTGGTGTCCAGCCATAATGGCGTCATGTCCAAAGCGCCGCACTGTCTCTCGCATATCTCTCGGTAACACCAGCTGTTGGACCCGCCTTCCTGGACTAAATAAGCACTCCCTGTGCAGAGGACCATTTAACAATTGATATTCGAATGACGAACGACTCTTCTTTGTTTTAACTCTTTCCCCGACTCTTTCGAAGCAGGCTTTCAAGCTCAGGTCTTCTTTTTGCCTAATTGCAATTTCGCCCAGTGTTATGCTGAAGCACATCGCAACAGGAGTACAGAGCCGACGCTGCGTTGCTCGTGCTGTCGCTTGAGCTTTTGTCTCCACTGCCGACGAGAAGCTGACTGCACCCGTCTGAGCTGTCGCGTGCATTTCCTCCTTTGGATGTTCTTCAACGTCGAGCATCCTTTACTCGGGATCGGCGTCTTCGACACTTCTTGCACCCGTAATGTTTCCCCAGATGAGATTTTAGATGGGTTGGTCTACGCATTTTGCCACTACCTGCCCCGTATAATATGGCGTGGACACTAGAATCCTGGCTTCAGGAAGGTACCTTACTGTGCTATCTACTAGAGGGACGGCCGACGCTTCCCCTGTAAGATCCTCATCCTTCACCAGGCTTCCCCGAACCAAGACTGTGTTGGCTTCGCTGTCTCTAAGCACCAATATAGGACTGTCCCCTATTTGCCCAACCACCACCAGCATTGCTGCTTTCGACTTGGGTGTTCCACTCTCCGCCTCATTTTCCAGCGGCGTTTGCTGTCCTTTCAGTTGTGGAACTTCGGGTGGCGTGACAAGTTCTACCCTAGAGTCGACAACACATGCAGCTTGGTCCTGCGTTCTGTATCGGCACTCATCCAGAGTATGACCCCTACTCTTACAACCTTGACACACAACCTGTGTTTTTTGGGCAGCGCTACTAGTTCGACCGTCAGCTGCATGGTGTCCCACCTTGCCGCAGAGAAAACACCGTACGGGCGCCTTAGAAGCACCGCCATATGCTTTTGGTTTTGCCGCATCTGCCTCTAGGATCTTTTGGGTTTCCTCCTTTGCCTTACTCAAATTTCTTAGCCCTTGAGCCTCGAGCAATTGGTCTGCAGTGTCGGCGAACTGTTCCAATGAACACAACTTCCTTTCTTTCAGGAATAGCGCTAGCTTTGAGCTGCAGCACGCTAAAAATTGCTTTGTGGCCAGCTTGTCACGGACCCCTTCAAAACTCTTTTCTGTATTTGACATATCAAGCCCCCTATCAAACTAGTTGGATAGCCTGCAGGAAAACTGTTTAGCGGTTTCCGAATCCTCGGGTTTCGTGGGGCGAAATCTCTCACGAAAACCCTCTGCCGTACGCCTAAATCTTTGCAGGAGTGCCTTTTTGAATTTCTCGTAGTCGATGGAATCAGCAGCAGGCATCCTTCCAAACACATTCAGCGCCTCTCCGACTAACACATGCCCAATGCCATGGCCCATTCACTGCGCTCCCAGCATTGCCCCAAAGCTATCCGCTCGAATCGTTGCAGATATGCATCCAAATCATCTCTCTTGTCATCGAAAGGAGCCATCAGCTTCCTTGGACAAACTCTGGCCGGTCTAGGAGATTCTGTACCCGCTAAGGAACGCTGATGATTGTCCGTGATATCGTCATATCCTCCCGCGACATGCGCCTGTTTCCACAAAATAAACTCCTTCTCCCGTTCTATCCTTCTTTTCTCCTGTTCTTCTGCCTCGAGGGCTCTTCTAGCTTCTCGCTCTTCTGCCTCGCGAGCTCTTTTCACTTCTCGCTCGTCTTCCTCGCGAGCGTCTGCGCGTGCTTGCGCCCTTTCCTCTCTCTGCCTATCTGCCTCTTCTCTCTGCCTCTTTACCTCCTCGTCATAGAGACGCATCGCCTCTTCTTTGCTTAACCCCAGCTTGAGCGCCAGTTCTAACGTTTTTGCCAAATCCATACTTTCTGCCGTCGATAGATCAGAAAGATCCGAGACAAAGCAAAAAGAAAAAAAAGGAAATGAATCCTGACACAGGCTCGCCACTTATCTTTGTCACGGGTCTCTCCGGAGAACACTCGGACCGAAATAATGAACTACGCGACGGGTGTACCCACAGAAACGCACATTTAATACACCCTACGTGACACACGCACTAGAACACAAAACTAACAAAACTAAAAGAAAACACAAATGCTATAAATACACACGACCCGGGCACACTGCTTCCAGCGTCTACTACTAGCGTTCTACTATTAGCGGTCGGCGTTCGTGCTCACGGTTGGTTCGGTGCGGCTGCGGCGTTGTATAGATCCAGTAGCCGGCGTCGAGGCGGCGTTCGACGTGCTTGGGCTGGCGTCGCTGGCTGCGTCGCTGGCTGCGTCCGACAAGCTCCCGGTTCAGGCGCCCGTGGAGGTGATGCCGGTGTTGTTGGCGTTGGGGGCACCACCCGGATGAGTGGCAACAGCGCTGGAGACACCCCTGGCCGTAGCAGGTGGTAGCGTCCTCGGTTGACTCCCCGGAACGGGCTCAGGCACGGCAGAAAGTCCACGATGCGATTCCGTAGACAGCGAGCTCACCGGAGCAGTAGCCGGCGTCGCTCTCTTCCAGCCGATGTGTCCCTGACCCGCCGCAGCCTCCGCTTCTCAGCTGTTCCCTCCTGTACCTCGCTCTCACCGCCCTTTTATAGCCTCGGTGTTAGTCCACGAAAGCCTTGTCGTCGTCTTCTCTTGTCCGCCAATCATCTCTCTCCACATCACCGAATGCTTCTCCACCAATCATCTCTCTCCACCTCACCGAATGCTTCTTCTTCCTCTTCTTTTTGTTCTTCGGTTAATTCACGTCGTCTTCATCACAACTCTTTCTTTTAAAATTTAATTTAGGCTCCCTAATATATGTGACAATCATCTAGGCGCCTACATTTTTGCACCCCTTCTAAAATTCTACGAGTATCTTATCACTTCGTATCCGTGATGACACTTTCTTAATTTCACCGGCAGCATAGCCAGCCTGTACGTTGCCGTTCCTGAACTTGAGATCGTACTGATATGCTGTTAGCGTCAGTGCCCATCTCTGCATCCGTGCAGCTGCTAAAGATGGCAGTGGTTTATCATGCCCAAGAAGTCCGATAAGCGGCTGATGGTCGGTGTATAGGTTGAACTTGCGCCCATACAGATAACGATGAAACCGTCGCAAGCCGAATATGAGCGCGAGCGCTTCTTTCTCCCCTTGAGCATAGTTCCGTTCGCTGCTTGTTAAAGTACGAGACGCAAATGCGATAGGCCGTTCCGTTCCGTCTGGCATTTCATGAAAAATCACAGCTCCCAATCCGTAAGCGGAAGAATCGCAACTAAGTCCAAGTGGCTTTGTGACGTCATAGAAGGCTAACACTTCACAGTTCAAAATCATTGCCTTAGTTGTTTCGAATGCCTTCTTGCACTGTTTCGTCCATTTCCACTTGTGGTTTTTTTGAAGAAGCTGGTAAAGAGGAGCTACCACAGTTGCCAAATTCGGCAAAAACTTGCATAAAAGTTTAGAAGACCCAAGTAGGCCCTGAGTTCTGTGATGTTGCTGGGCTCCGGGGCGTCTCGTACTGCTTTTATCTTTTCAGCGGTGGATAGATGCCCTCCTTCGAAACCTTGTGCCCTAGGTAGACAACTGAATCACGAAAAAACTTGCATTCTTCCTCTTTGAGCGTTATGTTGTGGTCGCTAAGTCTTTTCAGAACTTTTGTGGCAGTTGTGTAGCAATCTTCTGTACTGTTGTCGGTGATGATGACGTCGTCTATATAGCACCCGACGTTAGGAATTCCTTCTAGTACTTTATCCATCATGGCCTCAAATAAAGCTGGTGCGCTCGCAATTCCAAATGGGAGCCTTTGGAATTCGTACAACCCCTGATGTGTATTTATCGTGAGCAGTGGCTTGGAATCTTCACTGAGAGGCACTTGCTGGTACGCAGAGGACAAGTCCAGCACACAAAACACCTTACCACCGGCTAGCATTGAGTACAAATCCTCAGGAAGCGGAAGCGGGTAACAATCAGTCTTGAGTACTGCATTGATTGTTACTTTGTAGTCTCCACAAATTCTGATTCCACCTCCACGCTTCGGAACCGCTACGATGGGCGTCGCCCACTTGCTGCTGGCGACCTTTCTTAAAATGCCTTGACTTTCCAGCTTACCAAGTTCTTCGCTGACTGCCTCTTTAGTAGCGAACGGCATAGACCGAGCTTTGCAGAACACAGGCGTACAGTTCTGGTCTATGGCTATTTTGGCTTCGAAATTGCGGACTATTCCTGGTGTTGTACGGAAAACTTCTGGAAATGTCTTTCGCAGAGAATCGACATCAGTGTTTTCTGTGATAGCACTGACGGTTTTCCAGTCAAGTTGCAACTTTTCAAGCCAATCCCGGCCTAGAAGTGTAGGCATAGCCTTGCCCTGGTCCTCTACTATATGCAGTGGAAGTTCAGCCTTGCAGCCGTTATGCTCAACGGTCATGGTCGCCTTTCATCGCAGCTTTACAGGCTCACCTGTATACGTTTTCAAAACTGCTTTGGTTGGCTTGCATTTAATCTGCGGAAACCATTGCTTGAAAACTCTTTCAGGCATCAACGTGACAGCTGCGCTCGTATCCAAAAGCATAGGAAGGGTCTTCCCTTCAATCTGCACGGAAACCTTATAGCCTCGCTTCTTATCATTCGTGCATAGCACGACGTAAAATGCCTGAGAATCATCAGATTCTTCGTCCGTCGCTTCAGCGTAGTTCACCGGACGACTTTTTCTCTGTTGGCACATCGTTCGTAGGTGCCCCGTCTTTGCACATGCGCGGCACTTCGCGTTGCGATACCAGCACTTGTCTGAATCGTGCCCTTTTCCACAGCGATAACAAACTGTCCGATTTTGCACCTTTTCTTTTCCTCTTCCTGACAGCCTGGCTTTTGTTTCCACTCTTCCTCGAACCACATTTACGTCGGCCGAGCATTCTGCCTGGCAATGCAGCTCCTTTGTTTGCTTCGCAGCAAGTTCTTTTTCGAGCGCAATCTTGCAAGCTTTTTCAAAGGTTAAGTTTTCCGTTGCGAACAATATCCTCTGAGTCTCTTGGTCGCGCAATCCTGCCACCAGGCGATCCCTCAAAGCATCATTCAGAAATGCCTTGAACTCACAATTACGCGCCAGATGTTTAAGTTCCGTCATGAATTCCTTGACGCATTCTCCTTCCTGCTGCGTGCGTTTGTTGAACTTGCAACGTTCGGCTATTACTGAGTACTCGGAACTGAAGTGTTGTTCAAGTACCTTCTTTATGTCTGCGAAGGTCTTGTCAGTAGGACTGTCAGGGACTAGAATTTTCTTGAGCTCCCCGTACACTGTACTGCCTACTACGTTCAAGAACAAGCTCAACTTCTTTGTTTCCGGAACGTCGTTAAGGGCCACAAAATTCTCAAACCTCTCGAAATACGACTTGATATCGTCGCTTCGTGGGTTAAACTCTGGCATGCTTCCGAAACGTTGCGAAGCTACAGGGAGTGCCATTTTGAAGCGCTTGCCTTCTTATCGTGGGCCGGCCGTCCGTTCCGCTGCAGCGCTGCGCCGGTGCTTGCTTCAGAATCGTGGCATCATCCCATCGTCGTCGCCAGTTGTTCTGTCGTGGCCGAGAGAAGACACGACGCACGAGCGAGGGCAGGAACGAATGTGTTTTATTCCACGACGCCTCTGCTTTTATAGCATGTGCCGAGACGGTCCTACGTCATAGACACGTGCTTGAACTGATAACATATCACAGTCTTTAGCGTTCAGCAGTAAATATTTCATATTTAGGCAAGCAAAACTCAGCATTCTGAATGCCTTGTTTGCAATGGTATTTGGTGATGCCAAGATAATTTTGAGGTTCAGTAAACAACAAGCTATTTAGGTTAGAAAACTTATTTCAGTGTTTTGGCTTTAAGGTCTTGTGCAAGGTCATGAGAATTTTTTTCCTAGTAAAACTCATGTACACAGATTTTTTCACGTTAATATCCATGCACCAAGTATTGCATTAGTTAGCAATCTAGGGCAAGTCATTCTGCAGGGAACTTGAATCGTCGGAAGCATGAATGACCCTGTATAGGTCTTCATGCTGACGACAGGCATACTCTACTACGGCCAGGGCTAGTTGGTGCATAATGATTTTACACAGGTTAGCGAGAAGAATAGACAAATTGTACATGAGGGGCCCCCACCTGCAGCATATTTTTATGCATTGTTGAACCTGGAAGCCTCCTAGAAGCGGAAAAAGGTGGCATTGCAGGGCTGGAACGTGTACATTCTTTACACAGCCATGCATGATTTACAAAGCTTGTTTCATTATAGTTCTCTTCAAATCGGGCGCTACAGGTTCTTTGCCAATGCCTGTTCCTGTCATAGGCGTGTCTACAGCTACATACATGTATACGTAAGCGTCCTCTTCTGACGACATAACACAGTTGTTACTAGCGCCTTTGGCTGTTCACTCTGATGCGACTCGCCTTTTGTTAGCGCCAACCTCTTCCCAAACGCACCTACGCAGTAAGCTCACTTCCTGGAAAGCCCACCACAACAAGGCTTTTCTCGAAAACGTCGTTAGGTAGAATAAGGCAACGCCAACCTGAAGAAATACACTGCATGGTCGGAGGGACAGTAGGGCTCGCTGGTGATGACGCATTTTAAGTGAGAGAGCGCAAACCGACGAAAGACACAGAGGAACAAGGAACACACAGATCAACGTTGTTCCACCCAAAATGCACCTTTACCAAATATCCCAATATCACCTCTCGTCCCTGTTTCCTGTTCCTTTTCTGTATTTTAACCGTTTGTGCTGATCCGACCAAAATGACCCAATCAGCATTTCTCTGTGTGTTATTCGTTCCTTTTCTGTCTTTCGTCTGTTTCTGCTGCTCCGTCCAAAATGCATCTTTTCTGATTAGCCCAATATCACCTCTCGTCCCTGTTTCCTGTTGCTTTTCTGTATTTTAACCGTTTGTGCTGATCCGACAAAAATGACCCAATCAGCATTTGTCTGTGTGTTATTCGTTCCATTTCTGTCGTTCGTCTGTTTAGGCTGTTCCGCTCAAAATGCATCTTTAACAATTAGCCCAATATCATCTCTCGTCCCTGTTACTTGTTCCTTTCCTTTCTTATGACTGTATGTGCTGATCCGACCAAAATGACCCAATCAGCATTTGTCTGTGTGTTATTTGTTCCTTTTCTGTCTTTCGTCTGTTTCTGCTGTTCCACCCAAAACGCACCTTTACCAATTAGCCCAATTGTCCATCGCACTACCGAGAATTTCTAGTGACCAGACCTCTTTTCCGGGTTCTAAAAAGAGCTCATCTGTGTGTTCCCGAAAATGCAGAGACGGCGTAGTGGTAGAGTATCCGCCTCGCATGCAAGAAGACTGGGGTTTGAATCCCGGGGCCACGCAATTCTCCACCGGGGTTTAAAAAAAGAAACCCCGCGTGTCGATGGAATAGAATATCCCGGCCTGGTGTGCGGCCTGATCTCGGTGACCCGAACCGACTACACACACCCTCACCAGAACATGATTTGGCCACCATGGTATTGTGCTTGGTCATAACCTTCTGTGAACAAGCCAAATAACCCTCGGCCCTCAGTCCTCAGCAGCTCCGGACCAACTGGCCAAGGCGGCGTTCAGACCTGTGACACAGCGGAGGGTGCTACGAATCTCTGGCTCCGGACATGCCGCCATTGGAATCTTAACCAGGTAACGTTGAACGCTAGAACCTTATCCAGTGAGGCGAGCCTAGCAGTGCTGCTTGGGTAACTAGCGGGCATTCAATGGGATGTCATAGGGCTTATTGAACTTAGGAGGGAAGGTAGGCGTATACTGTACTAAAGGATGGGCACATGCCGTGCTCTCGCGGATTAGTGGATAGACGAGAACTAGGTTTTGTTGTTCCTTATTAATCCGGATATAGCTGCCAACATAGATGAGTTTTATAGTATTAACGAGAGGATGGTAGCTATCGTAATTAAACTAAATAGGAGGTACAAGCTGATGGTGGCGCTGGCCTACACGTCTACATCCAGCCATGATGACCACATCGTTAAAAGCTTCCGTGAAGACGTGAAATCGGCAATGAACAGAGTATAATCACAGTATACTGTGCCGATGGGCGACTTCAGTTAGCAGGTGGGAAAGAAGCAGGCTTGCGACCAGGTGGTAAGTGACTATAGGATACGTTCCAGGAACACAGGGGAGAGTTATTAGTAGAGTTCACAGATGGAAATAATTGACAGATCTTGAAAACCTTGTTCCGCATACAAGAGAACATGAAGTGGACCCGGAAGAGCCCCAATAGTAAGACTAAAAATGAAATAGACTTCGTACTATGCGCCCACCCTTGCATTATGCAGGATGTGGAGATCGTCGCAAAGGTTAGGTGTAGCGACCACAGAATGGCAAGGTCTCTATTTAGCCTAGATTTCAAGTGGGAACGAAAGAAACTAGTGAAACGGAAGCCCATTAATGAGTTAGCGTTAAGAGGGAAAGAAGAGGAATTCAGGATTTTGCTGCAGAACTGATATTCGGCTTTAACTGAGGAAGACGATCGTAATGTTCAAAACAAAAATGATAATCTGAGTACTATCATTACGGAGTGCGCCGAAGAACTAGGTGGTAGGATGGTTCGACAGCATAACGGCAAGCTATCTGAGGAGGCAAAAGATGTGATTAAGAAACGTCAAAGCATGAGGGCGCCTAGCCCTAAAGACAAAATAGAACTAGCAGATCTATGGAAGATAAGAAATAAGCGAAAGGGGGGTAGCCGACTTTAGGAATTTTAATATGAAGAGAATCCAGCACGCTCTAAAGAACGAAGGAAGCCTAAAAGCAGCGAAGATGAAACTAGGCATAGGTAAAAACCAGGTGTATTCGCTAAGAGACAAGGAGGGAAATGTCATTAGCAATATGGATACGATAGTTGAAATAGCCGAAGAGTTGTACACAAATCTATGAAGGAACGAATGTAATCAGAACGTGAATGAGAGAGACAGTAGCTAACAGAAATGCGTGAGTAATGAAAGAGGAATTAAAGAAAGCCTTAAGAGAAATGCAAAGGGGAAAAACAGCTGGTGAAGATCAGGTAACAGCAGATCTGTTGAAGGACGGAGAAGAAATTGTGCTAGAACTAGCCACCCTGCATACGCAATGCCTTATGACCTCGACCGTACCAGAAGCTTGGAAGAACACAAACATAATCTTAATTCATAAGAAAGGAGATGATAAGTACTTGAAAAATTACTGACTGATCAGCTTACTATTCGTCGCCTAAAAGGTATTTGCTTAGGGAATCGCTAATAGAGTCAGGGCAACTTAACACTTCAATGAACCAAATGATCAGGCAGGATTTCGTAAAGAATATTCCACAATAGGTCATACTCATACTATCAATCAGGCGATAGAGAAATGCGCAGGATATATCGAATCCCTAAATACAGCCCTTATTAATTACTAGAAAGAATTTGATTCATTGGAGGAGGAGGAGGAGAAACATTTATTCAGAGCATAAAAACGGGGTGGGTCAGTACGAGAACCCATTGGTCGCCATCATAATCCGGCTCCTCTCAACCAGCGATTTCTGGTCGAGGGGGCTGTGGCTATGGAGGGTTGCCTCCCAGCGCTCATAAGTCGGATTGGGATTGCTGTCCAAGTCTGGGTTTTTTGACATTCCCAAACCGCGTGAAAGAGTGTGCCAACTGCTCCACAGAAGGGGCAGGACGAAGCGTAGGTGTCTGGGTACCATTTACTCATTAGGTAAGGATTGGGCAGACTATTAGTTTGTACTCGCCTGATTATGTGCTCTTAATATTTACTTCGGGTTTTGTGAGGAAGAGGATATTTCCTTCTTGTGATCTTATAGTACTCCGTAATTTCTGCGTAGCTTAGTAAGGGTGAGGGGTTGTCAACTGTGTCAGAGAGAGGCTGCGTAATAGATGCTCGGAGGAGTAGAGCTCGAGCGGCTGTGTTGGCCGCCTCATTGCCCGTCGTTGAGAGGTGCCCTGGCGTCCAGAAGATCTGGATGTTGGAAGGATTAGACCTTTCGGAAATTTCCCAACACGGAGCGCCAACGCGGCCTCTGAGGTAATTGCGTACCGCTGCTTGTGAGTTGGACATAACCGTTGCCTCGATGTTCTTTGATATCGCTAGTGCGATAGCTGCTTCTTCAGCCGATGTGGTATCCACCGCTTGGATAAGGGTGCTTGCAATGATATCCCCCCGGGGAGAAACTGCTGCAATTGCCGCGACTCCGTTAACGGGTCCAACCGCATCGACGTAAACCTCGGCAGTCATGCAGGGGTTGCGGAGATCTTCTCCACTGCTACGCGCAAATTCCTGTTTGGTAAGCCATACAAGCATGCTTTTTGCAAGCTCAGGTGCTCTTCTGTAATTCCTCCTCTTCACCACTCTGATGGCACGTATACTGAAACGCTTCCTGACAATAAAGTTGCTACTACGTACTCACATCGCTACACATACTTTTTCCCACTACCTTCCATACCATACTCACGTTCGTGACATTATAGCACAGCCTTACAATAGCTCAGTTCAAGATTAACCCTTCACTGCTGCGGAGATTGAAGCTGTAATCAATTCGATCGCTGTCACCTCTTCTCCTGGCCCTGATTTAATCTCTCCTCGTGTTGTTCGCGCCTTGTTTAATGCTCAATCCTTGTTTTTTCTCTCTATTTTTAATTCTGCTTTGCATATGGGTTACTTTCATCAGACTTGGAGAGTTGGAAGGATTATTTTTATTCCCAAACCGAATAGACCAGCGCATCTTCCCAATTCTTACCGGCCTATCTGCATGAATTCATCTTTCGGAAAACTGCTCGAACGTTTGTTCTATGGTAGGCTGTACTATTTCCTGTTCCAGAATAATCCACTGCACAAAAATCAGTATGATTTCACTAATGGCCGTAGTTCTGTTCAGGCTCTCTATCGTTTGCGGGAGTTATTATTTACATATCAGCAACAAAAACTTCCTGTGGTTCTCATTTCTCTGGACTTCAGAGGTGCATTTGTGTTTGGCACCCTTTGGTTTTAAATTTTTTAGACAACATCGTTGTCCAGGAAATTTATATTCCCTCTTGGCTTCTTTCCTAGATAACCGATATTTGACCTATCAATCTCCTTCTTGTACTATTTCTGGGCCTTATTTTGTCGCTAGTCCGCAAGGTTCGCCTCTTTCACCTTTACTTTGGAACATTTTGATTTATAACCTCTTAAATCTCCCTGTCCCCTAACCTATCCACATTCAGGCATATGCTGACGACACTATTATCCTTGTCCCTGTAAAGTCTAGCCGCGAGTTGTCAACATTGGGTTCAAAAGCTCTGACAATAATTCAAAACTGGTGTGGCAAGTATCGTGTTCACTTAAACCCTCAAAAGTGTTCTTATGTTTTATTTTTTAACGGACTCCAGGCGTTGCGCAAACGTAAGCCAACTATACGCCTAGACACAGCCTCAAGTGTGAACCCAATATTAAATTATTAGGAGTTGTTTTTGACCCCCAGCTAAGCTTTATTCCTCATGTTAATCATTTGAAAGAGAATATTATTGTTTCTACGACCAAGATCCTTAATTGGTTTCGTTTCCATTTTCGTGTTTCTCCGTCACATTTGCGCCTAATATATCGTCAGGTTATTTTTCCTACAATAAGCTATGCCGCCCCAACTTGGTGGTTCCATTGTCCGCCTTCCAGACTTAGAGATCGTGTTTTATCGTTGCAACGCATTCCGCTTCTTGCTCTTACTGGAGCCTGCAGTACTACGGGAACTGTTGCTCTTCATGTCCTTGCCAATGTTCTTCCATTGCCTATTTATCTAGACTAATTAAGTGCAGAGTTTGCGTTTTAAATTACGACCACCAGTTGTCTACGGCAAGACACTTTATAACTCGTTTGAAATTCAGCCAGTACTAAATATCTTGTCTGACCATCCCTCATTGAAATATAAATTTTCTTTTGCTCAACTTAGTTATCAGGAAGCCTTGGCTTTTTCGTGTCAACGCGCATAGTATATTTACACAGACGGGTCATTCACTCATCACAGTGCTGGTGCTGTTTTTGTTGTTCTTAGCTCCACACAAAATATTTTATACGTTCATCGCATATCCTTAGAACCACATTCAAGTGCCTATGCCGCCGAGCTCGTAGCATTCCATTCTGCTGTTGTGTTTGTTATTCATAACCCTCCTTCTATGCCTGTTCATTTCTACACTGATTCTCTATCTCTGCTTTCCGCCCTCTCTTCAGTTACTTCATTTAACCCGACAATTATTTCCATTAAGAAAGATCTCTATCATTTGCCTTCTCTTGCCTCATTTCTTTTATATGTATCAGCAGCGCGAACACAAAAAAAGAAGAAGAAGATAGTACAGAGCGCTGAACTTCCAACTTTTATTTGAACGAAAACTGAACCCGCACTTGTATACACACACCAAGAAAAGCCCACCAGAGGGAGTGGTCAAGCCACGCGAACAAACTGGGACCCACACGATTTTCAGGGCATCAAAAGATAACAGGAATCACACTATACAAAGAACAAAGATATGGAGCATGAATGACAAGTGTAAACAAAATGGAAAAACAGGGTTGAGTATGCGCGAGTGACAAAACAGAGTTGAGGACGCGATTTTGCTAAAAAACCAAAACATGAGACGGTGAGAATACGAAAAAAATAGCGAAACGAAAGATGAGCGCCAAAAATTAATACGGCTAGAGCGAAAAAGCGACATGCGAAGTGTGCCTCTAAAAACCGGGTAAATTCAGATAAAACCAGACAGGAAGGGGATTTCTTTTTGAGATAATGAAATAGAAGGGGTGCTAACGCAACCTTCCTTAAGCCCTGAGATGTGGGCTGCTTCTATGATTTCGCGCGTTATTTGGTTTTTATGTTTTTTCAAGACAGTTGCCTTCTTAAAGTTAGGAATGCATTTCTTTTTGCTGTCACATACCCGGCAATGTGCGGGCAAGTTCCTCAATGGCGCCCCAGTTAAGTCATTCTTGTGTTCCATTAACCTTTCATTTAAACATATTCCTGTTTTGCCTATGTAAGCCTTCCCGCAAGTTAAAGGGGTGGAATACACGGCGCCCACCACACAAGGCGCAAAAGGGTCTCGGTGCGGGGTTGTACAGCTACTGTTCTTTTTCTTTTTGTTCACTTTGTTGCACAGGCTGGACAAGCGCAGTGGGGCTGAAAAGACAACATCTACACCTGCTTTTTTACCAATTTTTCTAAGATTATGAGATATTTGGTGCAGATACGGCAAAACGGCTACCCTTTTGTAACACTGTCGCGTGTCATCCGGGGCTTCCCTATCATGCTTCATAATCATCACGACTTTTTTTGCTATTGACGACAGGAGAGATTGCGGGTACCCTGATTGCGTCAGCTTCAACACCTGATTCGAAAAACTGTCATGCAACTTGTGTTCACAAGATTTTGTGAGTGCTTTTATAAACGTTGACTTCACGATGTTCCTTTTTACAAGTTTTGAGTGGGCTGAGTCGTAAGGCAGGATGGGCTTATTGGCTCTCGTTTCATATAACCAGCAGACGTGGTTCTCTCCGAAAAAAACCTTTAACTCTAGAAACCGCATTGCGGTTTGTTCTGGGAATTCATGGGTAACTTCAAGAGGTAATAAAGTATTAGAAAAAAACGTGGAGGACTTCAGTTGCTTCTGTTTTAAATTCTTCAGAGTCGCAATCTAAGAGAACCAGGAAGTCATCAACGTACCGGAAAATTTTGAGAACGCTTGAAGACTCGAGCTTGTCCTTCAAAGATCTGTCATATATAGCCAGGAAAAGGTCGCTCAAAATGGGGGCAATGCAAGAGCCGATACAAATGCCTTGCTTTTGTATGAATCTGGAGCCGTTCCAATCAGTTACTGTAGATTTTAGGTAAGTGCATAGCAGCTCAATGAAGCCGTCCGCAGATACGCCACACTCATTTTGGAAGGCCACCACACCGTGTCTATCGATGGCGTCACGAACACATTCTATGAGGGCATACTGAGGGATGGAATAAAACAGATCGTTTATATCAATGGAGAAGCCATTGAACGACACTGTTCTGTTCTCATGCAGGAATCTGACGACTTCTTCGGTATTTTTTGCAAGAAAGGGGTCATTGACTGGAAGTCGCTTGAGGTTACTTTGCAGAAACTTGGCCACTTCTTTTTGCCAGGTCATCTTTTCAAACACAATAACACGCAAAGGGCATCCAGTCTTGCGTGTCTTGGCGGTAAAAAACATTTCCAGACAGCCAGTCTTCTTTCCTTGTATTGCACGTGGAAGGTTTTCTAAATTCAATCGTTGGCATAGCTCCTTTGCATTACTTCTTAGTTTTGAATCGGATGTTCCGCATTTTTCAAAATTTGCTTGAACTGCTGCCGCTGCCTTTGACATAAACACTCGTTTTGGAAGGACGGCAAACCCTCCCTCTTTTTCGGCGGTTAACAATGACAAATTTTTCGTCGTTAAATATGACACAGTCTTCTTGATTGGGAGCCTGTCTTTCAGCGCTACAACGCGTGACCAGATCCAATCCTTCCGCAATACATCGAACCGCTTCCGCCGCTGGGGCTAGGAGAGAAACTTGCCTGACCATAGTCAACAATTCCGGCGCTGTCCTCCTCGGTGCCACAGAGAACTTGGGGCCGTGACCTAGAAAACGCTGGGCCTCCTCTGGGATGCTCCTAACACCTCCCAAGAGATGGACGGGATTTCCGGTTGTTTTCTTCTTTGGAGGCACGAGAGTACGCAGGCCCGGGAGTACCTGCTGCCAGAGGCATTTTGTAGTTCGGCTGGCTTGAGTCACAACCTCACGCCATTTTCTTGCTGCTGCTGGCGCTGGCGACGATGCGAACACCATCAACCGCAGATGTTCTCTATGGAGGCTCGCCAGGTGCTGCCATTCTGAACGCAAGTTTTTGCACAGGCGTGTAGCATGGCCGACAGTTGGCTGGATGCTGCAGAAGAGCTTCAGAAGATCAGGAGGGAGCACCTTGCGCCAGATGCAGAAACCGAGACTTGTTTCAATCAAAATTGCCGTTTGGGCGAGTTGGTGTGACATGATTCGAAAAGACCAGCGCGGAAACAGACAGGGACACGAGAAGAAAAAAACACTGACGACAGGACGAGCGCTCGTCCTGTCGTCAATGTTTTTTCTTCTCGTGTCCATGTCTGTTTCCGCGCTGGTCTTTTCGAACCGAGGCTTTTTGCCTGCCAGGTGGATGCCGCGGCGAGGTATACTACGTAGCAGGGATCAGTTTGGGGAGAAAGGAAAGGGCCCGTAAATCAAGAAATGTACTTGAATAACACCATCTGCCGGGCTAGTTGGTTGCGATCCATATGTATCAGCAGCGCGAACACAAAAAGAAAGAAGAATTAGAAGATAGTACAGAGCGCTGAACTTCCAACTTTTATTTGAACGAAAACTGAACCCGCACTTATATACACACACCAAAAAAAGCCCACCAGAGGGAGTGGTCAAGCCACGCGAACAAACTGGGACCCACACGATTTTCAGGGCATCAAAAGATAACAGGAATCACACTATACAAAGATCAAAGATATGGAGCATGAATGACATGTGTAAACAAAATGGAAAAACAGGGTTGAGTATGCGCGAGTGACAAAACAGAGTTGAGGACGCGATTTTGCTAAAAAACCAAAACATGAGACGGTGAGAATACGAAAAAAATAGCGAAACGAAAGATGAGCGCCAAAAATTAATACGGCTAGAGCGAAAAAGCGACATGCGAAGTGTGCCTCTAAAAACCGGGTAAATTCAGATAAAACCAGACAGGAAGGTGATTCTTTTTGAGATAATGAAATAGAAGGGGAGCTAATGCAACCTTCCTTAAGCCCTGAGATGTGGGCTGCTTCAATGATTTCGCGCGTTAGTTGGTTTTTATGTTTTTTCAAGACAGTTGCCTTCTTAAAGTTAGGAATGCATTTCTTTTTGCGGTCACATACCCGGCAATGTGCGGGCAAGTTCCTCAATGGCGCCCCAGATGACACGGTGTGGTGGCTTTCCAAAATGAGTGTGGCGTATCTGCGGACGGCTTCATTGAGCTGCTATGCACTTACCTAAAATCTACAGTAACTGAGTGGAACGGCTCCAGATTCATACAAAAGCAAGGCATTTGTATCGGCTCTTGCACTGCCCCTATTTTGAGCGACCTTTTCCTGGCTATGCATGACAGATCCTTGAAGGACAAGCTCGAGTCTTCAAGCGTTCTCAAAATTTTACGGTCCGTTGATGACTTCCTGGTTCTCTTAGATTGCGACTCTGAAGCATTTAAAACAGAAGCAACTCAAGTCCTCCCCGTTTTTTCTAATAATTTATTACCTCTTGAAGTTACCCATGAATTCCCAGAATAAAACGCAATGCGGTTTCTAGAGTTAAAGGTTTTTTTCGGAGAGAACCACGTCTGCTGGTTACTTGAACCAAGAGCCAATAAGTCCAACCTGCCTTACGCCTCAGCCCACTCAAAACTTGCAAAAAGGAACATCGTGAAGTCAACTTTTATAAAAGCACTCACAAAATCTTGTGAACACAAGTTGCATGACAGTTTTTCGAATCAGGTGTTGAGGCTGACGCAATCAGGGTACTCGCAATCTCTCCTGTCGTCAATAGCAAAAAAGTCCTGATAGGTATGAAGCATGATAGGGAATCCCCGGATGACACGTGACAGCGGAACAAAAGGGTTGCCGTTTTGCCGTATCTGCACCAAATATCTCGTAATCTTAAGAAAATTGGTAAAAAAGCAGGCGTAGACGTCTTTTCAGCCCCACTGCGCTTGTCCAGCCTGTGCAACAAAGTGAACAAAAAGAATAAGAACAGTAGCTGTACAACCCGGCACCGAGACCCTTTTGTGCCTTGTGTGGTGGGCGCCGTGTATTCCATCCCTTTAACTTGCGGTAAGGCCTACATAGGCCAAAGAGGAAGATGTTTAAATGAAAGGTTAATAGAACACAAGAATGACTTAACTGGGGCGCCATTGAGGAACTTGCCCGCACATTGCCTGGTATGTGACAGCAAAAAGAAATGCATTCCTAACTTTAAGAAGGCAACTGCCTTGAAAAAACATAAAAACCAACAAACGCGCGAAATCATTGAAGCAGCCCACATCTCAGGGCTTAAGGAAGGTTGCGTTAGCACCCCTTCTATTTCATTATCTCAAAATGAAATCACCTTCCTGTCAGGATTTATCTGAATTTACCCGGTTTTTAGAGGCACACTTCACATGTCGCTTTTTCGTTCTAGCCGTGTTAATTTTTGGCGCTCATCCTTCGTTTCGCTATTTTTTTCGTATTCTCGCCGTGTCATGTTTTGGTTTTTTGGCAAAATAGCGCCCTCAACTCTGTTTTGTCACTCGTGCATGCTCAACCCTGTTTTTCCATTTTGTTTACACATGTCATTCATGCTCCCTATCTTTGATCTTTGTATAGTGTGATTCCTGTTATCTTTTGATGCCCTGAAAATCGTGTGGGTCCCAGTTTGTTCGCGTGGCTTGGCCACTCCCACTGGTGGGCTTTTTTTGGTGTGTGTATATAAGTGCGGGTTCAGTTTTCGTTCAAATAAAAGTTGGAAGTTCAGCGCTCTGTACTATCTTCTCCTTCTTCTTTCTTTTTGTTTTCGCGCTGCTGATACATATGGATCGCAACCAACTAGCCCGGCAGATGGTGTTACTGATTTCTTTTACTTGATATCCGGGGTCACTCCGGAATTTTTGGAAATGAGTTAGCCGACCAGGCTGCTGGTAGTGCTGGGCAATATGGCCATTTACACACCTCTACCCTTTCACGCCGTTGCGTGCATTCCCGTTTACACTATTCTTCACTTCTTTTATGGTGAACTTATTGGCAAGAAAATAATGGAGGCACAGAATTATTTAACTGGATCCCCGATACGCTCAATATTCATTCAATCCTTCTACTTAGTAGTCCTCTTATTACTTTACTCACTGGGCATGGTCGTTTCCCTTGCTACTTAAAAAAAATTGGCTTATCTCCTTCAATTTGTTCATACGGTGTTTTGTGCGAAGATGTCAGTCATTACTTCCGGAATTGCTTTCTTACTGCTCCTTTAGTTTCCCGTTTTGTCTCTCTGCCCATCTGACATTACAATTTCTACTTACCCCTCTCTTTTGAATAACCCTGCTGCTTGTGCTGTTCAGATTCAAATGGCTCATCTCATTAGCAGCACAATTCCTACACATTCTCGATGAGTACTTTCGTTACTATCATTTTTCCTGCATAAGCTCTGTACAGAGAAGTGCTCTGAGTTCCTTTGCTGGACAATGATGTATCTTTCTTTGGTCTGACACTGTGTTTGAACCAACTGTGCCTGTGACTTTTTCTGTGCTGACATTTTCTGTGACAATCTGTGCTTCTGACTGTCTGTGGTGTCTGGACCAACTGTGTCTGTGACTTTATCTGTGCTGACATTATCTGTGACTTTATCTGTGCTTCTGACTGTCTGTGGTGTCTGGACCAACTGTGCCTGTGACTTCATCTGTTCTAGTAATCTCTGTGACGTTATCTGTGCTTTTGTCTGTTCTGCGCCTTTAGAGTTTTATGTATTTTGTTTGTTTGTTGGTTCTATTTTCCTGCTTTTCTCTTTAAATTAGGTACTTTTTGAGCGTTTAGCTCCTTTTCTTTTTTTTTATTGGCTTTAAGCCCGGTGAAGCGTTGCTGGTCCGGGCTCCCTCTCTCTTTTATTTATTTTTTTTGTTTTTTTTCTGAGAGGGCCAATAAAAAGGGGTGTAGAAGGTCCTTATGTGAAAATACTGGAAGATATTTACTACGAGTGCGTAGCTACCATGATCCTCCATATAGTCAGCAATAAAATTGAAATAAGGGCGCGAGGCAGGGAGACACGATCTTGCCAATTGTATTCACCTGCTTTTTACAGGAGGTAGTCCGAGGCCTGAATTGGGAACAGTTGGGGATAACAGTTAATGAATAATACCTAAATAACCTGCGATTCGCTGAAGACCTTGCCTTGCTGAGTCAATCGGGAGATGAATTGCAAAGCATTATCAATGAGTTAGGCAGAGCAGAACACTGGGTAAAAAAATTAACATGCAGAAAACCAAAGTAATGTTCAACGCTCTGGCAAGAGAACAGCAGTTCACAACTTTTTTCCAGGTGCTGGAAGCGGCAAAAAAATGTCTTCTTAGGGAAGGTAGCGACAGCTGATCTGGATCATGAGCGGGAAATAACTACGAGAATAAGAATGGGGTGGAGCCCATATGGCAGGTTCTCTAAGATCGTCAATGACAGTTTACCAATAACCCTCAAGAGAAAAGTATACATCAGCTGTATCTTACCAGTGCTCATCTACAAAAAGAAACGTGGAGGCGAACTAAAAGGCTTGACGTCAAGTTAAGTACAACGCAGTGAGCTATGGAAAAAAATGATAGGTGCAACGTTAAGAGACCGGAAGCAGGTAGAGTTTGTGAGAGAACAGATGCGGGTTAATGACATCCTAGTCGTAAATAAACGAAAGAAATGGGCTTTGGCAGGGCATGTAATGTGAAGGCTAGATATAGCCGCTGGTCCTTAAGAGCAACGGAGTGGATTCCAAGGGAAGGCAACCGTAGCAGGGTGCGGCAGAAAGTTAGGTGGGCGGATGAAATTAAGAAGTTTGCGGGCATACGGTTGGCAGAGTTGGTAAAGGAGAAGGTTAATGGGAAAGATATGGGAGAGGCTTTCGCCCTGCAGTGGGTGTAGTCAGGCTGATGATGGTGATGATGTATGCTCTTTGTTACTCGTCTCACTCGTACGTTTGCACTGTTCCACCCAAAATGTTTACCTAAAGTCAAATGGAATGATTTTTGGCTCCGACATGCTAGCCATGTTCACAAAGACACAAACGACAGGACGGAATGTTGTTTCATTTATCCTTTTGGAGGACAAAAAGTTGGGGGAGTTGGTTTGAGTTTGCCGTATTGTAACAGCGCAAAAGACAATAGACCAAGAAATAGGCAAGGCAACATAGCGCTGAATGAAACGTAATCCTTTAATTAGGAAGGACTGTTTTTATAGGCTGCAGCTTATAGGTCTGTAAAAACAGCTCTTTGTAAATAATGATTCAGTGGTTTGTAAGCGCTGTGTTGTCTTCCCTTTTTCTAGGTCTGTAGCCTTTCGCGCTGTGACAGTTTGGCAAATTTGTCCAGCGGTAGGCGCCGTTTTATTCTTCCTCGCGCACCTTTACGACCAGATAGACTTTCATCAAAACCTCAACTTGGTGGTAGCTGCGAGTGGCGCACCTGAGCCGCTGGGTTCGGGAGATCCATCATCGACCTGGTGTCTGACGAAGACTTGCGCAGAGCCCGAAGAAGAGGAGGACTCCTGGTAAAGGGGCACGTCTAGCTCGCGCAGTTTTCCGCAGCATGCGCGGTAGTAGTCTCTTAGCTTCTGCACCTTCCGCTGGTACTTCGCGGCCCGCTGCTCCGGCTGCGACGGGTCCTGCCCAAAGAAGACACACCTTCTCGATCAGAGCGTCGCCATCATAAGTCTAACTAAGCCCCTCAGATAAACTAAGCCCCTTTACCTACAGGTTAACCCTGTCATGTAGTCAAAGCATTCCCACAAACGCCCTAATTTCATTAGCTGCTCTCCTGGCTCTCTGCCGTCACTTGCTATCCGCTTGCCTTCACTACGAATCCGCTCCTTTATTTTATTTATTACTGATATCAAGAATCCTGCCCACTGTCTTTTGGTAGCCATGGCAGGAGTGGAAAAAGGTACGAGGGTAAAAAAAATCACAAGAGAGGAAAAAATCGGGGCCAGGGGGAGGGGACGGGGTTAAAGGCGAGGTGACAGAGCTGTTTAAAATGAACAAGAAGTGTAGGAGCAAAATGAATACAAGCAACTGAGACACCATTGGGTGTCACTATATCACATCATCTGGCGAAGTTTCAGGGTAAGGTATCGTCCCTGCCAAGGGATACCGAGGAAAACTTTGTGAAATTTTTGTTGTTTCTAAAAGTTGATAATTGTGATTTTAGTGCGCTAGCACTGAAGTCCACATTCACGGAAAAATCCATTTGTCCTTGTGGTCTTCTGGCAGGTGACCCAACTGTTTGTGCGCAACCTGCCCAGGTGTAATATAGATCGCCACGTGTAATTTGCATCTGGTACGCTGGAGAATATTGTTACTACCCAGTGGAATACCCGCATAAATTTATTCAGACAAAATAGATGATTTTCAATATTTTATGTGCGTGTAATCTACTGATCACATAATAGTTTTTGTAAGCTTCAAGTGTAACCGTGTGTGAGCATGAAACGACTGTAATAAACATTGTGTCATGTATCTACTACGCTTCATCTATGCCATGCAGACACACAGAATACACTTGATGTACCACTTTAATCACACAGCATATCATGCATGACAAAGCATAGCCACGATAAACATTACAAAACCAAGATAAACAAGGCAGAACAATGGTCACACAGTGCTAGCTCCCCTAATCTGTATTTGGCTGAACTACGCAAATTGACACTCATTTTTTTGTGGCTCTGCTGACATTTTCCGACAATAAAGCGCACTCTTACTGCCGAAAAAAAAAAAATGGAGCCATGTTGGCGCAACTGGTCCCGCCTTTTTTATTCAAATGCCATGTGCGTCAAGGACTTCACCACTCAGAGGCAGAGAAAGCCAAGCAGCGTGGTTTAGCCTGAAATACCAACGGAAAAAGCTGCACTTAACATCATTGCAGACGACTAGTGAAAAAACATGTAGGAGTCCAGTCTTTCCTAAGAACAGGGTAATCAATCGATGAAGGCGAGCGAACTGCAATCAGACGTCAGTGCCCTACAGCCCTGCCAGGCAATATCTTGCTGCAAATATTCCAAAGCCTAAGAAAGCGCACGTTTTTATGAGCATGAATGAATGGAAGGATGTCAGGAGCGTCGCCTTGGTTGTGGCAGGCGCCACCTGGCTCGATATTCTATGTCTTTGTATTTCTCTTAAGAGGCTGTCAAATTTAGCGGTATTAGCTACAAATTCGCCATTTTCAAGTATAAATTCTATTAATTTTACTTTTCACAAATTTGTAATGCTTAATTCGTATACTTATGTCACCGACATAGGACCCCGGGGAGAGTGACTGAGTCTCCATCGACATCGGATAGATACTGCCATATTCTTGTATGAGATGTTAAATTGTTTCTTCATAACAACACATGGGGCTGGATGGATCGGATTCATGACACTATTTTACTGCAAGGAAACAGGACACTGAAACAGGGACGACACGAGTGGTTCTGACAGGTGTAATTTTTATTGGGAAACACGTGAACGCATACGGCAAAAAGACTTTGCACGAGAGACTACCAATCTCAACAAGTGCCGGTTGTTGCATAGTGACCTTTGGCGTTGTCGTCGCCATGTTATTCTTGTTTTCGCACGTTTTTTTTTTCATATTTACACGTGTACACGTGTACACATATTTATCGGGCGACCACGTTTCGCCGCCTAACAAGTGTTATCGCACAGCGCGGGACGCGCCTGCATCTATCCGAAATTTCTGGAAAGTCATCGATGACTTGCCAGAAACTTCAGATAGATGCGAACCTGTGCCCACAAAAAGAGGCTACACTTACAGCACAACGGTAGCGGCGAACACGGTCGGCGATCGTCGAAAATCTGATCCGCGGGTCAAGCGCGTCGGCTGTTATATAGCAGTCGTCGAATGTTCCAGACCCGCGTTGGGACCCGCGTGCTTTCCACAACGTTCTACACCATTCGCGTCAGGCGATGAAATCAGATAACATAAGGTTCGGCTACAACAGACAGCGAATAGAAGCATCGATGACTTGCCAGAAACTTTGTATAAATACAGGCGCGTCCCGCGCAGTGCGATACCACTTGTTAGGCGGCGAAACGTGGTCGCTTGATAAAGATAAGTACACGTGTCAATATATATTGCCGTGTTTTCAAATAAAAACTGCAGTTGTCGCAAGCGCTCATGTTGTCTTTCTTTCAATGTCCTGTTTACTTGCTCTAAATTAGTATGATGTTCTCTCATATTTACCGCACATTGGACATGTGTGATGTTCTTGGTCAAATTTCTTTTTGTAGCTTCGCGTATTAAGCCACCCTGATCTTGCTTCAAAGAGTAGGGCACTGCATCTTGAATTATCATAGAGCTATTCCTTCCTGATTTGCCTTTTTAATTTCAATGTCGTATTACACTCTGCTTCTTTTCCATACAATTAATAGAGTACTCTTCGTCTTTATCTCTAGTTTAAAGCTCTTTATTTGCCCGTACTTTTTCCTGCTCACTTGCTGGTTAGTTTCCTAGTGCTTTTCCGCCACTGTGAGTAAACGCTCTTTCTGTACAAGCATATAAATACGTTAGCTGACCAATTGTTTCCTCAGGCGTTCTTCACAAAATATTTCACTTTGCTTCGAACGATGCCTCGCCCATGTCCTCCTGCAATGCCTCATTTCTGGTTGCTTATCTTCCAACAGCTCTCTGGTTTATTTTTAACCCTGACTGAACCTCTTCACCAGCCACCCAGGTTTGCCACCCCCCCCCCCCCCCGGCGTCGCTGCATAAGTGTGGCGTTGAAATTCTTTTTTAAGTGCTTAAGCGGAAATGCAAAATATTGCAGCACTAGTGGTCCTTGGTGGGAGCGAACACGAAAGCGTTTGTAACACATGACGGTCTAATCATTTCAGGGAAAACTCAGCGAGGCTGTTTCACTCTCTCAAACACGTGAGGTTAAAGCCAATGCGCGTGTAATTATAAGCCTGTCTGCAGTAATGGAAAAAGTAAAGGCACCAAATTTTGGTTCTGTGAGTTTTTTTTGAATTATTTTAAGGCCATCACTGGGCATGAATCAGAAAGATATAATTGCCTCACTCAGAGAAATAATTTGTTATTAAATTTATTCTTTTTTGTTGAACAGCTGGAAAGCAGCTATGATATCCTATACGGGTTGAGGAAATATTGAGGTCACGCTAGGCAAACAAAAATTACGAGTATGATTCTTAGCGCAGGCTAGTGATGAGAATTGAAAGCAGCACAGCAGTAAGTTTATTTCACTTTTTGTATTGCCTATGATGACCTTAAACTTGTCCGCGCATATATGCAATGTCACCGCTACCATTTTGCCGTTAAAACTGACAGAAAATAACTTGACAGACAAAACTGCATTACAAATTATGAATGCATTAGCTTTGGAGAGTTCTGTGCAAGCGGAAATCGCTACCGCCGTCACACCTAAACCGTAGCCGTCACGCGTGCCACGACGGATATCACGATTCAGGTTGCTCTTTCCGAGCAACCCCCCGAGACCAGTGATGAATGCTTTAGCATTAGAAGAGTCTGTGCAAGTGGAAGTGTCGTTACGCGCCACGCAGAAGCTGATGCGAACGTTGTGCCACCGATGGCTGCATTTGGAACAGCCACCAGCCGGTGCAGTGGCGCATCGCTTAATGCCTGCACTACTGCGACGGGACTGGAATGAGCATTAACAGTTATCAATGAATGCAAAGCAGATAATGATCAATTCTTCATACATTCGTTCATGATGAAAGTAGCGCGAAAGACAAGGATGAAAGGGAGACGAAAGACACGACACGAGGGCAAGTGTCTTGCTTCTTCCTTTCGACTTGTCTCTCGCGCTACCTTCACCATCAGTCCTATTGAACTTGCCTAACTTCCCAACTTAATGAATATTGTCACGTAGTGGTGTCTGCAATCCGGGGAGCAGAACGGCAGCGAAAATGGTGCCTAAACAAAACTTCTTATTTGGGCTGACTTGCGCCCACGATGGACTGAATCACTCGCCGGCGGCGTATAACAACCGTGCTCGGCGGTCATCTAACACAATGCCGCCGCTCTCGGCCGTGCTCAATTTAAAGCCGATAGCGAACTTTCCAGATAAGGCGTGCAAAGTTACTAGAACATTCCGGTAGAAATTAGAATCTGCTCTGCCTGGATGCGATCAGTTGAGATAAATTTCGTCACGTCTTGCATCACAAACAAAGCGATTAAGCGGTGTGGCGGTAGATTTGAAGAATGAACAAACACTGCAAAGATTCGAGGTATTATTCCCCTCTCAAAGAAGCGTCGACCCGATGTATTAACACAAATAATGCGACTAGCAACAAATAAAAGGATCTTGCGAAAATAAACAGAGTGCGAAAATGCAGCGTCCTTTAGCACGCATAATAGGGCTTCAGACGCACGACATGGACAACTTCTGATCGTACGCGGCGTCGCTGGGATGCAGTCATTGCGTCAGGATGACTTCATAATCCAGCTCACCTAGCTGACACAGAACCTTGTACGTGCCGAAATAGTGGCGCAAAAGCGTTTCTCTCAATCCACGTCGGTGAATGGGCGTCCAAACCCAGACTTGGTCTCCTGGCTTGTATTCCGCGTTGCGTCTTCGTAGGTTGTAGCGTCTGGCGTCGGACCGCTACTGATCTTTGGTCCGTAATCGGGCAAGCCTTCGAGCTTCTTCAGCGCGTTGTAGGTAGGCGGCGACGTGGACGCTCTCTTCTTCTGTAACGTTGGGCAGCATGGCGTCTAGCGTGGTCATGGCCTCCCTGCCATTGACGAGCCTAAAAGGCGTCGTCTGGGTGGTCTCCTGCACTGCGGTGTTAAAGGCGAAGACGACGTAAAGCAGGACGACGTCCCAGGTCTTGTGTTCGGCATCGACATACATGGCGAGCATATCGGCGGTGGTTTTGTTCAGGCGCTCGGTCAGTCCGTTGATCTGCGGATGGTATGCAGTTGTCCTCCGGTGGCTGGTTTGGCTGTAACCCAGGATGGCTTGCGTTAGTTGCGCCGTGAATGTTGTTCCTCTTTCCGTGATGAGCACATCGGGGGCACCGTGTCGCAGAAGAATTCCATCCACAAAAAATCTGGCGAATTCTGCTGCTCTTCCGTTCGTTAGGGCTTTTGCCTCAGCGTAGCGGGTCAGGTATAGTCGGTCGCTATGTTGATCCACTCATTTCCAGAAGTTGACTTTTAGAAAGGGCCAAGCAAGTCCATGCCGATCTACTGAAAGGGCCTTGAGAGGGGTTCAATGTGGGTGAGAAATCCTGCCGGCCGGCTGGGAGGGGTCTTTCGTGGTTGAAAATCTCGGCAGGTTTCCACATAATGTGCGACATCGGCAGACAGTCGGAGCCAGTAATACTTATCTTGAATGTGGTGGAGGGTGCGAGTAAACCCGAGATGTTCAGCTGCCGGCTCCTCATGTGGAGCCTGTAGAACGTCTTTGCGGTATTTTGTTTGCTGCGAAGGTCTTCTCCATGAGGACATCATTCTGCACACAGAAGGAAGACAGTCCTCGCTTGAATGAGGCGGGGGGTGATGAAACTTTGTCTTCCAAGTACTCGATGACACATTTTAGGTCGGGATCCAAGCGTTGCTGCTGGGGAAAAGAGCTGGGGCTGATGGGTCCCAGGAAGGCGTCCTCATCGTCGTCCGGGAGCGGCGCATCTACAGGGGCTCGCGAGAGGCAGTCGGCGTCAGGTTGCTTGCGCCCGGACTTTTAAACGACGGTGACGTTAAACTCTTGGAGGCGCAGACTCCATCGAGCGAGGCGGCCAGAGGGGTACTTCAAATTGGTAAGCCAGCACAGCGCGTGGTGATCACTGACTACCTTGAACGGTCGTCCGTACAGGTAGGGGCACAATTTCGACGTAGCCCACACGATGGCAAGGCGCTTCTCAGTCGTCGAATGGTTAGCCTCGGCCTTGGAAAGGAAACGGCTGTAGTATGCGAAGACTTCTCCAGCCCGTAGCTTTTTTGAACGAGGACGGCACCTAAGCCCACGCTGCTTGCGTCGGTATGAACTTCAGTATCGGCGTTTTCGTCTACAAGCGCGAGGATCAGTGGGGACAATAAACTACGCTGAAGTTCTTTGAAGGCTTCTGCTTGCGGCGCTTCCCATTTAAATGGCGCGACTGTCATCGTCAGTTGGGTCAGGGGCACTGCGATGCACGAAAATCTTTTCAGAAATCGTCGGTAATATGCGCACAGTCCGAGGAATCTGCGCACTGCTGTTTATCGGCCGTCGGTGGAAACTTCAATAGCAGTTGTTTTTGCGGCTCTGGGCGTACTCCGACCTTGCTAACGATGTGACCTAGAAACAGCAGCTCTTCATAGGCAAAGGGGCACTTGTCTGCTTTCAAGGTTAGGCCAGATGGCTTGGGGTCTAGTGCTGTTCGAAGTGTTTTGAGATGCTCTTCAGAGTTCGAGGCGAAGACAAAGATGTCATCTAAATATACCAGAAAAATTTGCCACTTTAGGCCTGCCAGCACTTTGTTCATTACTCGCTAGAACGTCCCTGCTGGGGAACAGAGACCAAATGGCATCACCTTGAACTCAACGAGCCCATCCGGAGTGATGAATGCCGTCTTCTAGTGATCTCCCTCATCGACCTCAATTTTCCAGTAGCCACTCTTGAGGTCCATCGATGAGAAATACTTTTCGTTGCAGAGCAGGTCCAGTGTGTCGTCGATGCGGGGGAGGTGGTAGACGTCGTTCTTTGCTATGCTGTTCAAGCGGCGGTAATCAACGCAGAATCGACGTGTGCCGTTTTTCTTTCTCACTAGTACAACAGGTGCCGCCCATGGGCTGTTTGAAGGCTGGATGACGTCGTCGAGAAGCATTTCTTCCACTTGGTCTCGGATGGCTTGTCGTACTCGCGGCGACACATGGTAGGGGCTTTGACGGAGAGGTCGGGCGTGCTGGTGGGTTATAATGCAAGCATGGCAATTGGCGTTTATCGGACCTTCGGCGACGACGAAAAACACTCGCTGTAGCTTCGAAGCAGATTGCGGATCTGGTCTTGTCTGTTCCGGGGCAGGGATGAGTTGATGTGTAAAAATGGGCGAGTTCTCTTGGTCACGCGAATAATCTGCGGATGGGTCGGAGAGGGCGAACGAGTCTCGCACCAAGAGGGGAATCAGCCGGGCCAGTTGGTGCATAACAAGAATAATTCAAAGCGCTAAGGACGGGACAAAGTGAAAGGAGACACACACACACCAAAGCTACACTTTGTCCCGTCCTTAGCGCTTTGAATTCTTGGAGTCCCGTACGTCGGATATTTCGTCGAAGAAAACAATCGTCTTTCCTCTATTAATTTTCCGGTATTCTTCGCTGAATTTAGACAGCAGTACTTTGGCCAGACCATTGCGGAATTGTGATGCCTCTTGCGATACTGATTCCGCGGTCTAGAAGCACCTGTATGTTCCCCTCGATGATGGCGTCAGCGTTATGGCTTACATGGCGCCTACTGTCACGATAACGCTTGAACGGGGTGGGACGCTCACTTTTTCCTCCAGGGCAATCAGGGAAACGTGATTTTAAAGAGTTCTCATCGAAGGGATGGCTTCGTCCGTCGAAAGCGTCATCAGCTTGGATCGCAGGTCGATGATCGCCTCATGCTCACTAAGTAAATCTATGCCCAAGATCACTTTGCGGGAACATTGCCGTAGCACTACGAAAGTCGCAGGATAGGTGTGTCCTTTGAGAGTCACTCGCGCAGTGCAACGTCTGGATGGCGTAATGAGGTGGCCCCCTGCGGTGCGAATTTGAGGCCGTCCCAAGCGGTCGTGACTTTTCTCAGCTGCGCAGCGAATGTTTCATTTATCACCGAGTAATCAGCTCCTGTGTCGATTAGAGTGGTAACCTTCCGGCCGTCGATAGTCACTTATAAGTCGGAGGTAGTGGCCCTTGCATTGCACGTCGCCCTCTGCGTCGCGACACGGTTTCGTCGTGCATGCGAGTCGCTTGTGGGGCGTGTCGTCGAAGCTTTTCTGGGTGGCGTTTTTGTTTTGAAGGCAGTTCGCGTCATGGTCGGGGTTGTCATTTTGTGCGGCGTCGGTGCAGCGAGTGTAGCTTCTTCACGTGGCGTAACGGGTGCAGCGTCTTCATGCGGCGTGGTCGGTGAAGGATCTTCGGCCTTTCGCTCGTGAGCAACCTCACCTCCAGAGGTTGCTCTCTTTAGTTCCCCCAACGAGGGCTGAGAGACCTTCCTCGCACCGCGGCTGCGTAGCCGTAGTGATTTTGTCTCTAAATGGTGACAGCAGGAACGAACTATGGTCTACTGTGATTGAATGTGTGCGTATATGGTGTCTTCTGGAGTGGACTACGTTATACTGTGAGTGAATGTGTGCATGGATGGTGGAACTGCAATGGACGATGTTCTACTGTGACTGAATATGTGCATAGTTGAGGAACATATGAACAACAGTACCTAATTTTTGTTGTTAGTACAGATCATTCAATGACTCCTGGCTACACTCATGTTTTTCGGGCACCAAAACACAAATCTGATTGCTGAGAAAATCGAATTCAGAAATTTTCACACACTCGGTCCAAAACTTGCGAGGTGAAGACCGAAATGTACCTTAAGACCCCCGCGAAAGGCAGTGTCGCCCACTGATCTTCACTTCGGGCTCTCGAAAGTAAAGCCACCGGAAGTAAGCAGCCTCGACCCAGAGGTCAGCCTTTAGCAGTACACGAAGTAAAACCTCAGCATGGTTTTTCAATTTCAGTTGGCACTTCATCTTTTGCCAGTTTCGTCTTTTTGGACGAAAATGCCAACCTGTTGCGCCATCAGCTGCATAACGAGACCAGCAGAATCTTAGGGAAAGATGTTTCAAAAATAAGGGTCGGTTGCATTGCAGTGCGACGATACTAACCGACGACAGGACCTCGCTAGACACAGTACGCGAGAAAATGGTCCGCAGCCTTGTCTGCCAGACTTATATCGTCCCGTTGCGCTAGCAACGCCAACTCCTAATCTTTATTGAGATGCACGCTCCCGCGCTCTAAGCCCAAATCAATGAGCCAAGCACAATGAGCTTTTATTCGTGATACTTGATACAGATGACTTCTAACACCGCTTGTCATACGCTCTGCACAGTCAGTCGTTTCTCGCGCTGTGCAGTTGAAAGGTGGCTGTGCTATGGAATCAAGTTTAAAGCCCGTCTGGAAGATAAATGACACCTTAAAGGGAAACATTACCCTCCGTCGATGAGACGAGGCATCGGCTGCCTACAACTACAAACTGAAACTGCGGTAGCTTCAAGCGATGATCGAAAGTCAGCAGGATTTCCGCGCCATCGTTTACCTTTTCTTTGTTTCGCGAAAATTAAATTTTAGGATTACCTGAGCCTCATCGTCAATCCACCAGTGCTTTTTTACGCGGTTTGCCCAGAGTGAGATGAGCAGGTTGTAATGAGGTCACAATGTTGGCGCCGCTTGCAGGCCCTATTAAACTAAGGCCCACTAAAATGAAGGCAAGAAAAGATGCACAAAACAACAGGAAAATAACAGAGCTAAACAAGCATAAAGAAGGCTAAACAAAGAAAAACGTGCTAGCACACCTAGGTCCTTTTAGCTTGACCAGGCCCATCGGGAGCCTATTTATTAGTTGTGCTGAAAAATACGTGCGAAGTACCACACACGTGAACCATCATCTGTCATTTGGATCATATAAGAAAAACCTTTCTCAGTGCGGATTATTGTGCACGCACTATGTGAGGCGCAGGCACCCAAGGCAAGATTTCCCGCGAAAAAAAAAAGACGTTCAACCGGCAATGCGTTCTTGTCAAGATATCGCGTGAATCCCCTACAGACAGCCAGACTAGAGCTGGGTGGAACGCGCACTGATTCCTTTCCGTTTACCACCCACGGCAAGCAATTCATGAACGTAGAAATCATTAGGACCACGACAGCGTCAGTCACAAGGGTTGTCTGCGATCATATATACTGCGTATTGTTAGTCGACAACACGTGACAATCGACAGCACAGTGCGCAGTTTGATGAGAAATGTGCGTGCAGTTTTTTACTGAGATGTGGTGCTGACCGAAATACATTAGCGCACAACTGCTACTCGATTGATTTTGAGGATCCCTCGAAGCTTATGTGCATGATTCACGACAGCACACAAAGCACCCAAGGCCACACGCTTGCGTTATTGTCTGCGATGTGTACATGCGTGAGCGCGATCAGCAGTTTTTCCTACATTCTGAGTCTGCCCTCGATAACGTCAGGTACTCTCCTCTGCACCTACGGAGCATATTTTTTACCGTACTTTGTTGTATCGACGTGCAGAAGAACCGATGCAGCGGAAAAGCCTTATCGATAGAGTGGGGGCAGAGCCATCCTGCACTTGCACTTTGCCCTGTGACCAATGGTGTGTTCAGTTTAGGTTTTCGGTTTCTAGCCGCGTTTCCGTTCTATGGCAGTGGCACCTCTTATTGGTCGCGTTGCAAAGACATCGTAGAAATGTGCTGTGGCAGCTGATTTTTCGCAGGAGCGTTGAATTTGGAAGAGTTTCGAGACTTTCATTTGCGGTTTTCTCGGCAATGCAGCTAACTTTTAACGTAGAAAAAACATCGGCAGTGTTCCCTAGGCATAAAGTATCCGTCTTGCTTAGTTTGAGTTTCCTTTTAGTGTCCCTTTAACACATTTGCACACAATGCACTGGCTAATAATGAAAAAGCCATTTTATACTGGCCCATTTCTGCAACTGCCTCTGTAATATGAGGCAAGATGTTCCGTTAAGAAAAATTGATAAGAAATGAACCCTCATTGACCACATGCCTGCCACCAACCTCTGCTCTCTGGCGGCAGAAGGCAAGTTCCTTCTGGATTCCCGGCAGCCAGAAGAGAATTTCAGAAGGGGAGTTCAGGTCATCCTGCATGGAAAAAAATAACAATCAGCTACTACGATGCATCAATTAACAAGCTGATTCGCAGCTAACAAGTAGAAAATTAATTACTTATATGGCCACTGCAGGACAAAGGCCCATTAGTTAACCTTGCCCTGCATCACCCGCTGTGACCTTGTCATCGTAAACTTTCTTATCTGCCCGGCTACCTCTCTGCTGTTCTTCCTCTACATTTCTATTCCAAGCAATCTATTCTGTTACTTTTAAGGCGCTTCGGTTACCTTTGAAGGTAACCGAATGCAATTTCAAGGTAACCAAATGCCTGCAAGCCATTAACCTGCATTTGGCCCCGGCCTGCTCTGCCCTCTTTCTGTCTCATAACGTTACTTCTATCGGTTTCCCTTCCAAAGCTTGCTACGTTTTCCTCAACTTAAGTTCAGCCTCCAAAACAAATGCATGACATCTAAACAAATCACGAAGAACTAAAGGCTTCCAGGAAGAAAGCTTTCTGAAAACATTTCGGAGTGGTCTTTTTCTGGCTAGGTGCCATCTTTGCAAAATACATGCTCCTCGTTGACATAGTCGAGCACTCAGGGCGTCTGCTGTCACCTTGTACCGAGGTGTAGGGAATCAGGGGTGATAAAGTGCTTCACCGTGAGACTAAGAAGCAAACCATGCAGCCTGGTTACTTTTGGAAGAGACTGTTCACATCATCTGCAGTTGATGCTAATAAAGTAGCAGCAAAATACTACCGACAGTAAAGCGCAGTCTTGAATGAACAAGTGTACCCAAAATGTATTGTCTGCCCGCCGTGTGAATAACTGGCTCTCTCGCCATATCCACCTGTTACTACAAGCATCTCAACCACGAACAAAGGCGTAATGCAACCTCTGGCGACAGCCTTCAGTCAGCGAACCGTGGCAGGTGTGTGCCGATGCCCTGGACACTGACCAAGCTATCCAATCAAAAATTTAAGCACCATCGAAAGTGCTAAAATCTACTCTGGACTCAGTTATCCCATTGAGGCATAGTCATTGTCACTGCTATTTTATTTAGTATGTGTTGATGCTACGTTTGGTTACGCACAAATAATTAAACAACAAAACAAAATGACAAGGATATAGCCTGCGACGTCAGCCATCTACAAGCAGCCGTGTGCTAGCTCCTCAGTTGCAACATGATGCCGTGTCCTTGATCTGCTCATTTTGGGCAGCCAAGCATGCTTCCTAGCAATTACTCGTCCGCATCAACAGCCATGGAGACACAGTCTTCATCGACTGGCTCAGTGAAACCGAGTGAACTAAACAATTCTGACTTAAAAAAAGCCACAACAATAAATTTTTGGTTGCAGTGCTTTCGCGTCACTAGTGTGCGTGAGTCGTGACGCGGATTCATCTACGCGCAGTAAATAATGCAATAGTAAATTTTTTATATTGTTTAGGTTTGAATCGGCGAATGATCTGTGACGCAAAAGTTCAGTCTAGGTCTCATCTTGCACAAAAATATAACTGTCAGTGTGCTGCTGCGTTGCGTGGCGTTGTTTTAATTCAATGATACTCTTTTACCCCGAGAACCGAAATGACATAATATGAACAGCTGCCAAAAATATCTTTGTGTTGGTGCGTCTCATGTCACTTGTATGGCATCAGCTTCTCAACGAAATTAAAGTGACAAAGTTATGTAGTGTTCGGAAGTATGCCATAAAGCAACTCAGGCTGTCAAGCGCCATACGCAGGGTAAAATTTTCTTTGTTACAAGAAAGGAATGTAGACCGAGTTTGTTTAAAGACAGCTTTTCCTTTAAGAATCTAAACCCACATAACAAGTCTACAATTGCATTTTCTCTTGACAGTAAGCCGGGGTGAAATGAAGTGCCATTTTAAAACATAGTAAAACCCTTTATTCGTTGCTAAAATTTAAGCATGTATTTAAAATGTGGTTTACCGTGACCGTCTCTCAGCATGCTTCATAGGCAGGCTTTTTTGTTGGCAAGAAAAAGAAAAAGTGAAAGTGAAACTTACTCCCCTTACTCACATTTTTCATTTCACTTTCATAATAATAATAATAATAATAATAATAATAATAATAATAATAATAATAATAATAATAATAATAATAATAATAATAATAATAATAATAATCAATCTTTATTTTTTCGGTGCCCAGGAACAACCCAAAGGTCTTGGTGCTGGTACACCATTCACACGCACAAAATGTACATTTATTTCACTACAAAGGAAGACACTCAGGGGAGGTAATGCAGCAGTCAAGGCGATAGAAAAAAAAGACACATAAACTAGGCGTGACAGCAAGCATGAAGCAAAAAAGCGAAAACAAGGAAACAGCGAGAACAGCAGTAAATGAAAACAGCTAGAACAGGCAACAGACATATAAATACTAATAAAACAAATAAACAAAGAGAATGAACACAAGAACGACCGATAACAGCTAAGTACAGCATATATCAAAATACAAACAAGAATAAAGCCAATACTAATATGAACGAATAAGAGATCTCTGAAATACAAGCTAGAAATACAATCATACACAACAAGAAATGTAATTAGTGAACGCGTTACAGACAATCAGGCGTGAGTACACAGTATTAAAGAAATAATAAATAATGAAAACAAGTACACGTGATGTACAATTAAGGAGAGAAAAAAACAATATAATACCGGTGCAAACGCACAAGTGTAGTAAAGACAAAATGCATGAAAGGGGAAGTTATGTATGAGAAAAAGAGTGCTCAAAGTGGAACGTCACGGACATTCAACATAAAGGAAGGGAGAGAATTTTCGAATATATCAAGGTGAGGACAAAGAGAATTAAACAACTTCTGCATTCTGTCCAGAGGGGAGAGGGAGTGCAGGAGCGCAGAAACTTGGAATGGTCTGAATTCCCTTATGCTCTTTCGCGGTACACGCAAAAGGATACGCGCTAGGAGCTGAGGGCATAGAATGTGACCATGAAGAAGTTTATACAAGAAAATTATATCTGCCCTCACGCGACGGCAGCTAAGAGAAGGAAGCTGCAGTGAGTTACTCCGTCTGGGACGAGAGCTGGAAGTTTTGCAAGAAAACCGATGTTGAAATATGCGTAAAAACTTTAGCTGAACTCTGTCGATTTTTTCACAGTTCGACTGGCAAGTGCCGTTCCAAACAACAGACGCATATTCCAAAAGCGGCAAGCATATGGAGAGGTAGAGCTTTAAGAAAGGGAGTTGGGATCGAAACTCTCTCGAAAGCCTGCAGATGAAGCCGAGTGTACGCATAGCCCGTAGAGCAATGCGTTTTGTATGAGAGGAGAAGCTGAGGCTACGGTCGAAAAGTACGCCGAGGTCATTAATTTCATCAACCCTGGGCAGCGGCCTACCATTCACAGAATAAGTGTAGAGAAGACTGTGCGTTTTACGAGTAAATGAGACAACCTTGGTTTTAGATGAATTGAGAGTGAGCCCATTCTTCAAGCACCAATCAGAGAAGGCGGATATGTCCGATTGCAATGACAAGCAATCATGAAGAGTATGTATTGCCTTGAACATTTTTATATCGTCCGCATAAAGGAGAAACGAGGAGTTTTTGACCACGGAGGAAACGTCATTGATAAAAACAGAGAACAGAAGCGGGCCTAATACCGAGCCCTGAGGAACTCCGCTGGTTGGAGTGTAAAGAAATGAGGTCTGTCCATTTACACTGACAAAGCAGGACCGATCAAGAAGATAGTTGCGTAAGAGGGCTACAATTGAAACGTTGATCTCAAGCAGCAGAAGCTTTTGAAGAAGTAAAGAGTGAGTAACAACGTCGAAAGCTTTGCTCAAATCACAGTACACAGCGTCTACCTGACTCCTCTGAAGGACTTCAGCTGATGTATACGTCATAAAAGTCACAAGGTTTGTTGTAGTAGAACGACCTTTTATGAAACCATGCTGATTATGTATGATTACATGTTTGAGGTGGAAGGAAAGTACTTTGTGCAAAGCTAATTCAAAAAGCTTAGAGGTTGCACAAAGAAGAGAAATGGGGCGGTAGTTCGAAACATCAGATTTGTTTCCTGATTTGAAGACAGGGAAAACACGCGCCGTTTTCACACGCAGGGAAAGGCAGAATTTTTCAAACAGTTATTAAATATCGTGGTTAAAACAGGGACGAAGGTACTATTGAAGGCTTTTATTATGGCGGCTGGAATGCCATCAGGTCCAGGGGACAAAGATGGTTTCAAACACTTAAGACTCTCACTTACTAACTTCTCGTCAAGAAGAACGGAATTAGGTGCGCCAGCTGGAAGGCATACGGAATCGCAACGTGGAGATTTGTACACGGAGGAAAAGTGTTGAGCAAAGCCGTCAGCGACGTTCCGAATTTCATTCCCATGAGAGTCAACTAAGTGAATATGACTATCAGATTTATTCGAGCGTTTGCGAACGTATCTCCAGAATTCAGTAGGACGATTAGAGGCACTATTCTCTAAATATTCAAGATAGGACTCATGATCACGCTTGTACAGGCGTTTGCAAAGGGAACGCAAGCGGCGAAATTCATCTGCCCATGTATCCAGCCCAGGGCGTTTCGCTTTATGGTGGGCCCGCTCCTTAAGTTTCAGCGCTGTTCTAAGTTCCTTGGAAAACCAGAACGGAAACTTGCTACGAGTAGGAGTGTGCATAGGTATGTACTGGCGCATACCATTGAGAACTATTTCAGTGAAGCGACTGACTTGTTCGTCAACATCGCTGATGTCGTTTAAAACGGACCAGTCGACAGAAGAGAAAAAACCGAAGAGACCAACATAGTCGCCAAGTGCATAAGCGAAACGGGGGGAATTCCCCGCACAATTTGAATTAGCAGAAGGTGGGACAGAAACCGAAGCCGTTATTAGAATTGGAGGATGAAATTTGTCACAGCGAGTAAGTGAGATGTCAGATGTCGAGACACGAACATTTTCAAAATTAGATAAACAAATGTCAAGAACATTACCACAACAGTTTTCAATTAAATTGTGTTGCTGCAAGGTGTTAAAAGCTATGAAATCTAAAAGCCGGTTGCACTTACTAACTACATAATGATTGTTGTGTGAATATGTAAAGGTATTCCAGTTAATACCTGGAGGACAATAATAATAATAATAATAATAATAATAATAATAATAATAATAATAATAATAATAATAATAATAATAATAATAATAATAATAATAATAATCAATCAATCAATCAATCAATCTTTATTTTTCGGTGCCCAGGAAACCCCCAAAGGTCTTGGTGCTGGTACACCATTCACACGCACAAAATGTAAATTTATTTCACTACAAAGGAAGACACTCAGGGGAGGTAATGCAGCAGTCAAGGCGATAGAAAAAAAAAGACATAAACTAGGCGTGACAGCAAGCATGAAGCAAAAAAGCGAAAACAAGAAAACAGCGAGAACAGCGGTAAATGAAAACAGCTAGAACAGGCAACAGACATATAAATAACTAATGAAACAATAAACAATGAGAATGAACGACCGATAACAGCCAAGTACAGCATATAGCAAAATACAAACAAGAATAAAGCCAATACTAATATGAACGAATATGAAACCTCTGAAATACAAGCTAGAAATACAATCATCCACAATAAGAAACGTAATTAGTGAACGCGTTACAGACAATCAGGCGTGAGTATACAGTATTAAAGAAATAATATTAATGAAAACAAGTACACGTGATGAACAATTAAGGAGAGAAAAAACAATATAATACCGGTGCAAACGCACAAGTGTAGTAAAGACAAAATGCATGAAAGGGGAAGTTATGTATGAGAAAAAGAGTGCTCAAAGTGGAACGTCACGGACATCCAATATAAAGGAAGGGAGAGAATTTTCGAATATATCTAGGTGAGGACAAAGAGAATTAAACAACTTTTGCATTCTGTCCAGAGGGGAGAGGGAGTGCAGGAGCGCAGAAACTTGGAATGGTCTGAATTCCCTTATGCTCTTTCGCGGTACACGCAAAAGGATACGCGCTAGGAGCTGAGGGCATAGAATGTGACCATGAAGAAGTTTATACAAGAAAATTATATCTGCCCTCACGCGACGGCAGCTAAGAGAAGGAAGCTGCAGTGAGTTACTCCGTCTGGGACGAGAGCTGGAAGTTTTGCAAGAAAACCGAGTTGAAATATGCGTAAAAACTTTAGCTGAACTCTGTCGATTTTTTCACAGTTCGACTGGCAAGTGCCGTTCCAAACAACAGACGCATATTCCAAAAGCGGCAAGCATATGGAGAGGTAGAGCTTTAAGAAAGGGAGTTGGGATCGAAACTCTCTCGAAAGCCTGCAGATGAAGCCGAGTGTACGCATAGCCCGTAGAGCAATGCGTTTTGTATGAGAGGAGAAGCTGAGGCTACGGTCGAAAAGTACGCCGAGGTCATTAATTTCATCAACCCTGGGCAGCGGCCTACCATTCACAGAATAAGTGTAGAGAAGACTGTGCGTTTTACGAGTAAATGAGACAACCTTGGTTTTAGATGAATTGAGAGTGAGCCCATTCTTCAAGCACCAATCAGAGAAGGCGGATATGTCCGATTGCAATGACAAGCAATCATGAAGAGTATGTATTGCCTTGAACATTTTTATATCGTCCGCATAAAGGAGAAACGAGGAGTTTTTGACCACGGAGGAAACGTCATTGATAAAAACAGAGAACAGAAGCGGGCCTAATACCGAGCCCTGAGGAACTCCGCTGGTTGGAGTGTAAAGAAATGAGGTCTGTCCATTTACACTGACAAAGCAGGACCGATCAAGAAGATAGTTGCGTAAGAGGGCTACAATTGAAACGTTGATCTCAAGCAGCAGAAGCTTTTGAAGAAGTAAAGAGTGAGTAACAACGTCGAAAGCTTTGCTCAAATCACAGTACACAGCGTCTACCTGACTCCTCTGAAGGACTTCAGCTGATGTATACGTCATAAAAGTCACAAGGTTTGTTGTAGTAGAACGACCTTTTATGAAACCATGCTGATTATGTATGATTACATGTTTGAGGTGGAAGGAAAGTACTTTGTGCAAAGCTAATTCAAAAAGCTTAGAGGTTGCACAAAGAAGAGAAATGGGGCGGTAGTTCGAAACATCAGATTTGTTTCCTGATTTGAAGACAGGGAAAACACGCGCCGTTTTCCACACGCGGGGAAAGGCAGAATTTTTCAAACAGTTATTAAATATCGTGGTTAAAACAGGGACGAAGGTACTATTGAAGGCTTTTATTATGGCGGCTGGAATGCCATCAGGTCCAGGGGACAAAGATGGTTTCAAACACTTAAGACTCTCACTTACTAACTTCTCGTCAAGAAGAACGGAATTAGGTGCGCCAGCTGGAAGGCATACGGAATCGCAACGTGGAGATTTGTACACGGAGGAAAAGTGTTGAGCAAAGCCGTCAGCGACGTTCCGAATTTCATTCCCATGAGAGTCAACTAAGTGAATATGACTATCAGATTTATTCGAGCGTTTGCGAACGTATCTCCAGAATTCAGTAGGACGATTAGAGGCACTATTCTCTAAATATTCAAGATAGGACTCATGATCACGCTTGTACAGGCGTTTGCAAAGGGAACGCAAGCGGCGAAATTCATCTGCCCATGTATCCAGCCCAGGGCGTTTCGCTTTATGGTGGGCCCGCTCCTTAAGTTTCAGCGCTGTTCTAAGTTCCTTGGAAAACCAGAACGGAAACTTGCTACGAGTAGGAGTGTGCATAGGTATGTACTGGCGCATACCATTGAGAACTATTTCAGTGAAGCGACTGACTTGTTCGTCAACATCGCTGATTTCGTTTAAAACGGACCAGTCGACAGAAGAGAAAAAACCGAAGAGACCAACATAGTCGCCAAGTGCATAAGCGAAACGGGGGGAATTCCCCGCACAATTTGAATTAGCAGAAGGTGGGACAGAAACCGAAGCCGTTATTAGAATTGGAGGATGAAATTTGTCACAGCGAGTAAGTGAGATGTCAGATGTCGAGACACGAACATTTTCAAAATTAGATAAACAAATGTCAAGAACATTACCACAACAGTTTTCAATTAAATTGTGTTGCTGCAAGGTGTTAAAAGCTATGAAATCTAAAAGCCGGTTGCACTTACTAACTACATAATGATTGTTGTGTGAATATGTAAAGGTATTCCAGTTAATACCTGGAGGACAATAATAATAATAATAATAATAATAATAATAATAATAATAATAATAATAATAATAATAATAATAATAATAATAATAATAATAATAATAATAATCAATCAATCAATCAATCAATCTTTATTTTTCGGTGCCCAGGAACAACCCAAAGGTCTTGGTGCTGGTACACCATTCACACGCACAAAATGTAAATTTATTTCACTACAAAGGAAGACACTCAGGGGAGGTAATGCAGCAGTCAAGGCGATAGAAAAAAAAAGACATAAACTAGGCGTGACAGCAAGCATGAAGCAAAAAAGCGAAAACAAGAAAACAGCGAGAACAGCGGTAAATGAAAACAGCTAGAACAGGCAACAGACATATAAATAACTAATGAAACAATAAACAATGAGAATGAACGACCGATAACAGCCAAGTACAGCATATAGCAAAATACAAACAAGAATAAAGCCAATACTAATATGAACGAATATGAAACCTCTGAAATACAAGCTAGAAATACAATCATCCACAATAAGAAACGTAATTAGTGAACGCGTTACAGACAATCAGGCGTGAGTATACAGTATTAAAGAAATAATATTAATGAAAACAAGTACACGTGATGAACAATTAAGGAGAGAAAAAACAATATAATACCGGTGCAAACGCACAAGTGTAGTAAAGACAAAATGCATGAAAGGGGAAGTTATGTATGAGAAAAAGAGTGCTCAAAGTGGAACGTCACGGACATCCAATATAAAGGAAGGGAGAGAATTTTCGAATATATCTAGGTGAGGACAAAGAGAATTAAACAACTTTTGCATTCTGTCCAGAGGGGAGAGGGAGTGCAGGAGCGCAGAAACTTGGAATGGTCTGAATTCCCTTATGCTCTTTCGCGGTACACGCAAAAGGATACGCGCTAGGAGCTGAGGGCATAGAATGTGACCATGAAGAAGTTTATACAAGAAAATTATATCTGCCCTCACGCGACGGCAGCTAAGAGAAGGAAGCTGCAGTGAGTTACTCCGTCTGGGACGAGAGCTGGAAGTTTTGCAAGAAAACCGATGTTGAAATATGCGTAAAAACTTTAGCTGAACTCTGTCGATTTTTTCACAGTTCGACTGGCAAGTGCCGTTCCAAACAACAGACGCATATTCCAAAAGCGGCAAGCATATGGAGAGGTACAGCTTTAAGAAAGGAAGTGGGGATCGAAACTCTCTCGAAAGCCTGCAGATGAAGCCGAGTGTACGCATAGCCCGTAGAGCAATGCGTTTTGTATGAGAGGAGAAGCTGAGGCTACGGTCGAAAAGTACGCCGAGGTCATTAATTTCATCAACCCTGGGCAGCGGCCTACCATTCACAGAATAAGAGTAGAGAAGACTGTGCGTTTTACGCGTAAATGAGACAACCTTGGTTTTAGATGAATTGAGAGTGAGCCCATTCTTCAAGCACCAATCAGAGAAGGCGGATATGTCAGATTGCAATGACAAGCAATCGTGAAGAGTATGTATTGCCTTGAACATTTTTATATCGTCCGCATAAAGGAGAAATGAGGAGTTTTTGACCACGGAGGAAACGTCATTGATAAAAACAGAGAACAGAAGCGGGCCTAATACCGAGCCCTGAGGAACTCCGCTGGTTGGAGTGTAAACAAATGAGGTCTGTCCATTTACACTGACAAAGCAGGACCGATCAAGAAGATAGTTGCGTAGGAGGGCTACAATTGAAACGTCGATCTCAAACAGCAGAAGCTTTTGAAGAAGTAATGAGTGAGTAACAACGTCGAAAGCTTTGCTCAAATCACAGTACACAGCGTCTACCTGACTCCTCTGAAGGACTTCAGCTGATGTATACGTCATAAAAGTCACAAGGTTAGTTGTAGTAGAACGACCTTTTATGAAACCATGCTGATTATGAATGATTACATTTTTGAGGTGGAAGGAAAGTACTTTGTGCAAAGCTAATTCAAAAAGCTTAGAGGTTGCACAAAGAAGAGAAATGGGGCGGTAGTTCGAAACATCAGATTTGTTTCCTGATTTGAAGACAGGGAAAACACGCGCCGTTTTCCACACGCGGGAAAAGGCAGAATTTTTCAAACAGTTATTAAATATCGTGGTTAAAACAGGGACGAAGGTACTATTGAAGGCTTTTATTATGGCGGCTGGAATGCCATCAGGTCCAGGGGACAAAGATGGTTTCAAACACTTAAGACTCTCACTTACTAACTTGTCGTCGAGAAGAACGGAATTATGTGCGCCAGCTGGAAGGCACACGGAGTCGAAAAGTGGAGATTTGTACACGGAGGAAAAGTGTTGAGCAAAGCCGTCAGCGACATTCCGAATTTCATTCCCATGAGGGTCAACTAAGTGAATATGACTATCAGATTTATTCGAACGCTTGCGAACGTATCTCCAGAATTCAGTAGGACGATTAGAGGCACTATTCTCTAAATATTCAAGGTAGGACTCATGATCCTGCTTGTACAGGCGTTTGCAAAGGGAACGCAAGCGGCGAAATTCATCTGCCCATGTATCCAGCCCAGGGCGTTTCGCTTTATGGTGGGCCCGCTCCTTAAGTTTCAGCGCTGTTCTAAGTTCTTTGGAAAACCAGAACGGAAACTTGCTGCGAGTAGGAGTGTGCATAGGTATGTACTGGCGCATACCATTGAGAACTATTTCAGTGAAGCGACTGACTTGTTCGTCAACATCGCTGATTTCGCTTAAAACAGACCAGTCGACAGAAGAGAAGAAACCGAAGAGACCAACATAGTCGCCAAGTGCGTAAGCGAAACGGGGGGAATTCCCCGCACGATTTGAATTAGCAGAAGGTGGGACAGAAACCGAAGCCGTTATTAGAATTGGAGGATGAAATTTGTCACAGCGAGTAAGTGAGATGTCAGATGACGAGACTCGAACATTTTCAAAATTAGATAAACAAATGTCAAGAACATTACCACAACAGTTTTCAATTAAATTGTGTTGCTGCAAGGTGTTAAAAGCTATGAAATCTAAAAGCCGGTTGCACTTACTAACTA